>NW_025964384.1:600000-1070591 GCF_023055435.1 Haliotis rufescens
CTATAAATACATCAGCGATTCGAACTTTTTCACATGCATGACTTTTACGCCATGAGAGCTATTCTCAAAAGAATTAGTTTCAGAACTAAAACATTTGGTGTGTGGATGAATTCTTACATGGTCGACACTCATGAAAAATATTGGCGCAATTGCATCAAAAATCATGACTTAAGGCCGAACTATAAATACATCAGCGATTCGAACTTTTTCACATGCATGACTTTTACCCCAGGGGAGCTATTCTCAAAAGTGTTAGTTTCAGAACTAAAACATTTGGTGTGTGGATGAATTCTTACATGCTCGAAACTCATTAAAATATTAGCGCAATTGCATCAAAAATCATGACTTGAGGCCGAACTATAAATACATCAGCGATTCGATTATTTTGTCATGCATGACTTTTACGCCATGAGAGCTATTGTTAAAAGTATTAGTTTCAGAACTAAAACATTTGGTGTGTGGATGAATTCGTACATGGTCGACCCTCATGAAAAATATTGGCGCAATTGCATCAAAAATCATGACTTGAGGCCGAACTATAAATACATCAGCGATTCGATTTTTTTCACATGCATGACTTTTACGCCATGAGAGCTATTCTTAAAAGTATTTGTTGCAGAACTAAAACATTTGGTGTGTGGATGCATTCTTACATGGTCGACCCTCATAAAAAAATATTGGCGCAATTGTATCAAAAATCATGACTTGAGGCCGAACAGTTAAATACATCAGCGATTCGATTTTTTCACATGCCTGACTTTTACGCCATGAGAGCTATTCTCAAAATGATTAGTTTCAGAACTAAAACATTTGGTGGGTGGATGCATGCTTACATGGCCGACCCTCATGAAAGATATTGACGCAATTGCATCAAAAATCATGACTTGAGGCCGAACTATAAATACATCAGCGATTTGAATTTTTTCACATGCATGACTTTTACGCCATGAGAGCTATTCTCAAAAGAATTAGTTTCAGAACTAAAACATTTGGTGTGTGGATGCATTCTTACATGATCGACCCTCATAAAAAAATATTAGCGCAATTGCATAAAAAATCATGACTTGAGGCCGAACTATAAATACATCAGCGATTCGATTATTTTCTCATGCATGACTTTTACGCCATGAGAGCTATTCTCAAAAGTATTAGTTTCAGAACTAAAACATTTGGTGGGTGGATGCATTCTAACATGGCCGACCCTCATAAAAGATATTGGCGCAATTGCATCAAAAATCAAGACTTGAGGCCGAACTATAAATACATCAGCGATTCGAATTTTTTCACATGCATGACTTTTACGCCATGAGAGCTATTCTCAAAAGAATTAGTTTCAGAACTAAAACATTTGGTGTGTGGATGCATTCTTACATGGTCGACACTCATGAAAAATATTGGCGCAATTGCATAAAAAATCATGACTTGAGGCCGAACTATAAATACATCAGCGATTCGAACTTTTTCACATGCATGACTTTTACCCCAGGGGAGCTATTCTCAAAAGTGTTAGTTTCAGAACTAAAACATTTGGTGTGTGGATGCATTCTTACATGCTCGAAACTCATTAAAATATTAGCGCAATTGCATCAAAAATCATGACTTGAGGCCGAACTATAAATACATCAGCGATTCGATTATTTTGTCATGCATGACTTTTACGCCATGAGAGCTATTGTTAAAAGTATTAGTTTCAGAACTAAAACATTTGGTGTGTGGATGAATTCGTACATGGTCGACCCTCATGAAAAATATTGGCGCAATTGCATCAAAAATCATGACTTGAGGCCGAACTATAAATACATCAGCGATTCGATTTTTGTCACATGCATGACTTTTACGCCATGAGAGCTATTCTTAAAAGTATTTGTTTCAGAACTAAAACATTTGGTGTGTGGATGCATTCTTACATGGTCGACCCTCATAAAAAAATATTGGCGCAATTGTATCAAAAATCATGACTTGAGGCCGAACTATAAATACATCAGCGATTCGATTTTTTCACATGCATGACTTTTACGCCATGAGAGCTATTCTCAAAATGATTAGTTTCAGAACTAAAACATTTGGTGGGTGGATGCATTCTTACATGGCCGACCCTCATGAAAGATATTGACGCAATTGCATCAAAAATCATGACTTGAGGCCGAACTATAAATACATCAGCGATTTGAATTTTTTCACATGCATGACTTTTACGCCATGAGAGCTATTCTCAAAAGAATTAGTTTCAGAACTAAAACATTTGGTGTGTGGATGCATTCTTACATGATCGACCCTCATAAAAAAATATTGGCGCAATTGCATAAAAAATCATGACTTGAGGCCGAACTATAAATACATCAGCGATTCGATTATTTTCTCATGCATGACTTTTACGCCATGAGAGCTATTCTCAAAAGTATTAGTTTCAGAACCAAAACATTGGTGTGTGGATGAATTCTTACATGGTCGACCCTCATGAAAAATATTGGCGCAATTGCATCAAAAATCATGACTTGAGGCCGAACTATAAATACATCAGCGATTCGATTATTTTCTCATGCATGACTTTTACGCCATGAGAGCTATTCTCAAAAGAATTAGTTTCAGAACTAAAACATTTGGTGTGTGGATGAATTCTTACATGGTCGACCCTCATGTAAAATATTGGCGCAATTGCATCAAAAATCATGACTTGGGGCCGAACTATAAATACATCAGCGATTCGATTTTTTTCACATGCATGACTTTTACGCCATGAAAGCTATTCTTAAAAGTATTTGTTTCAGAACTAAAACATTTGGTGTGTGGATGCATTCTTACATGGTCGACCCTCATACAAAAGTATTGGCGCAATTGCATCAAAAATCATGACTTGAGGCCGAACTATAAATACATCAGCGATTCGAACTTTTTCACATGCATGACTTTTACGCCATGAGAGCTATTCTCAAAAGTATTAGTTTCAGAACTAAAACATTTGGTGGGTAGATGCATTCTTACATGGCCGACCCTCATGAAAGATATTGGCGCAATTGCATCAAAAATCATGACTTGAGGCCGAACTATAAATACATCAGCGATTCGATTATTTTCTTATGCATGACTTTTACGCCATGAGAGCTATTCTTAAAAGTGTTTGTTTCAGAACTAAAACATTTGGTGTGTGGATGCATTCTTACATGGTCGACCCTCATAAAAAAATATTGGCGCAATTGCATCAAAAATCATGACTTGAGGCCGAACTATAAATACATCAGTGATTCGAATTTTTTCACATGCATGACTTTTACGCCATGAGAGCTATTCTCAAAAGAATTAGTTTCAGAACTAAAACATTTGGTGTGTGGATGCATTCTTACATGGTCGACCCTCATAAAAAAATATTAGCGCAATTGCATAAAAAATCATGACTTGAGGCCGAACTATAAATACATCAGCGATTCGATTATTTTCTTATGCATGACTTTTACGCCATGAGAGCTATTCTTAAAAGTATTAGTTTCAGAACTAAAACATTGGTGTGTGGATGCATTCTTACATGGTCGACCCTCATGAAAAATATTGGCGCAATTGCATCAAAAATCATGACTTGAGGCCGAACTATAAATACATCAGCGATTCGATTATTTTCTCATGCATGACTTTTACGCCATGAGAGCTATTCTCAAAAGAATTAGTTTCAGAACTAAAACATTTGGTGTGTGGATGAATTTTTACATGGTCGACCCTCATGAAAAATATTGGCGCAATTGCATCAAAAATCATGACTTGAGGCCGAACTATAAATACATCAGCGATTCGATTTTTTTCACATGCATGACTTTTACGCCATGAGAGCTATTCTTAAAAGCATTTGTTTCAGAACTAAAACATTTGGTGGGTGGATGCATTCTTACATGGTCGACCCTCATACAAAAATATTAGCGCAATTGCATCAAAAATCATGACTTGAGGCCGAACTTTAAATACATCAGCGATTCGAATTTTTTCACATGCATGACTTTTACGCCATGAGAGCTATTCTCAAAAGTATTAGTTTCAGAACTAAAACATTTAGTGTGTAGATGCATTCTTACATGGCCGACCCTCATGAAAGATATTGGCGCAATTGCATCAAAAATCATGACTTGAGGCCGAACTATAAATACATCAGCGATTCGATTATTTTCTCATGCATGACTTTTACGCCATGAGAGCTATTCTCAAAAGTATTAGTTTCAGAACTAAAACATTGGTGTGTGGATGCATTCTTACATGGTCGACCCTCATGAAAAATATTGGCGCAATTGCATAAAAAATCATGACTTGAGGCCGAACTATAAATACATCAGCGATTCGAACTTTTTCACATGCATGACTTTTACCCCAGGGGAGCTATTCTCAAAAGTGTTAGTTTCAGAACTAAAACATTTGGTGTGTGGATGCATTCTTACATGCTCGAAACTCATTAAAATATTAGCGCAATTGCATCAAAAATCATGACTTGAGGCCGAACTATAAATACATCAGCGATTCGATTATTTTCTCATGCATGACTTTTACGCCATGAGAGCTATTCTCAAAAGTATTAGTTTCAGAACTAAAACATTTGGTGTGTGGATGAATTTGTACATGGTCGACCCTCATGAAAAATATTAGCGCAATTGCATCAAAAATCATGACTTGAGGCCGAACTATAAATACATCAGCGATTCGATTTTTTTCACATGCATGACTTTTACGCCATGAGAGCTATTCTCAAAAGAATTAGTTTCAGAACTAAAACATTTGGTGTGTGGATGCATTCTTACATGGTCGACCATCATAAAAAAATATTGGCGCAATTGCATCAAAAATCATGACTTGAGGCCGAACTATAAATACATCAGCGATTCGATTTTTTCACATGCATGACTTTTACGCCATGAGAGCTATTCTCAAAATTATTAGTTTCAGAACTAAAACATTTGGTGGGTGGATGCATTCTTACATGGCCGACCCTCATGAAAGATATTGACGCAATTGCATCAAAAATCATGACTTGAGGCCGAACTATAAATACATCAGCGATTTGAATTTTTTCACATGCATGACTTTTACGCCATGAGAGCTATTCTCAAAAGAATTAGTTTCAGAACTAAAACATTTGGTGTGTGGATGCATTCTTACATGGTCGACCCTCATGAAAGATATTGGCGCAATTGCATCAAAAATCATGACTTAAGGCCGAACTATAAATACATCAGCGATTCGATTATTTTCTCATGCATGACTTTTACGCCATGAGAGCTATTCTCAAAAGTATTAGTTTCAGAACTAAAACATTTGGTGTGTGGATGAATTCTTACATGGTCGACCCTCATGAAAAATATTGGCGCAATTGCATCAAAAATCATGACTTGAGGCCGAACTATAAATACATCAGCGATTCGATTTTTTTCACATGCATGACTTTTACGCCATGAGAGCTATTCTTAAAAGCATTTGTTTCAGAACTAAAACATTTGGTGGGTGGATGCATTCTTACATGGTCGACCCTCATACAAAAATATTAGCGCAATTGCATCAAAAATCATGACTTGAGGCCGAACTATAAATACATCAGCGATTCGAATTTTTTCACATGCATGACTTTTACGCCATGAGAGCTATTCTCAAAAGTATTAGTTTCAGAACTAAAACATTTGGTGGGTAGATGCATTCTTACATGGCCGACCCTCATGAAAGATATTGGCGCAATTGCATCAAAAATCATGACTTGAGGCCGAACTATAAATACATCAGCGATTCGATTATTTTCTCATGCATGACTTTTACGCCATGAGAGCTATTCTTAAAAGTATTTGTTTCAGAACTAAAACATTTGGTGTGTGGATGCATTCTTACATGGTCGACCCTCATAAAAAAATATTGGCGCAATTGCATCAAAAATCATGACTTGAGGCCGAACTATAAATACATCAGTGATTCGAATTTTTTCACATGCATGACTTTTACGCCATGAGAGCTATTCTCAAAAGAATTAGTTTCAGAACTAAAACATTTGGTGTGTTGATGCATTCTTACATGCTCGACCCTCATAAAAAAATATTGACGCAATTGCATAAAAAATCATGACTTGAGGCCGAACTATAAATAAATCAGCGATTCGATTATTTTCTTATGCATGACTTTTACGCCATGAGAGCTATTCTCAAAAGTATTAGTTTCAGAACTAAAACATTGGTGTGTGGATGCATTCTTACATGGTCGACCCTCATGAAAAATACTGGCGCAATTGCATCAAAAATCATGACTTGAGGCCGAACTATAAATACATCAGCGATTCGATTATTTTCTCATGCATGACTTTTACGCCATGAGAGCTATTCTTAAAAGCATTTGTTTCAGAACTAAAACATTTGGTGGGTGGATGCATTCTTACATGGTCGACCCTCATAAAAAATATTGGCGCAATTGCATCAAAAATCATGACTTGAGGCCGAACTATAAATACATCAGCGATTCGAATTTTTTCACATGCATGACTTTTACGCCATGAGAGCTATTCTCAAAAGTATTAGTTTCAGAACTAAAACATTTGGTGGGTAGATGCATTCTTACATGGCCGACCCTCATGAAAGATATTGGCGCAATTGCATCAAAAATCATGACTTGAGGCCGAACTATAAATACATCAGCGATTCGATTATTTTCTCATGCATGACTTTTACGCCATGAGAGCTATTCTTAAAAGTGTTTGTTTCAGAACTAAAACATTTGGTGTGTGGATGCATTCTTACATGGTCGACCCTCATAAAAAAATATTGGCGCAATTGCATCAAAAATCATGACTTGAGGCCGAACTATAAATACATCAGTGATTCGAATTTTTTCACATGCATGACTTTTACGCCATGAGAGCTATTCTCAAAAGAATTAGTTTCAGAACTAAAACATTTGGTGTGTGGATGCATTCTTACATGCTCGACCCTCATAAAAAAATATTGACGCAATTGCATAAAAAATCATGACTTGAGGCCGAACTATAAATAAATCAGCGATTCGATTATTTTCTTATGCATGACTTTTACGCCATGAGAGCTATTCTCAAAAGTATTAGTTTCAGAACTAAAACATTGGTGTGTGGATGCATTCTTACATGGTCGACCCTCATGAAAAATACTGGCGCAATTGCATCAAAAATCATGACTTGAGGCCGAACTATAAATACATCAGCGATTCGATTATTTTCTCATGCATGACTTTTACGCCATGAGAGCTATTCTCAAAAGAATTAGTTTCAGAACTAAAACATTTGGTGTGTGGATGAATTCTTACATGGTCGACCCTCATGAAAAATATTGGCGCAATTGCATCAAAAATCATGACTTGAGGCCGAACTATAAATACATCAGCGATTCGATTTTTTTCACATGCATGACTTTTACGCCATGAGAGCTATTCTTAAAAGTATTTGTTTCAGAACTAAAACATTTGGTGTGTGGATGCATTCTTACATGGTCGACCCTCATACAAAAGTATTGGCGCAATTGCATCAAAAATCATGACTTGAGGCCGAACTATAAATACATCAGCGATTCGAACTTTTTCACATGCATGACTTTTACGCCATGAGAGCTATTCTCAAAAGTATTAGTTTCAGAACTAAAACATTTGGTGGGTAGATGCATTCTTACATGGCCGACCCTCATGAAAGATATTGGCGCAATTGCATCAAAAATCATGACTTGAGGCCGAACTATAAATACATCAGCGATTCGATTATTTTCTCATGCATGACTTTTACGCCATGAGAGCTATTCTTAAAAGTGTTTGTTTCAGAACTAAAACATTTGGTGTGTGGATGCATTCTTACATGGTCGACCCTCATAAAAAAATATTGGCGCAATTGCATCAAAAATCATGACTTGAGGCCGAACTATAAATACATCAGTGATTCGAATTTTTTCACATGCATGACTTTTACGCCATGAGAGCTATTCTCAAAAGAATTAGTTTCAGAACTAAAACATTTGGTGTGTGGATGCATTCTTACATGGTCGACCCTCATAAAAAAATATTAGCGCAATTGCATAAAAAATCATGACTTGAGGCCGAACTATAAATACATCAGTGATTCGATTATTTTCTTATGCATGACTTTTACGCCATGAGAGCTATTCTTAAAAGTATTAGTTTCAGAACTAAAACATTGGTGTGTGGATGCATTCTTACATGGTCGACCCTCATGAAAAATATTGGCGCAATTGCATAAAAAATCATGACTTGAGGCCGAACTATAAATACATCAGCGATTCGATTATTTTCTCATGCATGACTTTTACGCCATGAGAGCTATTCTCAAAAGAATTAGTTTCAGAACTAAAACATTTGGTGTGTGGATGAATTTTTACATGGTCGACCCTCATGAAAAATATTGGCGCAATTGCATCAAAAATCATGACTTGAGGCCGAACTATAAATACATCAGCGATTCGATTTTTTTCACATGCATGACTTTTACGCCATGAGAGCTATTCTTAAAAGCATTTGTTTCAGAACTAAAACATTTGGTGGGTGGATGCATTCTTACATGGTCGACCCTCATACAAAAATATTAGCGCAATTGCATCAAAAATCATGACTTGAGGCCGAACTATAAATACATCAGCGATTCGAATTTTTTCACATGCATGAATTTTACGCCATGAGAGCTATTCTCAAAAGTATTAGTTTCAGAACTAAAACATTTAGTGTGTAGATGCATTCTTACATGGCCGACCCTCATGAAAGATATTGGCGCAATTGCATCAAAAATCATGACTTGAGGCCGAACTATAAATACATCAGCGATTCGATTATTTTCTCATGCATGACTTTTACGCCATGAGAGCTATTCTCAAAAGTATTAGTTTCAGAACTAAAACATTGGTGTGTGGATGCATTCTTACATGGTCGACCCTCATGAAAAATATTGGCGCAATTGCATAAAAAATCATGACTTGAGGCCGAACTATAAATACATCAGCGATTCGAACTTTTTCACATGCATGACTTTTACCCCAGGGGAGCTATTCTCAAAAGTGTTAGTTTCAGAACTAAAACATTTGGTGTGTGGATGCATTCTTACATGGTCGACCCTCATGAAAAATATTGGCGCAATTGCATAAAAAATCATGACTTGAGGCCGAACTATAAATACATCAGCGATTCGAACTTTTTCACATGCATGACTTTTACCCCAGGGGAGCTATTCTCAAAAGTGTTAGTTTCAGAACTAAAACATTTGGTGGGTGGATGCATTCTTACATGGTCGACCCTCATACAAAAATATTAGCGCAATTGCATCAAAAATCATGACTTGAGGCCGAACTATAAATACATCAGCGATTCGATTATTTTCTCATGCATGACTTTTACGCCATGAGAGCTATTCTCAAAAGTATTAGTTTCAGAACTAAAACATTTGGTGTGTGGATGAATTTGTACATGGTCGACC
This sequence comes from Haliotis rufescens, assembly GCF_023055435.1. Lineage (NCBI taxonomy): Eukaryota > Metazoa > Mollusca > Gastropoda > Lepetellida > Haliotidae > Haliotis > Haliotis rufescens. The sequence continues at coordinate 609,443 of NW_025964384.1, forward strand.
CTCATGAAAAATATTAGCGCAATTGCATCAAAAATCATGACTTGAGGCCGAACTATAAATACATCAGCGATTCGATTTTTTTCACATGCATGACTTTTACGCCATGAGAGCTATTCTTAAAAGTATTTGTTTCAGAACTAAAACATTTGGTGTGTGGATGCATTCTTACATGGTCGACCCTCATAAAAAAATATTGGCGCAATTGCATCAAAAATCATGACTTGAGGCCGAACTATAAATACATCAGCGATTCGATTTTTTCACATGCATGACTTTTACGCCATGAGAGCTATTCTCAAAATTATTAGTTTCAGAACTAAAACATTTGGTGGGTGGATGCATTCTTACATGGCCGACCCTCATGAAAGATATTGACGCAATTGCATCAAAAATCATGACTTGAGGCCGAACTATAAATACATCAGCGATTTGAATTTTTTCACATGCATGACTTTTACGCCATGAGAGCTATTCTCAAAAGAATTAGTTTCAGAACTAAAACATTTGGTGTGTGGATGCATTCTTACATGGTCGACCCTCATGAAAGATATTGGCGCAATTGCATCAAAAATCATGACTTAAGGCCGAACTATAAATACATCAGCGATTCGATTATTTTCTCATGCATGACTTTTACGCCATGAGAGCTATTCTCAAAAGTATTAGTTTCAGAACTAAAACATTGGTGTGTGGATGAATTCTTACATGGTCGACCCTCATGAAAAATATTGGCGCAATTGCATCAAAAATCATGACTTGAGGCCGAACTATAAATACATCAGCGATTCGATTTTTTTCACATGCATGACTTTTACGCCATGAGAGCTATTCTTAAAAGCATTTGTTTCAGAACTAAAACATTTGGTGGGTGGATGCATTCTTACATGGTCGACCCTCATACAAAAATATTAGCGCAATTGCATCAAAAATCATGACTTGAGGCCGAACTATAAATACATCAGCGATTCGAATTTTTTCACATGCATGAATTTTACGCCATGAGAGCTATTCTCAAAAGTATTAGTTTCAGAACTAAAACATTTAGTGTGTAGATGCATTCTTACATGGCCGACCCTCATGAAAGATATTGGCGCAATTGCATCAAAAATCATGACTTGAGGCCGAACTATAAATACATCAGCGATTCGATTATTTTCTCATGCATGACTTTTACGCCATGAGAGCTATTCTCAAAAGTATTAGTTTCAGAACTAAAACATTGGTGTGTGGATGCATTCTTACATGGTCGACCCTCATGAAAAATATTGGCGCAATTGCATAAAAAATCATGACTTGAGGCCGAACTATAAATACATCAGCGATTCGAACTTTTTCACATGCATGACTTTTACCCCAGGGGAGCTATTCTCAAAAGTGTTAGTTTCAGAACTAAAACATTTGGTGTGTGGATGCATTCTTACATGGTCGACCCTCATGAAAAATATTGGCGCAATTGCATAAAAAATCATGACTTGAGGCCGAACTATAAATACATCAGCGATTCGAACTTTTTCACATGCATGACTTTTACCCCAGGGGAGCTATTCTCAAAAGTGTTAGTTTCAGAACTAAAACATTTGGTGGGTGGATGCATTCTTACATGGTCGACCCTCATACAAAAATATTAGCGCAATTGCATCAAAAATCATGACTTGAGGCCGAACTATAAATACATCAGCGATTCGATTATTTTCTCATGCATGACTTTTACGCCATGAGAGCTATTCTCAAAAGTATTAGTTTCAGAACTAAAACATTTGGTGTGTGGATGAATTTGTACATGGTCGACCCTCATGAAAAATATTAGCGCAATTGCATCAAAAATCATGACTTGAGGCCGAACTATAAATACATCAGCGATTCGATTTTTTTCACATGCATGACTTTTACGCCATGAGAGCTATTCTTAAAAGTATTTGTTTCAGAACTAAAACATTTGGTGTGTGGATGCATTCTTACATGGTCGACCCTCATAAAAAAATATTGGCGCAATTGCATCAAAAATCATGACTTGAGGCCGAACTATAAATACATCAGCGATTCGATTTTTTCACATGCATGACTTTTACGCCATGAGAGCTATTCTCAAAATTATTAGTTTCAGAACTAAAACATTTGGTGGGTGGATGCATTCTTACATGGCCGACCCTCATGAAAGATATTGACGCAATTGCATCAAAAATCATGACTTGAGGCCGAACTATAAATACATCAGCGATTTGAATTTTTTCACATGCATGACTTTTACGCCATGAGAGCTATTCTCAAAAGAATTAGTTTCAGAACTAAAACATTTGGTGTGTGGATGCATTCTTACATGGTCGACCCTCATGAAAGATATTGGCGCAATTGCATCAAAAATCATGACTTAAGGCCGAACTATAAATACATCAGCGATTCGATTATTTTCTCATGCATGACTTTTACGCCATGAGAGCTATTCTCAAAAGTATTAGTTTCAGAACTAAAACATTGGTGTGTGGATGAATTCTTACATGGTCGACCCTCATGAAAAATATTGGCGCAATTGCATCAAAAATCATGACTTGAGGCCGAACTATAAATACATCAGCGATTCGATTTTTTTCACATGCATGACTTTTACGCCATGAGAGCTATTCTTAAAAGCATTTGTTTCAGAACTAAAACATTTGGTGTGTGGATGCATTCTTACATGGTCGACCCTCATAAAAAAATATTGGCGCAATTGCATCAAAAATCATGACTTGAGGCCGAACTATAAATACATCAGCGATTCGAACTTTTTCACATGCATGACTTTTACGCCATGAGAGCTATTCTCAAAAGTATTAGTTTCAGAACTAAAACATTTGGTGGGTAGATGCATTCTTACATGGCCGACCCTCATGAAAGATATTGGCGCAATTGCATCAAAAATCATGACTTGAGGCCGAACTATAAATACATCAGCGATTCGATTATTTTCTCATGCATGACTTTTACGCCATGAGAGCTATTCTTAAAAGTATTTGTTTCAGAACTAAAACATTTGGTGTGTGGATGCATTCTTACATGGTCGACCCTCATAAAAAAATATTGGCGCAATTGCATCAAAAATCATGACTTAAGGCCGAACTATAAATACATCAGCGATTCGAACTTTTTCACATGCATGACTTTTACCCCAGGGGAGCTATTCTCAAAAGTGTTAGTTTCAGAACTAAAACATTTGGTGTGTGGATGCATTCTTACATGCTCGAAACTCATTAAAATATTGGCGCAATTGCATCAAAAATCATGACTTGAGGCCGAACTATAAATACATCAGCGATTCGATTATTTTCTCATGCATGACTTTTACGCCATGAAAGCTATTCACAAAAGTATTAGTTTCAGAACTAAAACATTTGGTGTGTGGATGAATTTGTACATGGTCGACCCTCATGAAAAATATTAGCGCAATTGCATCAAAAATCATGACTTGAGGCCGAACTATAAATACATCAGCGATTCGATTTTTTTCACATGCATGACTTTTACGCCATGAGAGCTATTCTTAAAAGTATTTGTTTCAGAACTAAAACATTTGGTGTGTGGATGCATTCTTACATGGTCGACCCTCATAAAAAAATATTGGCGCAATTGCATCAAAAATCATGACTTGAGGCCGAACTATAAATACATCAGCGATTCGAACTTTTTCACATGCATGACTTTTACGCCATGAGAGCTATTCTCAAAAGTATTAGTTTCAGAACTAAAACATTTGGTGGGTAGATGCATTCTTACATGGCCGACCCTCATGAAAGATATTGGCGCAATTGCATCAAAAATCATGACTTGAGGCCGAACTATAAATACATCAGCGATTCGATTATTTTCTCATGCATGACTTTTACGCCATGAGAGCTATTCTTAAAAGTATTTGTTTCAGAACTAAAACATTTGGTGTGTGGATGCATTCTTACATGGTCGACCCTCATAAAAAAATATTGGCGCAATTGCATCAAAAATCATGACTTAAGGCCGAACTATAAATACATCAGCGATTCGAACTTTTTCACATGCATGACTTTTACCCCAGGGGAGCTATTCTCAAAAGTGTTAGTTTCAGAACTAAAACATTTGGTGTGTGGATGCATTCTTACATGCTCGAAACTCATTAAAATATTGGCGCAATTGCATCAAAAATCATGACTTGAGGCCGAACTATAAATACATCAGCGATTCGATTATTTTCTCATGCATGACTTTTACGCCATGAAAGCTATTCACAAAAGTATTAGTTTCAGAACTAAAACATTTGGTGTGTGGATGAATTTGTACATGGTCGACCCTCATGAAAAATATTAGCGCAATTGCATCAAAAATCATGACTTGAGGCCGAACTATAAATACATCAGCGATTCGATTTTTTTCACATGCATGACTTTTACGCCATGAGAGCTATTCTTTAAAGTATTTGTTTCAGAACTAAAACATTTGGTGTGTGGATGCATTCTTACATGGTCGACCCTCATAAAAAAATATTGGCGCAATTGCATCAAAAATCATGACTTGAGGCCGAACTATAAATACATCAGCGATTCGATTTTTTCACATGCATGACTTTTACGCCATGAGAGCTATTCTCAAAATTATTAGTTTCAGAACTAAAACATTTGGTGGGTGGATGCATTCTTACATGGCCGACCCTCATGAAAGATATTGACGCAATTGCATCAAAAATCATGACTTGAGGCCGAACTATAAATACATCAGCGATTTGAATTTTTTCACATGCATGACTTTTACGCCATGAGAGCTATTCTCAAAAGAATTAGTTTCAGAACTAAAACATTTGGTGTGTGGATGCATTCTTACATGGTCGACCCTCATGAAAGATATTGGCGCAATTGCATCAAAAATCATGACTTGAGGCCGAACTATAAATACATCAGCGATTCGAACTTTTTCACATGCATGACTTTTACGCCATGAGAGCTATTCTCAAAAGTATTAGTTTCAGAACTAAAACATTTGGTGTGTGGATGCATTCTTACATGGTCGACCCTCATAAAAACATATTAGCGCAATTGCATCAAAAATCATGACTTGAGGCCGAACTATAAATACATCAGCGATTCGATTATTTTCTCATGCATGACTTTTACGCCATGAGAGCTATTCTCAAAAGTATTAGTTTCAGAACTAAAACATTGGTGTGTGGATGAATTCTTACATGGTCGACCCTCATGAAAAATATTGGCGCAATTGCATCAAAAATCATGACTTGAGGCCGAACTATAAATACATCAGCGATTCGATTTTTTTCACATGCATGACTTTTACGCCATGAGAGCTATTCTTAAAAGCATTTGTTTCAGAACTAAAACATTTGGTGTGTGGATGCATTCTTACATGGTCGACCCTCATAAAAAATATTGGCGCAATTGCATCAAAAATCATGACTTGAGGCCGAACTATAAATACATCAGCGATTCGAATTTTTTCACATGCATGACTTTTACGCCATGAGAGCTATTCTCAAAAGTATTTGTTTCAGAACTAAAACATTTGGTGTGTAGATGCATTCTTACATGGCCGACCCTCATGAAAGATATTGGCGCAATTGCATCAAAAATCATGACTTGAGGCCGAACTATAAATACATCAGCGATTCGATTTTTTTCACATGCATGACTTTTACGCCATGAGAGCTATTCTTAAAAGTATTTGTTTCAGAACTAAAACATTTGGTGTGTGGATGCATTCTTACATGGTCGACCCTCATAAAAAAATATTGGCGCAATTGCATCAAAAATCATGACTTGAGGCCGAACTATAAATACATCAGCGATTCGATTTTTTCACATGCATGACTTTTACGCCATGAGAGCTATTCTCAAAATTATTAGTTTCAGAACTAAAACATTTGGTGGGTGGATGCATTCTTACATGGCCGACCCTCATGAAAGATATTGACGCAATTGCATCAAAAATCATGACTTGAGGCCGAACTATAAATACATCAGCGATTTGAATTTTTTCACATGCATGACTTTTACGCCATGAGAGCTATTCTCAAAAGAATTAGTTTCAGAACTAAAACATTTGGTGTGTGGATGCATTCTTACATGGTCGACCCTCATGAAAGATATTGGCGCAATTGCATCAAAAATCATGACTTGAGGCCGAACTATAAATACATCAGCGATTCGAACTTTTTCACATGCATGACTTTTACGCCATGAGAGCTATTCTCAAAAGTATTAGTTTCAGAACTAAAACATTTGGTGTGTGGATGCATTCTTACATGGTCGACCCTCGTAAAAAAATATTAGCGCAATTGCATCAAAAATCATGACTTGAGGCCGAACTATAAATACATCAGCGATTCGATTATTTTCTCATGCATGACTTTTACGCCATGAGAGCTATTCTCAAAAGTATTAGTTTCAGAACTAAAACATTGGTGTGTGGATGAATTCTTACATGGTCGACCCTCATGAAAAATATTGGCGCAATTGCATCAAAAATCATGACTTGAGGCCGAACTATAAATACATCAGCGATTCGATTTTTTTCACATGCATGACTTTTACGCCATGAGAGCTATTCTTAAAAGCATTTGTTTCAGAACTAAAACATTTGGTGTGTGGATGCATTCTTACATGGTCGACCCTCATAAAAAATATTGGCGCAATTGCATCAAAAATCATGACTTGAGGCCGAACTATAAATACATCAGCGATTCGAATTTTTTCACATGCATGACTTTTACGCCATGAGAGCTATTCTCAAAAGTATTTGTTTCAGAACTAAAACATTTGGTGTGTAGATGCATTCTTACATGGCCGACCCTCATGAAAGATATTGGCGCAATTGCATCAAAAATCATGACTTGAGGCCGAACTATAAATACATCAGCGATTCGATTATTTTCTCATGCATGACTTTTACGCCATGAGAGCTATTCTTAAAAGTATTTGTTTCAGAACTAAAACATTTGGTGTGTGGATGCATTCTTACATGGTCGACCCTCATAAAAAAATATTGGCGCAATTGCATCAAAAATCATGACTTGAGGCCGAACTATAAATACATCAGTGATTCGATTTTTTTCACATGCATGACTTTTACGCCATGAGAGCTATTCTCAAAAGAATTAGTTTCAGAACTAAAACATTTGGTGTGTGGATGCATTCTTACATGGTCGACCCTCATGAAAGATATTGGCGCAATTGCATCAAAAATCATGACTTAAGGCCGAACTATAAATACATCAGCGATTCGAACTTTTTCACATGCATGACTTTTACGCCATCAGAGCTATTCTCAAAAGTATTAGTTTCAGAACTAAAACATTTGGTGTGTGGATGCATTCTTACATGCTCGACCCTCATAAGAAAATATTAGCGCAATTGCATAAAAAATCATGACTTGAGGCCGAACTATAAATACATCAGCGATTCGATTATTTTCTCATGCATGACTTTTACGCCATGAGAGCTATTCTCAAATGTATTAGTTTCAGAACTAAAACATTGGTGTGTGGATGAATTCTTACATGGTCGACCCTCATGAAAAATATTGGCGCAATTGCATCAAAAATCATGACTTGAGGCCGAACTATAAATACATCAGCGATTCGATTATTTTCTCATGCATGACTTTTACGCCATGAGAGCTATTCTCAAAAGTATTAGTTTCAGAACTAAAACATTTGGTGTGTGGATGAATTCTTACATGGTCGACCCTCATGAAAAATATTGGCGCAATTGCATCAAAAATCATGACTTGAGGCGGAACTGTAAATACATCAGCGATTCGATTTTTTTAACATGCATGACTTTTACGCCATGAGAGCTATTCTTAAAAGTATTTGTTTCAGAACTAAAACATTTGGTGGGTGGATGCATTCTTACATGGTCGACCCTCATGAAAAATATTGGCGCAATTGCATCAAAAATCATGACTTGAGGCCGAACTATAAATACATCAACGATTCGAACTTTTTTACATGCATGACTTTTACGCCATGAGAGCTATTCTCAAAAGTATTAGTTTCAGAACTAAAACATTTGGTGTGTGGATGCATTCTTACATGGTCGACCCTCATGAAAAATACTGGCGCAATTGCATCAAAAATCATGACTTGAGGCCGAACTATGAATACATCAGCGATTCGATTTTTTCACATGCATGACTTTTACGCCATGAGAGCTATTCTCAAAAGAATTATTTTCAGAACTAAAACATTTGGTGTGTGGATGCATTCTTACATGGCCGACCCTCATGAAAGATATTGGCGCAATTGCATCAAAAATCATGACTTGAGGCCGAACTATAAATACATCAGCGATTCGATTTTTTCACATGCATGACTTTTACGCCATGAGAGATATTCTCAAAATTATTAGTTTCAGAACTAAAACATTTGGTGTGTGGATGCATTCTTACATGGTCGACCCTCATGAAAGATATTGGCGCAATTGCATCAAAAATCATGACTTAAGGCCGAACTATAAATACATCAGCGATTCGAACTTTTTCACATGCATGACTTTTACGCCATCAGAGCTATTCTCAAAAGTATTAGTTTCAGAACTAAAACATTTGGTGTGTGGATGCATTCTTACATGCTCGACCCTCATAAGAAAATATTAGCGCAATTGCATCAAAAATCATGACTTGAGGCCGAACTATAAATACATCAGCGATTCGATTTTTTCACATGCATGACTTTTACGCCATGAGAGCTATTCTCAAAATTATTAGTTTCAGAACTAAAACATTTGGTGTGTGGATGCATTCTTACATGGCCGACCCTCATGAAAGATATTGACGCAATTGCATCAAAAATCATGACTTGAGGCCGAACTATAAATACATCAGCGATTTGAATTTTTTCACATGCATGACTTTTACGCCATGAGAGCTATTCTCAAAAGAATTAGTTTCAGAACTAAAACATTTGGTGTGTGGATGCATTCTTACATGGTCGACCCTCATGAAAGATATTGGCGCAATTGCATCAAAAATCATGACTTAAGGCCGAACTATAAATACATCAGCGATTCGAACTTTTTCACATGCATCACTTTTACGCCATGAGAGATATTCTCAAAAGTATTAGTTTCAGAACTAAAACATTTGGTGTGTGGATGCATTCTTACATGCTCGACCCTCATAAAAAAATATTGGCGCAATTGCATAAAAAATCATGACTTGAGGCCGAACTATAAATACATCAGCGATTCGATTATTTTCTTATGCATGACTTTTAGGCCATGAGAGCTATTCTCAAAAGTATTAGTGTCAGAACTAAAACATTGGTGTATGGATGCATTCTTACATGGTCGACCCTCATGAAAAATACTGGCGCAATTGCATCAAAAATCATGACTTGAGGCCGAACTATAAATACATCAGCGATTCGATTATTTTCTCATGCATGACTTTTACGCCATGAGAGCTATTCTCAAAAGAATTAGTTTCAGAACTAAAACATTTGGTGTGTGGATGAATTCTTACATGGTCGACCCTCATGAAAAATATTGGCGCAATTGCATCAAAAATCATGACTTGAGGCCGAAATATAAATACATCAGCGATTCGAACTTTTTCACATGCATGACTTTTACGCCATGAGAGCTATTCTTAAAAGTATTTGTTTCAGAATAAAAATATTTGGTGTGTTGATGCATTCTTACATGGTCGACCCTCATAAAAAATTATTGGCGCAATTGCATCAAAAATCATGACTTGAGGCCGAACTATAAATACATCAGCGATTCGAATTTTTTCACATGCATGACTTTTACGCCATGAGAGCTATTCCCAAAAGTATTAGTTTCAGAACTAAAACCTTTGGTGTGTGGATGCATTCTTACATGGCCGACCCTCATAAAAGATATTGACGCAATTGCATCAAAAATCATGACTTGAGGCCGAACTATAAATACATCAGCGATTCGAATTTTTTCACATGGATGACTTTTACGCCATGAGAGCTATTCTCAAAAGAATTAGTTTCAGAACTAAAACATTTGGTGTGTGGATGCATTCTTACATGGTCGACCCTCATGAAAAATATTAGCGCAATTGCATCAAAAATCATGACTTAATGCCGAACTATAATACATCAGCGATTCGAACTTTTTCACATGCATGACTTTTACCCCAGGGGAGCTATTCTCAAAAGTGTTAGTTTCAGAACTAAAACATTTGGTGTGTGGATGCATTCTTACATTCTCGAAACTCATTAAAATATTAGAGCAATTGCATCAAAAATCATGACTTGAGGCCGAACTATAAATACATCAGCGATTCGACTATTTTGTCATGCATGACTTTTACGCCATGAGAGCTATTCTCAAAAGTATTAGTTTCAGAACTAAAACGTTTGGTGTGTGGATGAATTCGTACATGGTCGACCCTCATGAAAAATATTGGCGCAATTGCATCAAAAATCATGACTTGAGGCCGAACTATAAATACATCAGCGATTCGATTTTTTTCACATGCATGACTTTTACGCCATGAGAGCTATTCTTAAAAGCATTTGTTTCAGAACTAAAACATTTGGTGTGTGGATGCATTCTTACATGGTCGACCCTCATACAAAAGTATTGGCGCAATTGCATAAAAAATCATGACTTGAGGCCGAACTATAAATACATCAGCGATTCGAATTTTGTCACATGCATGACTTTTACGCCATGAGAGCTATTCTCAAAAGTATTAGTTTCAGAACTAAAACATTTGGTGTGTAGATGCATTCTTACATGGCCGACCCTCATGAAAGATATTGGCGCAATTGCATCAAAAATCATGACTTGAGGCCGAACTATAAATACATCAGCGATTCGATTATTTTCTCATGCATGACTTTTACGCCATGAGAGCTATTCTTAAAAGTATTTGTTTCAGAACTAAAACATTTGGTGTGTGGATGCATTCTTACATGGTCGACCCTCATAAAAAAATATTGGCGCAATTGCATCAAAAATCATGACTTGAGGCCGAACTATAAATATATCAGTGATTCGAATTTTTTCACATGCATGACTTTTACGCCATGAGAGCTATTCTCAAAAGAATTAGTTTCAGAACTAAAACATTTGGTGTGTGGATGCATTCTTACATGCTCGACCCTCATAAAAAAATATTAGCGCAATTGCATCAAAAATCATGACTTGAGGCCGAACTATAAATACATCAGCGATTCGATTATTTTCACATGCATGACTTTTAGGCCATGAGAGCTATTCTCAAAAGTATTAGTTTCAGAACTAAAACCTTTGGTGTGTGGATGCATTCTTACATGGCCGACCCTCATAAAATATATTGACGCAATTGCATCAAAAATCATGACTTGAGGCCGAACTATAAATACATCAGCGATTCGAATTTTTTCACATGCATGACTTTTACGCCATGAGAGCTATTCTCAAAAGAATTAGTTTCAGAACTAAAACATTTGGTGTGTGGATGCATTCTTACATGGTCGACCCTCATGAAAAATATTAGCGCAATTGCATCAAAAATCATGACTTAATGCCGAACTATAATACATCAGCGATTCGAACTTTTTCACATGCATGACTTTTACGCCATGAGAGCTATTCTCAAAAGTGTTAGTTTCAGAACTAAAACATTTGGTGTGTGGATGCATTCTTACATTCTCGAAACTCATTAAAATATTAGAGCAATTGCATCAAAAATCATGACTTGAGGCCGAACTATAAATACATCAGCGATTCGATTATTTTGTCATGCATGACTTTTACGCCATGAGAGCTATTCTCAAAAGTATTAGTTTCAGAACTAAAACATTTGGTGTGTAGATGCATTCTTACATGGCCGACCCTCATGAAAGATATTGGCGCAATTGCATCAAAAATCATGACTTGAGGCCGAACTATAAATACATCAGCGATTCGATTATTTTCTCATGCATGACTTTTACGCCATGAGAGCTATTCTTAAAAGTATTTGTTTCAGAACTAAAACATTTGGTGTGTGGATGCATTCTTACATGGTCGACCCTCATAAAAAAATATTGGCGCAATTGCATCAAAAATCATGACTTGAGGCCGAACTATAAATATATCAGTGATTCGAATTTTTTCACATGCATGACTTTTACGCCATGAGAGCTATTCTCAAAAGAATTAGTTTCAGAACTAAAACATTTGGTGTGTGGATGCATTCTTACATGCTCGACCCTCATAAAAAAATATTAGCGCAATTGCATCAAAAATCATGACTTGAGGCCGAACTATAAATACATCAGCGATTCGATTATTTTCACATGCATGACTTTTAGGCCATGAGAGCTATTCTCAAAAGTATTAGTTTCAGAACTAAAACCTTTGGTGTGTGGATGCATTCTTACATGGCCGACCCTCATAAAATATATTGACGCAATTGCATCAAAAATCATGACTTGAGGCCGAACTATAAATACATCAGCGATTCGAATTTTTTCACATGCATGACTTTTACGCCATGAGAGCTATACTCAAAAGAATTAGTTTCAGAACTAAAACATTTGGTGTGTGGATGCATTCTTACATGGTCAACCCTCATGAAAAATATTAGCGCAATTGCATCAAAAATCATGACTTAATGCCGAACTATAATACATCAGCGATTCGAACTTTTTCACATGCATGACTTTTACGCCATGAGAGCTATTCTCAAAAGTGTTAGTTTCAGAACTAAAACATTTGGTGTGTGGATGCATTCTTACATTCTCGAAACTCATTAAAATATTAGAGCAATTGCATCAAAAATCATGACTTGAGGCCGAACTATAAATACATCAGCGATTCGATTATTTTGTCATGCATGACTTTTACGCCATGAGAGCTATTCTCAAAAGTATTAGTTTCAGAACTAAAACGTTTGGTGTGTGGATGAATTCGTACATGGTCGACCCTCATGAAAAATATTGGCGCAATTGCATCAAAAATCATGACTTGAGGCCGAACTATAAATACATCAGCGATTCGATTTTTTTCACATGCATGACTTTTACGCCATGAGAGCTATTCTTAAAAGCATTTGTTTCAGAACTAAAACATTTGGTGTGTGGATGCATTCTTACATGGTCGACCCTCATACAAAAGTATTGGCGCAATTGCATCAAAAATCATGACTTGAGGCCGAACTATAAATACATCAGCGATTCGAATTTTGTCACATGCATGACTTTTACGCCATGAGAGCTATTCTCAAAAGTATTAGTTTCAGAACTAAAACATTTGGTGTGTAGATGCATTCTTACATGGCCGACCCTCATGAAAGATATTGGCGCAATTGCATCAAAAATCATGACTTGAGGCCGAACTATAAATACATCAGCGATTCGATTATTTTCTCATGCATGACTTTTACGCCATGAGAGCTATTCATAAAAGTATTAGTTTCAGAACTAAAACATTTGGTGTGTGGATGCATTCTTACATGGTCGACCCTCATAAAAAAATATTGGCGCAATTGCATCAAAAATCATGACTTGAGGCCGAACTATAAATACATCAGCGATTCGATTTTTTCACATGCATGACTTTTACGCCATGAGAGCTATTCTCAAAAGTATTAGTTTCAGAACTAAAACATTTGGTGTGTAGATGCATTCTTACATGGCCGACCCTCATGAAAGATATTGACGCAATTGCATCACAAATCATGACTTGAGGCCGAACTATAAATACATCAGCGATTTGAATTTTTTCACATGCATGACTTTTACGCCATGAGAGCTATTCTCAAAAGAATTAGTTTCAGAACTAAAACATTTGGTGTGTGGATGCATTCTTACATGGTCGACCCTCATGAAAGATATTGGCGCAATTGCATCAAAAATCATGACTTAAGGCCGAACTATAAATACATCAGCGATTCGATTATTTTCACATGCATGACTTTTAGGCCATGAGAGCTATTCTCAAAAGTATTAGTTTCAGAACTAAAACCTTTGGTGTGTGGATGCATTCTTACATGGTCGACCCTCATAAAAGATATTGACGCAATTGCATCAAAAATCATGACTTGAGGCCGAACTATAAATACATCAGCGATTCGAATTTTTTCACATGGATGACTTTTACGCCATGAGAGCTATTCTCAAAAGAATTAGTTTCAGAACTAAAACATTTGGTGTGTGGATGCATTCTTACATGGTCGACCCTCATGAAAAATATTAGCGCAATTGCATCAAAAATCATGACTTAATGCCGAACTATAATACATCAGCGATTCGAACTTTTTCACATGCATGACTTTTACCCCAGGGGAGCTATTCTCAAAAGTGTTAGTTTCAGAACTAAAACATTTGGTGTGTGGATGCATTCTTACATTCTCGAAACTCATTAAAATATTAGAGCAATTGCATCAAAAATCATGACTTGAGGCCGAACTATAAATACATCAGCGATTCGATTATTTTGTCATGCATGACTTTTACGCCATGAGAGCTATTCTCAAAAGTATTAGTTTCAGAACTAAAACGTTTGGTGTGTGGATGAATTCGTACATGGTCGACCCTCATGAAAAATATTGGCGCAATTGCATCAAAAATCATGACTTGAGGCCGAACTATAAATACATCAGCGATTCGATTTTTTTCACATGCATGACTTTTACGCCATGAGAGCTATTCTTAAAAGCATTTGTTTCAGAACTAAAACATTTGGTGTGTGGATGCATTCTTACATGGTCGACCCTCATACAAAAGTATTGGCGCAATTGCATAAAAAATCATGACTTGAGGCCGAACTATAAATACATCAGCGATTCGAATTTTGTCACATGCATGACTTTTACGCCATGAGAGCTATTCTCAAAAGTATTAGTTTCAGAACTAAAACATTTGGTGTGTAGATGCATTCTTACATGGCCGACCCTCATGAAAGATATTGGCGCAATTGCATCAAAAATCATGACTTGAGGCCGAACTATAAATACATCAGCGATTCGATTTTTTCACATGCATGACTTTTACGCCATGAGAGCTATTCTCAAAAGTATTAGTTTCAGAACTAAAACATTTGGTGGGTAGATGCATTCTTACATGGCCGACCCTCATGAAAGATATTGACGCAATTGCATCAAAAATCATGACTTGAGGCCGAACTATAAATACATCAGCGATTCGAACTTTTTCACATGCATGACTTTTACGCCATGAGAGCTATTCTCAAAAGTATTAGTTTCAAAACTAAAACATTTGGTGTGTGGATGCATTCTTACATGCTCGACCCTCATAAAAAAATATTAGCGCAATTGCATCAAAAATCATGACTTGAGGCCGAACTATAAATACATCAGCGATTCGATTATTTTCTCATGCATGACTTTTACGCCATGAGAGCTATTCTCAAAAGTATTAGTTTCAGAACCAAAACATTGGTGTGTGGATGAATTCTTACATGGTCGACCCTCATGAAAAATATTGGCGCAATTGCATCAAAAATCATGACTTGAGGCCGAACTATAAATACATCAGCGATTCGATTATTTTCTCATGCATGACTTTTACGCCATGAGAGCTATTCTCAAAAGTATTAGTTTCAGAACTAAAACATTGGTGTGTGGATGAATTCTTACATGGTCGACCCTCATGAAAAATATTGGCGCAATTGCATCAATAATCATGACTTGAGGCCGAACTATAAATACATCAGCGATTCGATTTTTTTCACATGCATGACTTTTACGCCATGAGAGCTATTCTTAAAAGTATTTGTTTCAGAACTAAAACATTTGGTGTGTGGATGCATTCTTACATGGTCGACCCTCATAAAAAAATATTGGCGCAATTGCATCAAAAATCATGACTTGAGGCCGAACTATAAATATATCAGTGATTCGATTTTTTTCACATGCATGACTTTTACGCCATGAGAGCTATTCTCAAAAGAATTAGTTTCAGAACTAAAACATTTGGTGTGTGGATGCATTCTTACATGCTCGACCCTCATAAAAAAATATTAGCGCAATTGCATCAAAAATCATGACTTGAGGCCGAACTATAAATACATCAGCGATTCGATTATTTTCACATGCATGACTTTTACGCCATGAGAGCTATTCTCAAAAGTATTAGTTTCAGAACTAAAACATTGGTGTGTGGATGCATTCTTACATGGTCGACCCTCATGAAAAATACTGGCGCAATTGCATCAAAAATCATGACTTGAGGCCAAACTATAAATACATCAGCGATTCGATTATTTTCTCATGCATGACTTTTACGCCATGAGAGCTATTCTCAAAAGAATTAGTTTCAGAACTAAAACATTTGGTGTGTGGATGAATTCTTACATGGTCGACCCTCATGAAAAATATTGGCGCAATTGCATCAAAAATCATGACTTGAGGCCGAACTATAAATACATCAGCGATTCGATTTTTTTCACATGCATGACTTTTACGCCATGAGAGCTATTCTTAAAAGCATTTGTTTCAGAACTAAAACATTTGGTGTGTGGATGCATTCTTACATGGTCGACCCTCATACAAAAGTATTGGCGCAATTGCATCAAAAATCATGACTTGAGGCCGAACTATAAATACATCAGCGATTCGAATTTTGTCACATGCATGACTTTTACGCCATGAGAGCTATTCTCAAAAGTATTAGTTTCAAAACTAAAACATTTGGTGGGTAGATGCATTCTTACATGGCCGACCCTCATGAAAGATATTGGCGCAATTGCATCAAAAATCATGACTTGAGGCCGAACTATAAATACATCAGCGATTCGATTATTTTCTCATGCATGACTTTTACGCCATGAGAGCTATTCTTAAAAGTATTTGTTTCAGAACTAAAACATTTGGTGTGTGGATGCATTCTTACATGGTCGACCCTCATAAAAAAATATTGACGCAATTGCATCAAAAATCATGACTTGAGGCCAAACTTTAAATACA
This sequence comes from Haliotis rufescens, assembly GCF_023055435.1. Taxonomy (NCBI): domain Eukaryota; kingdom Metazoa; phylum Mollusca; class Gastropoda; order Lepetellida; family Haliotidae; genus Haliotis; species Haliotis rufescens. The sequence goes on from NW_025964384.1 coordinate 626,333, forward strand.
TCAGTGATTCGAATTTTTTCACATGCATGACTTTTACGCCATGAGAGCTATTCTCAAAAGAATTAGTTTCAGAACTAAAACATTTGGTGTGTGGATGCATTCTTACATGCTCGACCCTCATAAAAAAATATTAGCGCAATTGCATCAAAAATCATGACTTGAGGCTGAACTATAAATACATCAGCGATTCGATTATTTTCTTATGCATGACTTTTACGCCATGAGAGCTATTCTCAAATGTATTAGTTTCAGAACTAAAACATTGGTGTGTGGATGCATTCTTACATGGTCGACCCTCATGAAAAAAACTGGCGCAATTGCATCAAAAATCATGACTTGAGGCCGAACTATAAATACATCAGCGATTCGATTATTTTCTCATGCATGACTTTTACGCCATGAGAGCTATTCTCAAAAGAATTAGTTTCAGAACTAAAACATTTGGTGTGTGGATGAATTCTTACATGGTCGACCCTCATGAAAAATATTGGCGCAATTGCATCAAAAATCATGACTTGAGGCCGAACTATAAATACATCAGCGATTCGATTTTTTTCACATGCATGACTTTTACGCCATGAGAGCTATTCTTAAAAGTATTTGTTTCAGAACTAAAACATTTGGTGTGTGGATGCATTCTTACATGGTCGACCCTCATACAAAAATATTGGCGCAATTGCATCAAAAATCATGACTTGAGGCCGAACTATAAATACATCAGCGATTCGAATTTTTTCACATGCATGACTTTTACGCCATGAGAGCTATTCTCAAAAGTATTAGTTTCAGAACTAAAACATTTGGTGTGTAGATGCATTCTTACATGGCCGACCCTCATGAAAGATATTGGCGCAATTGCATCAAAAATCATGACTTGAGGCCGAACTATAAATACATCAGCGATTCGATTATTTTCTCATGCATGACTTTTACGCCATGAGAGCTATTCTCAAAAGTATTAGTTTCAGAACTAAAACATTGGTGTGTGGATGCATTCTTACATGGTCGACCCTCATGAAGAATATTGGCGCAATTGCATCAAAAATCATGACTTGAGGCCGAACTATAAATACATCAGCGATTCGAAATTTTTCACATGCATGACTTTTACGCCATGAGAGCTATTCTTAAAAGAATTTGTTTCAGAATAAAAATATTTGGTGTGTGGATGCATTCTTACATGGTCGACCCTCATAAAAAATTATTGGCGCAATTGCATCAAAAATCATGACTTGAGGCCGAACTATAAATACATCAGCGATTTGAATTTTTTCACATGCATGACTTTTACGCCATGAGAGCTATTCTCAAAAGTATTAGTTTCAGAACTAAAACATTTGGTGGGTGGATGCATTCTTACATGGCCGACCCTCATAAAAGATATTGGCGCAATTGCATCAAAAATCATGACTTGAGGCCGAACTATAAATACATCAGCGATTCGATTATTTTCTCATGCATGACTTTTACGCCATGAGAGCTATTCTCAAAAGAATTAGTTTCAGAACTAAAACATTTGGTGTGTGGATGAATTCTTACATGGTCGACCCTCATGAAAAATATTGGCGCAATTGCATCAAAAATCATGACTTGAGGCCGAACTATAAATACATCAGCGATTCGATTTTTTTCACATGCATGACTTTTACGCCATGAGAGCTATTCTTAAAAGTATTTGTTTCAGAACTAAAACATTTGGTGTGTGGATGCATTCTTACATGGTCGACCCTCATACAAAAATATTGGCGCAATTGCATCAAAAATCATGACTTGAGGCCGAACTATAAATACATCAGCGATTCGAATTTTTTCACATGCATGACTTTTACCCCAGGGGAGCTATTCTCAAAAGTGTTAGTTTCAGAACTAAAACATTTGGTGTGTGGATGCATTCTTACATGCTCGAAACTCATTAAAATATTGGCGCAATTGCATCAAAAATCATGACTTGAGGCCGAACTATAAATACATCAGCGATTCGATTATTTTGTCATGCATGACTTTTACGCCATGAGAGCTATTCTCAAAAGTATTAGTTTCAGAACTAAAACATTTGGTGTGTGGATGAATTCTTACATGGTCGACCCTCATGAAAAATATTGGCGCAATTGCATCAAAAATCATGACTTGAGGCCGAACTATAAATACATCAGCGATTCGATTATTTTCTCATGCATGACTTTTACGCCATGAGAGCTATTCTCAAAAGTATTAGTTTCAGAACTAAAACATTTGGTGTGTAGATGCATTCTTACATGGCCGACCCTCATGAAAGATATTGGCGCAATTGCATCAAAAATCATGACTTGAGGCCGAACTATAAATACATCAGCGATTCGATTATTTTCTCATGCATGACTTTTACGCCATGAGAGCTATTCTCAAAAGTATTAGTTTCAGAACTAAAACATTGGTGTGTGGATGCATTCTTACATGGTCGACCCTCATGAAGAATATTGGCGCAATTGCATCAAAAATCATGACTTGAGGCCGAACTATAAATACATCAGCGATTCGAAATTTTTCACATGCATGACTTTTACGCCATGAGAGCTATTCTTAAAAGAATTTGTTTCAGAATAAAAATATTTGGTGTGTGGTTGCATTCTTACATGGTCGACCCTCATAAAAAATTATTGGCGCAATTGCATCAAAAATCATGACTTGAGGCCGAACTATAAATACATCAGCGATTTGAATTTTTTCACATGCATGACTTTTACGCCATGAGAGCTATTCTCAAAAGTATTAGTTTCAGAACTAAAACATTTGGTGGGTGGATGCATTCTTACATGGCCGACCCTCATAAAAGATATTGGCGCAATTGCATCAAAAATCATGACTTGAGGCCGAACTATAAATACATCAGCGATTCGAATTTTTTCACATGCATGACTTTTACGCCATGAGAGCTATTCTCAAAAGAATTAGTTTCAGAACTAAAACATTTGGTGTGTGGATGAATTCTTACATGGTCGACCCTCATGAAAAATATTGGCGCAATTGCATCAAAAATCATGACTTAAGGCCGAACTATAAATACATCAGCGATTCGAACTTTTTCACATGCATGACTTTTACCCCAGGGGAGCTATTCTCAAAAGTGTTAGTTTCAGAACTAAAACATTTGGTGTGTGGATGCATTCTTACATGCTCGAAACTCATTAAAATATTGGCGCAATTGCATCAAAAATCATGACTTGAGGCCGAACTATAAATACATCAGCGATTCGATTATTTTGTCATGCATGACTTTTACGCCATGAGAGCTATTCTCAAAAGTATTAGTTTCAGAACTAAAACATTTGGTGTGTGGATGAATTCTTACATGGTCGACCCTCATGAAAAATATTGGCGCAATTGCATCAAAAATCATGACTTGAGGCCGAACTATAAATACATCAGCGATTCGATTATTTTCTCATGCATGACTTTTACGCCATGAGAGCTATTCTCAAAAGTATTAGTTTCAGAACTGAAACATTGGTGTGTGGATGAATTCTTACATGGTCGACCCTCATGAAAAATATTGGCGCAATTGCATCAAAAATCATGACTTGAGGCCGAACTATAAATACATCAGCGATTCGATTTTTTTCACATGCATGACTTTTACGCCATGAGAGCTATTCTTAAAAGTATTTGTTTCAGAACTAAAACATTTGGTGTGTGGATGCATTCTTACATGGTCGACCCTCATACAAAAATATTGGCGCAATTGCATCAAAAATCATGACTTGAGGCCGAACTATAAATACATCAGCGATTCGAATTTTTTCACATGCATGACTTTTACGCCATGAGAGCTATTCTCAAAAGTATTAGTTTCAGAACTAAAACATTTGGTGGGTGGATGCATTCTTACATGGCCGACCCTCATAAAAGATATTGGCGCAATTGCATCAAAAATCATGACTTGAGGCCGAACTATAAATACATCAGCGATTCGATTATTTTCTCATGCATGACTTTTACGCCATGAGAGCTATTCTCAAAAGAATTAGTTTCAGAACTAAAACATTTGGTGTGTGGATGAATTCTTACATGGTCGACCCTCATGAAAAATATTGGCGCAATTGCATCAAAAATCATGACTTGAGGCCGAACTATAAATACATCAGCGATTCGATTTTTTTCACATGCATGACTTTTACGCCATGAGAGCTATTCTTAAAAGTATTTGTTTCAGAACTAAAACATTTGGTGTGTGGATGCATTCTTACATGGTCGACCCTCATACAAAAATATTGGCGCAATTGCATCAAAAATCATGACTTGAGGCCGAACTATAAATACATCAGCGATTCGAATTTTTTCACATGCATGACTTTTACCCCAGGGGAGCTATTCTCAAAAGTGTTAGTTTCAGAACTAAAACATTTGGTGTGTGGATGCATTCTTACATGCTCGAAACTCATTAAAATATTGGCGCAATTGCATCAAAAATCATGACTTGAGGCCGAACTATAAATACATCAGCGATTCGATTATTTTCTCATGCATGACTTTTACGCCATGAGAGCTATTCTCAAAAGTATTAGTTTCAGAACTAAAACATTTGGTGTGTGGATGAATTCTTACATGGTCGACCCTCATGAAAAATATTGGCGCAATTGCATCAAAAATCATGACTTGAGGCCGAACTATAAATACATCAGCGATTCGATTATTTTCTCATGCATGACTTTTACGCCATGAGAGCTATTCTCAAAAGTATTAGTTTCAGAACTAAAACATTTGGTGTGTAGATGCATTCTTACATGGCCGACCCTCATGAAAGATATTGGCGCAATTGCATCAAAAATCATGACTTGAGGCCGAACTATAAATACATCAGCGATTCGATTATTTTCTCATGCATGACTTTTACGCCATGAGAGCTATTCTCAAAAGTATTAGTTTCAGAACTAAAACATTGGTGTGTGGATGCATTCTTACATGGTCGACCCTCATGAAGAATATTGGCGCAATTGCATCAAAAATCATGACTTGAGGCCGAACTATAAATACATCAGCGATTCGAAATTTTTCACATGCATGACTTTTACGCCATGAGAGCTATTCTTAAAAGAATTTGTTTCAGAATAAAAATATTTGGTGTGTGGATGCATTCTTACATGGTCGACCCTCATAAAAAATTATTGGCGCAATTGCATCAAAAATCATGACTTGAGGCCGAACTATAAATACATCAGCGATTTGAATTTTTTCACATGCATGACTTTTACGCCATGAGAGCTATTCTCAAAAGTATTAGTTTCAGAACTAAAACATTTGGTGGGTGGATGCATTCTTACATGGCCGACCCTCATAAAAGATATTGGCGCAATTGCATCAAAAATCATGACTTGAGGCCGAACTATAAATACATCAGCGATTCGAATTTTTTCACATGCATGACTTTTACGCCATGAGAGCTATTCTCAAAAGAATTAGTTTCAGAACTAAAACATTTGGTGTGTGGATGAATTCTTACATGGTCGACCCTCATGAAAAATATTGGCGCAATTGCATCAAAAATCATGACTTAAGGCCGAACTATAAATACATCAGCGATTCGAACTTTTTCACATGCATGACTTTTACCCCAGGGGAGCTATTCTCAAAAGTGTTAGTTTCAGAACTAAAACATTTGGTGTGTGGATGCATTCTTACATGCTCGAAACTCATTAAAATATTGGCGCAATTGCATCAAAAATCATGACTTGAGGCCGAACTATAAATACATCAGCGATTCGATTATTTTGTCATGCATGACTTTTACGCCATGAGAGCTATTCTCAAAAGTATTAGTTTCAGAACTGAAACATTGGTGTGTGGATGAATTCTTACATGGTCGACCCTCATGAAAAATATTGGCGCAATTGCATCAAAAATCATGACTTGAGGCCGAACTATAAATACATCAGCGATTCGATTTTTTTCACATGCATGACTTTTACGCCATGAGAGCTATTCTTAAAAGCATTTGTTTCAGAACTAAAACATTTGGTGTGTGGATGCATTCTTACATGGTCGACCCTCATACAAAAATATTGGCGCAATTGCATCAAAAATCATGACTTGAGGCCGAACTATAAATACATCAGCGATTCGAATTTTTTCACATGCATGACTTTTACGCCATGAGAGCTATTCTCAAAAGTATTAGTTTCAGAACTAAAACATTTGGTGGGTAGATGCATTCTTACATGGCCGACCCTCATGAAAGATATTGGCGCAATTGCATCAAAAATCATGACTTGAGGCCGAACTATAAATACATCAGCGATTCGATTATTTTCTCATGCATGACTTTTACGCCATGAGAGCTATTCTTAAAAGTATTTGTTTCAGAACTAAAACATTTGGTGTGTGGATGCATTCTTACATGGTCGACCCTTATAAAAAAATATTGGCGCAATTGCATCAAAAATCATGACTTGAGGCCGAACTATAAATACATCAGTGATTCGATTTTTTTCACATGCATGACTTTTACGCCATGAGAGCTATTCTCAAAAGAATTAGTTTCAGAACTAAAACATTGGTGTGTGGATGCATTCTTACATGGTCGACCCTCATGAAAGATATTGGCGCAATTGCATCAAAAATCATGACTTAAGGCGGAACTATAAATACATCAGCGATTCGAACTTTTTCACATGCATGACTTTTACGCCATGAGAGCTATTCTCAAAAGTATTAGTTTCAGAACTAAAACATTGGTGTGTGGATGCATTCTTACATGGTCGACCCTCATGAAAAATATTGGCGCAATTGCATCAAAAATCATGACTTGAGGCCGAACTATAAATACATCAGCGATTCGATTATTTTCTCATGCATGACTTTTACGCCATGAGAGATATTCTCAAAAGTGTTAGTTTCAGAACTAAAACATTGGTGTGTGGATGAATTCTTACATGGTCGACCCTCATGAAAAATATTGGCGCAATTGCATCAAAAATCATGACTTGAGGCCGAACTATAAATACATCAGCGATTCGATTTTTTTAACATGCATGACTTTTACGCCATGAGAGCTATTCTTAAAAGTATTTGTTTCAGAACTAAAACATTTGGTGTGTGGATGCATTCTTACATGGTCGACCCTCATACAAAAATATTGGCGCAATTGCATAAAAAATCATGACTTGAGGCCGAACTATAAATACATCAGCGATTCGATTTTTTTCACATGCATGACTTTTACGCCATGCGAGCTATTTTCAAAAGCATTAGTTTCAGAACTAAAACATTTGGTGTGTGGATGCATTCTTACATGGTCGACCCTCATGAAAGATATTGGCGCAATTGCATCATAAATCATGACTTAAGGCGGAACTATAAATACATAAGCGATTCGAACTTTTTCACATGCATGACTTTTACGCCATGAGAGCTATTCTCAAAAGTATTAGTTTCAGAACTAAAACATTTGGTGTGTGGATGCATTCTTACATGCTCGACCCTCATAAAAAAATATTAGCGCAATTGCATCAAAAATCATGACTTGAGGCCGAACTATAAATACATCAGCGATTCGATTATTTTCTCATGCATGACTTTTACGCCATGAGAGCTATTCTCAAATGTATTAGTTTCAGAACTAAAACATTGGTGTGTGGATGCATTCTTACATGGTCGACCCTCATGAAAAATATTGGCGCAATTGCATCAAAAATCATGACTTGAGGCCGAACTATAAATACATCAGCGATTCGATTATTTTCTCATGCATGACTTTTACGCCATGAGAGATATTCTCAAAAGAATTAGTTTCAGAACTAAAACATTGGTGCGTGGATGAATTCTTACATGGTCGACCCTCATGAAAAATATTGGCGCAATTGCATCAAAAATCATGACTTGAGGCCGAACTATAAATACATCAGCGATTCGATTTTTTTAACATGCATGACTTTTACGCCATTAGAGCTATTCTTAAAAAGTATTTGTTTCAGAACTAAAACATTTGGTGGGTGGATGCATTCTTACATGGTCGACCGTCATGAAAAAATATTGGCGCAATTGCATAAAAAATCATGACTTGAGGCCGAACTATAAATACATCAGTGATTCGAATTTTTTCACATGCATGACTTTTACGCCATGAGAGCTATTCTCAAAAGTATTAGTTTCAGAACTAAAACATTTGGTGTGTGGATGCATTCTTACATGGTCGACCCTCATGAAAAATATTGGCGCAATTGCATCAAAAATCATGACTTGAGGCCAAACTATAAATACATTAACGATTCGAACTTTTTCACATGCATGACTTTTACGCCATGAGAGCTATTCTCAAAAGTATTAGTTTCAAAACTAAAACATTTGGTGTGTGGATGCATTCTTACATGCTCGACCCTCATGAAAAAATATTAGCGCAATTGCATTAAAAATCATGACTTGAGGCCGAACTATAAATACATCAGCGATTCGATTATTTTCTCATGCATGACTTTTACGCCATGAGAGCTATTCTCAAAAGTATTAGTTTCAGAACTAAAACATTTGGTGTGTGGATGCATTCTTACATGCTCGACCCTCATAAAAAAATATTAGCGCAATTGCATCAAAAATCATGACTTGAGGCCGAACTATAAATACATCAGCGATTCGATTATTTTCTCATGCATGACTTTTACGCCATGAGAGCTATTCTCAAATGTATTAGTTTCAGAACTAAAACATTGGTGTGTGGATGCATTCTTACATGGTCGACCCTCATGAAAAATATTGGCGCAATTGCATCAAAAATCATGACTTGAGGCCGAACTATAAATACATCAGCGATTCGATTATTTTCTCATGCATGACTTTTACGCCATGAGAGATATTCTCAAAAGAATTAGTTTCAGAACTAAAACATTGGTGCGTGGATGAATTCTTACATGGTCGACCCTCATGAAAAATATTGGCGCAATTGCATCAAAAATCATGACTTGAGGCCGAACTATAAATACATCAGCGATTCGATTTTTTTAACATGCATGACTTTTACGCCATTAGAGCTATTCTTAAAAAGTATTTGTTTCAGAACTAAAACATTTGGTGGGTGGATGCATTCTTACATGGTCGACCGTCATGAAAAAATATTGGCGCAATTGCATAAAAAATCATGACTTGAGGCCGAACTATAAATACATCAGTGATTCGAATTTTTTCACATGCATGACTTTTACGCCATGAGAGCTATTCTCAAAATTATTAGTTTCAGAACTAAAACATTTGGTGTGTGGATGCATTCTTACATGGTCGACCCTCATGAAAAATATTGGCGCAATTGCATCAAAAATCATGACTTGAGGCCAAACTATAAATACATTAACGATTCGAACTTTTTCACATGCATCACTTTTACGCCATGAGAGCTATTCTCAAAAGTATTAGTTTCAAAACTAAAACATTTGGTGTGTGGATGCATTCTTACATGCTCGACCCTCATGAAAAAATATTAGCGCAATTGCATTAAAAATCATGACTTGAGGCCGAACTATAAATACATCAGCGATTCGATTATTTTCTCATGCATGACTTTTACGCCATGAGAGCTATTCTCAAAAGTATTAGTTTCAGAACTAAAACATTGGTGTGTGGATGCATTCTTACATGGTCGACCCTCATGAAAAATACTGGCGCAATTGCATCAAAAATCATGACTTGAGGCCGAACTATAAATACATCAGCGATTCGATTATTTTCTCATGCATGACTTTTACGCCATGAGAGCTATTCTCAAAAGTATTAGTTTCAGAACTAAAACATTGGTGTGTGGATGAATTCTTACATGGTCGACCCTCATGAAAAATATTGGCGCAATTGCATCAAAAATCATGACTTGAGGCCGAACTATAAATACATCAGCGATTTGAATTTTTTCATATGCATGACTTTTACGCCATGAGAGCTATTCTCAAAAGTATTAGTTTCAGAACTAAAGCTTTGGTGTGTGGATGAATTCTTACATGGTCGACCCTCATGAAAAATATTGGCGCAATTGCATAAAAAATCATGATTTAAGGCCGAACTATAAATACATCAGCGATTCGAACTTTTTCACATGCATCACTTTTACGCCATGAGAGCTATTCTCAAAAGTATTAGTTTCAGAACTAAAACATTGGTGTGTGGATGCATTCTTACATGGTCGACCCTCATGAAAAATATTGGCGCAATTGCATCAAAAATCATGACTTGAGGCCGAACTATAAATACATCAGCGATTCGAATTTTTTCACATGCATGACTTTTACGCCATGAGAGCTATTCTCAAAAGTATTAGTTTCAGAACTAAAACATTTGGTGTGTGGATGCATTCTTACATGGCCGACCCTCATGAAAGATATTGGCGCAATTGCATAAAAAATCATGACTTGAGGCCGAACTATAAATACATCAGCGATTCGATTATTTTCTCATGCATGACTTTTACGCCATGAGAGCTATTCTCCAAAGTATTAGTTTCAGAACTAAAACATTTGGTGTGTGGATGCATTCTTACATGGTCGACCCTCATGAAAAATATTGGCGCAATTGCATCAAAAATCATGACTTGAGGCCAAACTATAAATACATTAACGATTCGAACTTTTTCACATGCATCACTTTTACGCCATGAGAGCTATTCTCAAAAGTATTAGTTTCAAAACTAAAACATTTGGTGTGTGGATGCATTCTTACATGCTCGACCCTCATGAAAAAATATTAGCGCAATTGCATTAAAAATCATGACTTGAGGCCGAACTATAAATACATCAGCGATTCGATTATTTTCTCATGCATGACTTTTACGCCATGAGAGCTATTCTCAAAAGTATTAGTTTCAGAACTAAAACATTGGTGTGTGGATGCATTCTTACATGGTCGACCCTCATAAAAAATACTGGCGCAATTGCATCAAAAATCATGACTTAAGGCCGAACTATAAATACATCAGCGATTCGATTATTTTCTCATGCATGACTTTTACGCCATGAGAGCTATTCTCAAAAGTATTAGTTTCAGAACTAAAACATTGGTGTGTGGATGAATTCTTACATGGTCGACCCTCATGAAAAATATTGGCGCAATTGCATCAAAAATCATGACTTGAGGCCGAACTATAAATACATCAGCGATTTGAATTTTTTCATATGCATGACTTTTACGCCATGAGAGCTATTCTCAAAAGTATTAGTTTCAGAACTAAAGCTTTGGTGTGTGGATGAATTCTTACATGGTCGACCCTCATGAAAAATATTGGCGCAATTGCATAAAAAATCATGATTTAAGGCCGAACTATAAATACATCAGCGATTCGAACTTTTTCACATGCATCACTTTTACGCCATGAGAGCTATTCTCAAAAGTATTAGTTTCAGAACTAAAACATTGGTGTGTGGATGCATTCTTACATGGTCGACCCTCATGAAAAATATTGGCGCAATTGCATCAAAAATCATGACTTGAGGCCGAACTATAAATACATCAGCGATTCGAATTTTTTCACATGCATGACTTTTACGCCATGAGAGCTATTCTCAAAAGTCTTAGTTTCAGAACTAAAACATTTGGTGTGTGGATGCATTCTTACATGGCCGACCCTCATGAAAGATATTTGCGCAATTGCATAAAAAATCATGACTTGAGGCCGAACTATAAATACATCAGCGATTCGATTATTTTCTCATGCATGACTTTTACGCCATGAGAGCTATTCTCAAAAGTATTAGTTTCAGAACTAAAACATTGCTGCTTGGATGCATTCTTACATGGTCGACCCTCATGAAAAATATTGGCGCAATTGCATCAAAAATCATGACTTGAGGCCGAACTATAAATACATCAGCGATTCGAACTTTTTCACATGCATGACTTTTACGCCATGAGAGCTATTCTTAAAAGTGTTTGTTTCAGAATAAAAACATTTGGTGTGTGGATGCATTCTTACATGGTCGACCCTCATAAAAAAATATTGGCGCAATTGCATCAAAAATCATGACTTGAGGCCGAACTATAAATACATCAGCGATTTGAATTTTTTCACATGCATGACTTTTACGCCATGAGAGCTATTCTCAAAAGAATTAGTTTCAGAACTAAAACATTTGGTGTGTGGATGCATTCTTACATGGTCGACCCTCATGAAAAATATTGGCGCAATTGCATCAAAAATCATGACTTAAGGCCGAACTATAAATACATCAGCGATTCGAATTTTTTCACATGCATGACTTTTACCCCAGGGGAGCTATTCTCAAAAGTGTTAGTTTCAGAACTAAAACATTTGGTGTGTGGATGCATTCTTACATGCTAGAAACTCATTAAAATATTAGCGCAATTGCATAAAAAATCATGACTTGAGGCCGAACTATAAATACATCAGCGATTCGATTATTTTCTCATGCATGACTTTTACGCCATGAGAGCTATTCTCAAAAGTATTAGTTTCAGAACTAAAACATTTGGTGTGTGGATGAATTTGTACATGGTCGACCCTCATGAAAAATATTGACGCAATTGCATCAAAAATCATGACTTGAGGCCGAACTATAAATACATCAGCGATTCGATTTTTTTCACATGCATGACTTTTACGCCATGAGAGCTATTCTTTAAAGTATTTGTTTCAGAACTAAAACATTTGGTGTGTGGATGCATTCTTACATGGTCGACCCTCATAAAAAAATATTGGCGCAATTGCATCAAAAATCATGACTTGAGGCCGAACTATAAATACATCAGCGATTCGATTTTTTCACATGCATGACTTTTACGCCATGAGAGCTATTCTCAAAATTATTAGTTTCAGAACTAAAACATTTGGTGGGTGGATGCATTCTTACATGGCCGACCCTCATGAAAGATATTGACGCAATTGCATCAAAAATCATGACTTGAGGCCGAACTATAAATACATCAGCGATTTGAATTTTTTCACATGCATGACTTTTACGCCATGAGAGCTATTCTCAAAAGAATTAGTTTCAGAACTAAAACATTTGGTGTGTGGATGCATTCTTACATGGTTGACCCTCATGAAAGATATTGGCGCAATTGCATCAAAAATCATGACTTAAGGCCAAACTATAAATACATCAGCGATTCGAACTTTTTCACATGCATCACTTTTACGCCATGAGAGCTATTCTCAAAAGTATTAGTTTCAGAACTAAAACCTTTGGTGTGTGGATGCATTCTTACATGCTCGACCCTCATAAGAAAATATTAGCGCAATTGCATCAAAAATCATGACTTGAGGCCGAACTATAAATACATCAGCGATTCGATTATTTTCTCATGCATGACTTTTACGCCATGAGAGCTATTCTTAAAAGTATTTGTTTCAGAACTAAAACATTTGGTGTGTGGATGCATTCTTACATGGTCGACTGTCATAAAAAAATATTGGCGCAATTGCATCAAAAATCATGACTTGAGGCCGAACTATAAATACATCAGTGATTCGATTTTTTTCACATGCATGACTTTTACGCCATGAGAGCTATTCTCAAAAGAATTAGTTTCAGAACTAAAACATTTGGTGTGTGGATGCATTCTTACATGGTCGACCCTCATGAAAGATATTGGCGCAATTGCATCAAAAATCATGACTTAAGGCCGAACTATAAATACATCCGCGATTCGAACTTTTTCACATGCATGACTTTTACGCCATGAGAGCTATTCTCAAAAGTATTAGTTTCAGAACTAAAACATTTGGTGTGTGGATGCATTCTTACATGCTCGACCCTCATAAGAAAATATTAGCGCAATTGCATAAAAAATCATGACTTGAGGCCGAACTATAAATACATCAGCGATTCGATTATTTTCTCATGCATGACTTTTACGCCATGAGAGCTATTCTCAAATGTATTAGTTTCAGAACTAAAACATTGGTGTGTGGATGAATTCTTACATGGTCGACCCTCATAAAAAAATATTGGCGCAATTGCATCAAAAATCATGACTTGAGGCCGAACTATAAATACATCAGCGATTCGATTATTTTCTCATGCATGACTTTTACGCCATGAGAGCTATTCTCAAAAGTATTAGTTTCAGAACTAAAACATTGGTGTGTGGATGAATTCTTACATGGTCGACCCTCATGAAAAATATTGGCGCAATTGCATCAAAAATCATGACTTGAGGCCGAACTGTAAATACATCAGCGATTCGATTTTTTTAACATGCATGACTTTTACGCCATGAGAGCTATTCTTAAAAGTATTTGTTTCAGAACTAAAACATTGGTGTGTGGATGCATTCTTACATGCTCGACCCTCATGAAAAATATTGGCGCAATTGCATCAAAAATCATGACTTGAGGCCAAACTATAAATACATTAACGATTCGAACTTTTTTACATGCATCACTTTTACGCCATGAGAGCTATTCTCAAAAGTATTAGTTTCAGAACTAAAACATTGGTGTGTGGATGCATTCTTACATGCTCGACCCTCATGAAAAAATATTAGCGCACTTGCATCAAAAATCATAACTTGAGGCCGAACTATAAATACATCAGCGATTCGATTATTTTCTCATGCATGACTTTTACGCCATGAGAGCTTTTCTCAAAAGTATTAGTTTGAGAACTAAAACATTGGTGTGTGGATGCATTCTTACATGGTCGACCCTCATGAAAAATACTGGCGCAATTGCATCAAAAATCATGACTTGAGGCCGAACTATAAATACATCAGCGATTCGATTATTTTCACATGCATGACTTTTACGCCATTAGAGCTATTCTCAAAAGTATTAGTTTCAGAACTAAAACATTGGTGTGTGGATGAATTCTTACATGGTCGACCCTCATGAAAAATACTGGCGCAATTGCATCAAAAATCATGACTTGAGGCCGAACTATGAATACATCAGCGATTCGATTTTTTCACATGCATGACTTTTACACCATGAGAGCTATTCTCAAAAGAATTATTTTCAGAACTAAAACATTTGGTGTGTGGATGCATTCTTACATGGCCGACCCTCATGAAAGATATTGGCGCAATTGCATCAAAAATCATGACTTGAGGCCGAACTATAAATACATCAGCGATTCGAACTTTTTCACATGCATGACTTTTACCCCAGGGGAGCTATTCTCAAAAGTGTTAGTTTCAGAACTAAAACATTTGGTGTGTGGATTCATCCTTACATGCTCGAAACTCATGAAAAATATTGGCGCAATTGCATCAAAAATCATGACTTGAGGCCGAACTATAAATACATCAGCGATTCGATTTTTTTCACATGCATGACTTTTACGCCATGAGAGCTATTCTTAAAAGTATTAGTTTCAGAACTAAAACATTTGG
Source organism: Haliotis rufescens (assembly GCF_023055435.1). NCBI lineage: Eukaryota > Metazoa > Mollusca > Gastropoda > Lepetellida > Haliotidae > Haliotis > Haliotis rufescens. Next base: position 641,627 of record NW_025964384.1, read on the forward strand.
TGTGTGGATGCATTCTTACATGGTCGACCCTCATACAAAAATATTGGCGCAATTGCATCAAAAATCATGACTTGAGGCCGAACTATAAATACATCAGCGATTCGAATTTTTTTACATGCATCACTTTTACGCCATGAGAGCTATTCTCAAAAGTATTAGTTTCAGAACTAAAACATTTGGTGTGTGGATGCATTCTTACATGCTCGACCCTCATGAAAAAATATTAGCGCAATTGCATCAAAAATCATAACTTGAGGCCGAACTATAAATACATCAGCGATTCGATTATTTTCTCACATGCATGACTTTTACGACATGAGAGCTATTCTCAAAAGTATTAGTTTCAGAACTAAAACATTGGTGTGTGGATGCATTCTTACATGGTCGACCCTCATGAAAAATACTGGCGCAATTGCATCAAAAATCATGACTTGAGGCCGAACTATAAATACATCAGCGATTCGATTATTTTCACATGCATGACTTTTACGCCATGAGAGCTATTCTCAAAAGTATTAGTTTCAGAACTAAAACATTTGGTGTGTGGATGCATTCTTACATGGTCGACCCTCATGAAAAATAATGGCGCAATTGCATCAAAAATCATGACTTGAGGCCGAACTATAAATACATCAGCGATTCGATTTTTTTCACATGCGTGACTTTTACGCCATGAGAGCTATTCTCAAAAGAATTAGTTTCAGAACTAAAACATTTGGTGTGTGGATGAATTCTTACATGGTCGACCCTCATGAAAAATATTGGCGCAATTGCATCAAAAATCATGACTTGAGGCCGAACTATAAATACATCAGCGATTCGATTTTTTTCAAATGCATGACTTTTACGCCATGAGAGCTATTCTTAAAAGTATTAGTTTCAGAACTAAAACATTTGGTGTGTGGATGCATTCTTACATGGTCGACCCTCATGAAAAAATATTAGCGCAATTGCATCAAAAATCATGACTTGAGGCCGAACTATAAATACATCAGCGATTCGATTATTTTCACATGCATGACTTTTACGCCATGAGAGCTATTCTCAAAAGTATTAGTTTCAGAACTAAAACATTTGGTGTGTGGATGCATTCTGACATGGTCGACCCTCATGAAAAATACTGGCGCAATTGCATCAAAAATCATGACTTGAGGCCGAACTATAAATACATCAGCGATTCGATTTTTTTCACATGCATGACTTTTACGCCATGAGAGCTATTCTTAAAAGTATTTGTTTCAGAACTAAAACATTTGGTGTGTGGATGCATTCTTACATGGCCGACCCTCATGAAAGATATTGACGCAATTGCATCAAAAATCATGACTTGAGGCCGAACTATAAATACATCAGCGATTCGAACTTTTTCACATGCATGACTTTTACGCCATGAGAGCTATTCTCAAAAGTATTAGTTTCAGAACTAAAACATTTGGTGGGTGGATGCATTCTTACAAGGTCGACCCTCATAAAAAAATATTGGCGCAATTGCATCAAAAATCATGACTTGAGGCCGAACTATAAATACATCAGCGATTCCATTATTTTCTCATGCATGACTTTAACGCCATTCGAGCTATTCTCAAAAGTATTAGTTTCAGAACTAAAACATTGGTGTGAGGATGCATTCTTACATGCTCGACATGCATAAAATATATTAGCGCAATTGCATAAAAAATCATGACTTGAGGCCGAACTATAAATACATCAGCGATTCGATTATTTTCTCATGCATGACTTTTACGCCATGAGAGCTATTCTCAAAAGTATTAGTTTCAGAACTAAAACATTGATGTGTGGATGCATTCTTACATGGTCGACCCTCATGAAAAAAATTGGCGCAATTGCATCAAAAATCATGACTTGAGGCCGAACTATAAATAGATCAGCGATTCGAACTTTTTCACATGCATGACTTTTACGCCATGAGAACTATTCTTAAAAGTATTTGTTTCAGAACTAAAACATTTGGTGTGTGGATGCATTCTTACATGGTCGACCCTCATAAAAATATATTGGCGCAATTGCATCAAAAATCATGACTTGAGGCCGAACTATAAATACATCAGCGATTCGAACTTTTTCACATGCATGACTTTTACGCCATGACAGCTATTCTCAAAATTATTAGTTTCAGAACTAAATCATTTAGTGTGGAGGCATTCTTACATGGCCGACTCCCATGAAAAATATTGGCGCAATTGCATAAAAAATCATGACTTGAGGCCGAACTATAAATACATCAGCGATTCGAACTTTTTCACATGCATGACTTTTACGCCATGAGAGCTATTTTCAAAGTATTAGTTTCAGAAATAAAACATTTGGTGTGTGGATGCATTCTTACATGGTCGACCCTCATGAAAAATATTGGCGCAATTGCATCAAAAATCATGACTTGAGGCCGAACTATAAATACATCAGCGATTCGATTATTTTCACATGCATGACTTTTACGCCATGAGAGCTATTCTTAAAATTATTTCTTTCAGAAATAAAACATTGGTGTGTGGATGCATTCTTACATGGTCGACCCTCATAAAAAAATATTGGCGCAATTGCATTAAAAATCATGACTTGAGGCCGAACTATAAATACATCAGCGAGTCGAATTTTTTCACATGCATGTCTTTTACGCCATGAGAGCTATTCTCAAAAGAATTAGTTTCAGAACTAAAACATTTAGTGTGTGAATGCATTCTTACATGGTCGACCCTCATGAAAAATATTGGCGCAATTGCATCAAAAATCATGACTTGAGGCCGAACTATAAATACATCAGCGATTCGATTTTTTCACATGCATGACTTTTACGCCATGAGAGCTATTCTCCAAAGAATTAGTTTCAGAACTAAAACATTTGGTGTGTGGATGCATTCTTACATGCTCGACACTGATAAAAAATATTAGGGCAATTGCATCAAAAATCATGACTTGAGGCCGAACTATAAATACGATTCGATTATTTTCTCATGCATGTCTTTTACGGCATGAGAGCTATTCTCAAAAGTATTAGTTTCAGAACTAAAACATTGGTGTGTGGATGCATTCTTACATGGTCGACCCTCATGAAAGATATTGGCGCAATTGCATCAAAAATCATGACTTGAGGCCGAACTATAAATACATCAGCGATTCGATTTTTTTCACATGCATGACTTTTACGCCATGAGAGCTATTCTTAAAAGTATTTGTTTCAGAACTAAAACATTTGCTGTGTGGGTGCATTCTTACATGGTCGACCCTCATAAAAAAATATTGGCGCGATTGCATCAAAAATCATGACTTGAGGCCGAACTATAAATACATCAGCGATTCGAATTTTTTCACATTCATGACTTTTACGCCATGAGAGCTATTCTCAAAAGTATTAGTTTCAGAACTAAAACATTTGGTGGGTGGATGCATTCTTACATGGCCGACCCTCATGAAAGATATTGACGGAATTGCATTAAAAATCATGACTTGAGGCCGAACTATAAATACATCAGCGATTCGAATTTTTTCACATTCATGTCTTTTACGCCATGAGAGCTATTCTCAAAAGAATTAGTTTCAGAACTAAAACATTTAGTGTGTGGATGCATTCTTACATGGTCGACCCTTATGAAAAATATTGGCGCAATTGCATCAAAAATCATGACTTGAGGCCGAACTATAAATACATCAGCGATTCGATTTTTTTCACATGCATCACTTTTACGCCATGAGAGCTATTCTCAAAAGAATTAGTTTCAGAACTAAAACATTTGGTGTGTGGATGCATTCTTACATGCTCGACACTCATAAAAAATATTGGCGCAATTGCATCAAAAATCATGACTTGAGGCCGAACTATAAATACATCAGCGATTCGATTATTTTCTCATGCATGACTTTTACGGCATGAGAGCTATTCTCAAAAGTATTAGTTTCAGAACTAAAACATTGGTGTGTGGATGCATTCTTACATGGTCGACCCTCATGAAAAATATTGGCGCAATTGCATCAAAAATCATGACTTGAGGCCGAACTATAAATACATCAGCGATTCGATTATTTTCTCATGCATGACTTTTACGCCATGAGAGCTATTCTCAAAAGTATTAGTTTCAGAACTAAAACATTGGTGTGTGGATGCATTCTTACATGGTCGACCCTCATGAAAAATATTGGCGCAATTGCATCAAAAATCATGACTTGAGGCCGAACTATAAATACATCGGCGATTCGAACTTTTTCACATGCATGACTTTAACGCCATGAGAGCTATTCTTAAAATTATTTGCTTCAGAACTAAAACATTTGGTGTGTGGATGCATTCTTACATGGCCGACCCTCATGAAAAATATTGGCGCAATTGCATCAAAAATCATGACTTGAGGCCGAACTATAAATACATCAGCGATTCGATTTTTTTCACATGCATGACTTTTACGCAATGAGAGCTATTCTTAAAAGTATTTGTTTCAGAACTAAAACATTTGGTGTGTGGATGCATTCTTACATGGCCGACCCTTATGAAAGATATTGACGCAATTGCATCAAAAATCATGACTTGAGGCCGAACTATAAATACATCAGCGATTCGATTTTTTTCACATGCATGACTTTTACGCCATGAGAGCGATTCTCAAAAGAATTAGTTTCAGAACTAAAACATTTGGTGTGTGGATGCATTCTTACATGGTCGACCATCATGAAAAATATTGGCGCAATTGCATCAAAAATCATGACTTGAGGCCGAACTATAAATACATCAGCGATTCGAACTTTTTCACATGCATGACTTTTACGCCATGAGAGCTATTCTCAAAAGTATTAGTTTCAGAACTAAAACATTTGGTGTGTGGATGCATTCTTACAAGGTCGACCCTCATAAAAAAATATTGGCGCAATTGCATCAAAAATCATGACTTGAGGCCGAACTATAAATACATCAGCGATTCTATTATTTTCTCATGCATGACTTTAACGCCATTCGAGCTATTCTCAAAAGTATTAGTTTCAGAACTAAAACATTGGTGTGTGGATGCATTCTTACATGGTCGACCCTCATGAAAAAAATTGGCGCAATTGCATCGAAAATCATGACTTGAGGCCGAACTATAAATACATCAGCGATTCGAACTTTTTCACATGCATGACATTTACGCCATGACAGCTATTCTCAAAATTATTAGTTTCAGAACTAAATCATTTAGTGTGGAGGCATTCTTACATGGCCGACTCCCATGAAAAATATTGGCGCAATTGCATCAAAAATCATGACTTGAGGCCGAACTATAAATACATCAGCGATTCGAACTTTTTTCACATGCATGACTTTTATGCCATGAGAGCTATTTTCAAAGTATTAGTTTCAGAAATAAAACATTTGGTGTGTGGATGCATTCTTACATGGTCGACCCTCATGAAAAATATTGGCGCAATTGCATCAAAAATCATGACTTGAGGCCGAACTATAAATACATCAGCGATTCGATTATTTTCACATGCATGACTTTTACGCCATGAGAGCTATTCTTAAAATTATTTCTTTCAGAAATAAAACATTGGTGTGTGGATTCATTCTTACATGGTCGACCCTCATAAAAAAATATTGGCGCAATTGCATTAAAAATCATGACTTGAGGCCGAACTATAAATACATCAGCGAGTCGAATTTTTTCACATGCATGTCTTTTACGCCATGAGAGCTATTCTCAAAAGAATTAGTTTCAGAACTAAAACATTTGGTGTGTGAATGCATTCTTACATGGTCGACCCTCATGAAAAATATTGGCGCAATTGCATCAAAAATCATGACTTGAGGCCGAACTATAAATACATCAGCGATTCGATTTTTTCACATGCATCACTTTTACGCCATGAGAGCTATTCTCAAAAGAATTAGTTTAAGAACTAAAACATTTAGTGTGTGGATGCATTCTTACATGCTCGACACTGATAAAAAATATTAGGGCAATTGCATCAAAAATCATGACTTGAGGCCGAACTATAAATACGATTCGATAATTTTCTCATGCATGTCTTTTACGGCATGAGAGCTATTCTCAAAAGTATTAGTTTCAGAACTAAAACATTGGTGTGTGGATGCATTCTTACATGGTCGACCCTCATACAAAAATATTGGCGCAATTGCATCAAAAATCATGACTTGAGGCCGAACTATAAATACATCAGCGATTCGATTTTTTTCACATGCATGACTTTTACGCCATGAGAGCTATTCTTAAAAGTATTTGTTTCAGAACTAAAACATTTGCTGTGTGGGTGCATTCTTACATGGTCGACCCTCATAAAAAAATGTTGGCGCGATTGCATCAAAAATCATGACTTGAGGCCGAACTATAAATACATCAGCGATTCGAATTTTTTCACATTCATGACTTTTATGCCATGAGAGCTATTCTCAAAAGTATTAGTTTCAGAACTAAAACATTTGGTGGGTGGATGCATTCTTACATGGCCGACCCTCATGAAAGATATTGACGGAATTGCATTAAAAATCATGACTTGAGGCCGAACTATAAATACATCAGCGATTCGAATTTTTTCACATTCATGTCTTTTACGCCATGAGAGCTATTCTCAAAAGAATTAGTTTCAGAACAAAAACATTTAGTGTGTGGATGCATTCTTACATGGTCGACCCTTATGAAAAATATTGGCTCAATTGCATCAAAAATCATGACTTGAGGCCGAACTATAAATACATCAGCGATTCGATTTTTTTCACATGCATCACTTTTACGCCATGAGAGCTATTCTCAAAAGAATTAGTTTCAGAACTAAAACATTTGGTGTGTGGATGCATTCTTACATGCTCGACACTCATAAAAAATATTGGCGCAATTGCATCAAAAATCATGACTTGAGGCCGAACTATAAATACATCAGCGATTCGATTATTTTCTCATGCATGACTTTTACGGCATGAGAGCTATTCTCAAAAGTATTAGTTTCAGAACTAAAACATTGGTGTGTGGATGCATTCTTACATGGTCGACCCTCATGAAAAATATTGGCGCAATTGCATCAAAAATCATGACTTGAGGCCGAACTATAAATACATCAGCGATTCGATTATTTTCTCATGCATGACTTTTACGCCATGAGAGCTATTCTCAAAAGTATTAGTTTCAGAACTAAAACATTTGGTGTGTGGATGCATTCTTACATGGTCGACCCTCATGAAAAATATTGGCGCAATTGCATCAAAAATCATGACTTGAGGCCGAACTATAAATACATCGGCGATTCGAACTTTTTCACATGCATGACTTTAACGCCATGAGAGCTATTTTCAAAGTATTAGTTTCAGAACTAAAACATTTGGTGTGTGGATGCATTTTTACATGGTCGACGCTCATGTAAGATATTGGCGCAATTGCATCAAAAATCATGACTTGAGGCCGAACTATAAATACATCAGCGATTCGATTTTTTTCACATGCATCACTTTTACGCCATGAGAGCTATTCTTAAAAGTATTTGTTTCAGAACTAAAACATTTGGTGTGTGGATGCATTCTTACATGGTCGACCCTCATAAAAACATATTGGCGCAATTGCATCAAAAATCATGACTTGAGGCCGAACTATAAATACATCAGCGATTCGAATTTTTTCACATGCATGACTTTTACGCCATGAGAGCTACTCTCAAAAGTATTAGTTTCAGAACTAAAACATTTGGTGTGTGGATGCATTCTTACATGGTCGACCCTCATGAAAGATATTGACGGAATTGCAATAAAAATCATGACTTGAGGCCGAACTATAAATACATCAGCGATTCGAATTTTTTCACATTCATGTCTTTTACGCCATGAGAGCTATTCTCAAAAGAATTAGTTTCAGAACTAAAACATTTAGTGTGTGGATGCATTCTTACATGGTCGATCCTTATGAAAAATATTGGCGCAATTGCATCAAAAATCATGACTTGAGGCCGAACTATAAATACATCAGCGATTCGATTTTTTTCACATCCATCACTTTTACGCCATGAGAGCTATTCTCAAAAGTATTAGTTTCAGAACTAAAACATTGGTGTGTGGATGCATTCTTACATGGTCGACCCTCATGACCCGCAATTGCATCAAAAATGATGACTTGAGGCCGAACTATAAATACATCAGCGATTCGAACTTTTTCACATGCATGACTTTTACGCCATGAGAGCTATTTTCAAAGTATTAGTTTCAGAACCAGAACATTTAGTGTGTGGATGCATTTTTACATGGTCGACCCTCATGAAAGATATTGGCGCAATTGCATTAAAAATCATGACTTGAGGCCGAACTATAAATACATCAGCGATTCGATTTTTTTTCACATGCATGACTTTTACGCCATGAGAGCGATTCTTAAAAGTATTTGTTTCAGAACTAAAACATTTGCTGTGTGGATGCATTCTTACATGGTCGACCCTCATAAAAAAATATTGGCGCAATTGCATCAAAAATCATGACTTGAGGCCGAACTATAAATACATCAGTGATTCGAATTTTTTCACATGCATGACTTTTACGCAATGAGAGCTATTCTCAAAAGTATTAGTTTCAGAACTAAAACATTTGGTGGGTGGATGCATTCTTACATGGCCGACCCTCATGAAAGTTATTGACGGAATTGCATTAAAAATCATGACTTGAGGCCGAACTATAAATACATCAGCGAGTCGAATTTTTTCACATGCATGTCTTTTACGCCATGAGAGCTATTCTCCAAAGAATTAGTTTCAGAACTAAAACATTTAGTGTGTGAATGCATTCTTACATGGTCGACCCTCATGAAAAATATTGGCGCAATTGCATCAAAAATCATGACTTGAGGCCGAACTATAAATACATCAGCGATTCGATTATTTTCTCATGCATGACTTTTACGCCATGAGAGCTATTCTCAAAAGTATTAGTTTCAGAACTAAAACATTGGTGTGTGGATGCATTCTTACATGGTCGACCCTCATGAAAGATATTGACGGAATTGCATTAAAAATCATGACTTGAGGCCGAACTATAAATACATCAGCGATTCGAACTTTTTCACATGCATGACTTTAACGCCATGAGAGCTATTCTTAAAAGTATTAGTTTCAGAACTAAAACATTGGTGTGTGGATGCATTCTTACATGGTCGACCCTCATGAAACATATTGGCGCAATTGCATCAAAAATCATGACTTGAGGCCGAACTATAAATACATCAGCGATTCGATTATTTTCACATGCATGACTTTTACGCCATGAGAGCTATTCTTAAAAGTATTTGTTTCAGAACTAAAACATTTGCTGTGTGGGTGCATTCTTACATGGTCGACCCTCATAAAAAAATGTTGGCGCGATTGCATCAAAAATCATGACTTGAGGCCGAACTATAAATACACCAGCTATTCGAATTTTTTCACATGCATGTCTTTTACGCCATGAGAGCTATTCTCAAAAGAATTAGTTTCAGAACTAAAACATTTAGTGTGTGGATGAATTCTTACATGGTCGACCCTTATGAAAAATATTGGCGCAATTGCATCAAAAATCATGACTTGAGGCCGAACTATAAATACATCAGCGATTCGATTTTTTTCACATGCATCACTTTTACGCCATGAGAGCTATTCTCAAAAGAATTAGTTTCAGAACTAAAACATTTGGTGTGTGGATGCATTCTTACATGCTCGACACTCATAAAAAATATTAGGGCAATTGCATCAAAAATCATGACTTGAGGCCGAACTATAAATACATCAGCGATTCGATTATTTTCACATGCATGACTTTTACGCCATGAGAGCTATTCTCAAAAGAATTAGTTTCAGAACTAAAACATTTAGTGTGTGGATGCATTCTTACATGGTCGACCCTTATGAAAAATATTGGCGCAATTGCATCAAAAATCATGACTTGAGGCCGAACTATAAATACATCAGTGATTCGAATTTTTTCACATGCATGACTTTTACGCAATGAGAGCTATTCTCAAAAGTATTAGTTTCAGAACTAAAACATTTGGTGTGTGGATGCATTCTTACATGGCCGACCCTCATGAAAGTTATTGACGGAATTGCATTAAAAATCATGACTTGAGGCCGAACTATAAATACATCAGCGAGTCGAATTTTTTCACATGCATGTCTTTTACGCCATGAGAGCTATTCTCAAAAGAATTAGTTTCAGAACTAAAACATTTAGTGTGTGAATGCATTCTTATATGGTCGACCCTCATGAAAAATATTGGCGCAATTGCATCAAAAATCATGACTTGAGGCCGAACTATAAATACATCAGCGATTCGATTATTTTCTCATGCATGACTTTTACGCCATGAGAGCTATTCTCAAAAGTATTAGTTTCAGAACTAAAACATTGGTGTGTGGATGCATTCTTACATGGTCGACCCTCATGAAAGATATTGACGGAATTGCATTAAAAATCATGACTTGAGGCCGAACTATAAATACATCAGCGATTCGAACTTTTTCACATGCATGACTTTAACGCCATGAGAGCTATTCTTAAAAGTATTAGTTTCAGAACTAAAACATTGGTGTGTGGATGCATTCTTACATGGTCGACCCTCATGAAACATATTGGCGCAATTGCATCAAAAATCATGACTTGAGGCCGAACTATAAATACATCAGCGATTCGATTATTTTCACATGCATGACTTTTACGCCATGAGAGCTATTCTTAAAAGTATTTGTTTCAGAACTAAAACATTTGCTGTGTGGGTGCATTCTTACATGGTCGACCCTCATAAAAAAATGTTGGCGCGATTGCATCAAAAATCATGACTTGAGGCCGAACTATAAATACACCAGCTATTCGAATTTTTTCACATGCATGTCTTTTACGCCATGAGAGCTATTCTCAAAAGAATTAGTTTCAGAACTAAAACATTTAGTTTGTGGATGAATTCTTACATGGTCGACCCTTATGAAAAATATTGGCGCAATTGCATCAAAAATCATGACTTGAGGCCGAACTATAAATACATCAGCGATTCGATTTTTTTCACATGCATCACTTTTACGCCATGAGAGCTATTCTCAAAAGAATTAGTTTCAGAACTAAAACATTTGGTGGGTGGATGCATTCTTACATGCTCGACACTCATAAAAAATATTAGGGCAATTGCATCAAAAATCATGACTTGAGGCCGAACTATAAATACATCAGCGATTCGATTATTTTCACATGCATGACTTTTACGCCATGAGAGCTATTCTTAAAAGTATTAGTTTCAGAACTAAAACATTGGTGTGTGGATGCATTCTTACATGGTCGACCCTCATGAAACATATTGGCGCAATTGCATCAAAAATCATGACTTGAGGCCGAACTATAAATACATCAGCGATTCGATTTTTTTCACATGCATGACTTTTACGCCATGAGAGCTATTCTTAAAAGTATTTGTTTCAGAACTAAAACATTTGCTGTGTGGATGCATTCTTACATGGCCGACCCTCATGAAAGATATTGACGGAATTGCATTAAAAATCATGACTTGAGGCCGAACTATAAATACACCAGCTATTCGAATTTTTTCACATGCTTGTCTTTTACGCCATGAGAGCTATTCTCAAAAGAATTAGTTTCAGAACTAAAACATTTAGTGTGTGGATGCATTCTTACATGGTCGACCCTCATGAAAAATATTGGCGCAATTGCATCAAAAATCATGACTTGAGGTCGAACTATAAATACATCAGCGATTCGATTTTTTTCACATGCATGACTTTTACGCCATGAGAGCTATTCTCAAAAGTATTAGTTTCAGAACTAAAACATTGGTGTGTGGATGCATTCTTACATGGTCGACCCTCATGAAACATATTGGCGCAATTGCATCAAAAATCATGACTTGAGGCCGAACTATGAATACATCAGCGATTCGAATTTTTTCACATGCTTGTCTTTTACGCCATGAGAGCTATTCTCAAAAGAATTAGTTTCAGAACTAAAACATTTAGTGTGTGGATGCATTCTTACATGGTCGACCCTCATAAAAAAATATTGGCGCAATTGCATCAAAAATCATTACTTTAGGCCGAACTATAAATACATCAGCGATTCGAATTTTTTCACATGCATGACTTTTATGCCATGAGAGCTATTCTCAAAAGTATTATTTTCAGAACTAAAACATTTGGTGGGTGGATGCATTCTTACATGGCCGACCCTCATGAAAGATATTGACGCAATTGCATCAAAAATCATGAATTGAGGCCGAACTATAAATACATCAGCGATTCGAATTTTTTCACATGCATGACTTTTACGCCATGAGAGCTATTCTCAAAAGAATTAGTTTCAGAACTAAAACATTTGGTGTGTGGATGCATTCTTACATGGTCGACCGTCATGAAAAATATTGGCGCAATTGCGTCAAAAATCATGACTTGAGGCCGAACTATAAATACATCAGCGATTCGAACTTTTTCACATGCATGACTTTAACGCCATGAGAGCTATTTTCAAAGTATTAGTTTCAGAACTAAAACATTTGGTGTGTGGATGCATTTTTACATGGTCGACCCTCATGAAAGATATTGGCGCAATTGCATCAAAAATCATGACTTGAGGCCGAACTATAAATACATCAGCGATTCGATTTTTTTCACATGCATGACTTTTACGCCATGAGAGCTATTCTTAAAAGTATTTGTTTCAGAACTAAAACATTTGCTGTGTGGATGCATTCTTACATGCATATGGTCGACCCTCATGAAAAAAAATGGCGCAATTGCATCAAAAATCATGACTTGAGGCCGAACTATGAATATATCAGCGATTCGAACTTTTTCACATGCATGACTTTAACGCCATGAGAGCTATTTTCAAAGTATTAGTTTCAGAACTAAAACATTTGGTGTGTGGATGCATTCTTACATGGTCGACCCTCATAAAAAAATTATCGCAATTGCATCAAAAATCATGACTTGAGGCCGAACTATAAATACATCAGCGATTCGAACTTTTTCACATGCATGACTTTTACGCCATGAGAGCTATTGTTAAAAGTATTTGTTTCAGAACTAAAACATTTGGTGTGTGGAAGCATTCTTACATGGTCGACCCTCATAACAAAATATTGGCGCAATTGCATTAAAAATCATGACTTGAGGCCGAACTATAAATACATCAGCGATTCGAATTTTTTCACATGCATGACTTTTATGCCATGAGAGCTATTCTCAAAAGTATTAGTTTCAGAACTAAAACATTTGGTGGGTGGATGCATTCTTACATGGCCGACCCTCATGAAAGATATTGACGCAATTGCATCAAAAATCATGACTTGAGGCCGAACTATAAATACATCAGCGATTCGAACTTTTTCACATGCATGACTTTTACGCCATGAGAGCTATTCTCAAAAGAATTAGTTTCAGAACTAAAACATTTAGTGTGTGGATGCATTCTTACATGGTCGACCCTCATGAAAAATATTGGCGCAATTGCATAAAAAATCATGACTTGAGGCCGAACTATAAATACATCAGCGATTCGATTATTTTCACATGCATGACTTTTAAGCAATGAGAGCTATTCTCAAAAGTATTAGTTTCAGAACTAAAACATTGGTGTGTGGATGCATTCTTACATGGTCGACCCTCATGAAAAAAATTGGCGCAATTGCATCAAAAATCATGACTTGAGGCCGAACTATAAATACATCAGCGATTCGAACTTTTTCACATACATGACTTTTACGCCATGACAGCTATTTTCAAAGTATTAGTTTCAGATCTAAAACATTTAGTGTGTGGATGCATTCTTACATGGTCAACCCTCATAAAAAATATTGGCGCAATTGCATCAAAAATCATGACTTGAGGCCGAACTATAAATACATCAGCGATTCGAACTTTTTCACATGCATGACTTTTACGCCATGAGAGCTATTGTTAAAAGTATTTGTTTCAGAACTAAAACATTTGGTGTGTGGAAGCATTTTTACATGGTCGACCCTCATAAAAAAATATTGGCGCAATTGCATCAAAAATCATGACTTGAGGCCGAACTATAAATACATCAGCGATTCGAATTTTTTCACATGCATGACTTTTATGCCATGAGAGCTATTCTCAAAAGTATTTTTTTCAGAACTAAAACATTTGGTGGGTGGATGCATTCTTACATGGCCGACCCTCATGAAAGATATTGACGCAATTGCATCAAAAATCATGACTTGAGGCCGAACTATAAATACATCAGCGATTCGAATTTTTTCACATGCATGACTTTTACGCCATGAGAGCTATTCTCAAAAGAATTAGTTTCAGAACTAAAACATTTGGTGTGTGGATGCATTCTTACATGGTCGACCCTCATGAAAAATATTGGCGCAATTGCATCAAAAATCATGACTTGAGGCCGAACTATAAATACATCAGCGATTCGAACTTTTTCACATGCATGACTTTAACGCCATGAGAGCTATTTTCAAAGTATTAGTTTCAGAACTAAAACATTTGGTGTGTGGATGCATTTTTACATTGTCGACCCTCATGAAAGATATTGGCGCAATTGCATCAAAAATCATGACTTGAGGCCGAACTATAAATACATCAGCGATTCGATTTTTTTCACATGCATGACTTTTACGCCATGAGAGCTATTCTTAAAAGTATTTGTTTCAGAACTAAAACATTTGCTGTGTGAATGAATTCTTACATGGTCGACCCTCATAAAAAATATTGGCGCAATTGCATCAAAAATCATGACTTGAGGCCGAACTATAAATACATCAGATTCGATTATTTTCTCATGCATGACTTTTACGCCATGAGAGCTATTCTCAAAAGAATTAGTTTCAGAACTAAAACATTGGTGTGTGGATGCATTCTTACATGGTCGACCCTCATGAAAAAAAATGGCGCAATTGCATCAAAAATCATGACTTGAGGCCGAACTATGAATATATCAGCGATTCGAACTTTTTCACATGCATGACTTTTACGCCATGAGAGCTATTTTCAAAGTATTAGTTTCAGAACTAAAACATTTGGTGTGTGGATGCATTCTTACATGGTCGACCCTCATAAAAAATATTGGCGCAATTGCATCAAAAATCATGACTTTAGGCCGAACTATAAATACATCAGCGATTCGAACTTTTTCACATGCATGACTTTTACGCCATGAGAGCTATTGTTAAAAGTATTTGTTTCAGAACTAAAACATTTGGTGTGTGGAAGCATTCTTACATGGTCGACCCTCATAACAAAATATTGGCGCAATTGCATTAAAAATCATGACTTGAGGCCGAACTATAAATACATCAGCGATTCGATTTTTTCACATGCATGACTTTTATGCCATGAGAGCTATTCTCAAAAGTATTATTTTCAGAACTAAAACATTTGGTGGGTGGATGCATTCTTACATGGCGGACCCTCATGAAAGATATTGACGCAATTGCATCAAAAATCATGACTTGAGGCCGAACTATAAATACATCAGCGATTCGAACTTTTTCACATGCATGACTTTTACGCCATGAGAGCTATTCTCAAAAGAATTAGTTTCAGAACTAAAACATTTGGTGTGTGGATGCATTCTTACATGGTCGACCCTCATGAAAAATATTGGCGCAATTGCATCAAAAATCATGACTTGAGGCCGAACTATATATACATCAGCGATTCGATTTTTTTCACATGCATGATTTTTACGCAATGAGAGCTATTCTCAAAAGAATTAGTTTCAGAACTAAAACATTTAGTGTGTGGATGCATTCTTACATGGTCGACCCTCATGAAAAATATTGGCGCAATTGCTAAAAAATCATGACTTGCGGCCGAACTATAAATACATCAGCGATTCGAACATTTTCACATGCATCACTTTTACACCATGAGAGCTATTCTCAAAAGTATTAGTTTCAGAACTAAAACATTTGGTGTGTGGATGCATTCTTACATTCTTGACACTTATAAAAAATATTAGCGCAATTGCATAAAAAATCATGACTTGAGGCCGAACTATAAATACATCAGTGATTCGAACTTTTTCACATACATGACTTTAACGCCATGAGAGCTATTCTCAAAAGTATTAGTTTCAGAACTAAAACATTTGGTGGGTGGATGCATTCTTACATGGCCGACCACCATTAAAGATATTGGCGCAATTGCATCAAAAATCATGACTTGAGGCCGAACTATAATTACATCAGCGATTCGAACTTTTTCACATGCATGACTTTTACGCCATGAGAGCTATTTTCAAAGTATTAGTTTCAGAACTAAAACATTTGGTGTGTGGATGCATTCTTATATGGTCGACCCTCATGAAAGAGATAGGCGCAATTTCATCCAAAATCATGACTTGAATCCAAGAACCAGCAGCACTGAAAACATCAGCGATTCGAACTTTTTTCACATGCATGACGCCATGGGGGCTATCCTCCAAAGCATTCGTCTCAGAATAAAAAAATAATTTTGGTGTGTGGATGCGCTCTTAGATGTCCGACCCTCATGAAAACAATTGGCGCAATTTCATCAACAATCATGACTTGAGGCCAAGAATCCGCAGCACTAAAAACATCAGCGATTTCAACTTTTTCACATGCATGACTTTTACGGCGTGGGAGCTATTCTCAAAAGTATCAGTTTCAGAATAAAAATAATTTGTGTGTGGATGCATTCTAACATGGCCGACCCTCATGAAAAACATTGGCGCAATTGCATCAAAAATCATGACTTGAGGCCTAGAACCAGCAGCACTGAAAATATATCAGCGATTCGAACTTTTTCACATGCATGACTTTTAAGCCATGAGAGCTATTCTCAAAAGTATCAGTTTCAGAATAAAAATATTTGGTGTATGGATGCATTCTTACATGGCTGACCCTCATGAAAAACATTGGCGTAATTGCATCAAAAATCATGACTTGAGGCCGAACTATAAATACATCAGCGATTCGAATTTTTTCACATGCATGACTTTTACGCCATGAGAGCTATTTTCAAAGTATTAGTTTCAGAACTAAAACATTTGGTGTGTGGATGCATTCTTACATGGTCGACCCTCATGAAAGATATTGGCGCAATTGCATCAAAAGTCATGACTTGAGGCCGAACTATAAATACATCGGCGATTCGATTATTTTCACATGCATGACTTTTACGCCATGAGAGCTATTCTTAAAAGTATTTGTTTCAGAACTAAAACATTTGCTGTGTGGATGCATTCTTACATGGTCGACCCTCATAAAAAAATATTGGCGCAATTGCATCAAAAATCATGACTTGAGGCCGAACTATAAATAGATCAGCGATTCGATTTTTTTCACATGCATGACTTTTATGCCATGACAGCTAATTTCAAAAGTATTATTTTCAGAACTAAAACATTTGGTGGGTGGATGCATTCTGACATGGCCGACCCTCATAAAAGATATTGGCGCAATTGCATAAAAAATCATGACTTGAGGCCGAACTATAAATACATCAGCGATTCGAATTTTTTCACATGCGTGACTTTTACGCCATGAGAGCTATTCTCAAAAGAATTAGTTTCAGAACTAAAACATTTGGTGTGTGGATGCATTCTTACATGGTCGACCCTCATGAAACATATTGGCGCAATTGCATCAAAAATCATGACTTGAGGAAGAACTATAAATACATCAGCGATTCGATTATTTTCTCATGCATGACTTTTACGCAATGAGAGCTATTCTCAAAAGTATTAGTTTCAGAACTAAAACGTTGGTGTGTGGATGCATTCTTACATGGTCGACCCTCATGAAAAAAATTGGCACAATTGCATCAAAAATCATGACTTGAGGCCGAACTATAAATACATCAGCGATTCGAACTTTTTCACATGCATGACTTTTACGCCATGAGAGCTATTCTCAAAAGAATTAGTTTCAGAACTAAAACATTTGGTGTGTGGATGCATTCTTACATGGTCGACCCTCATGAAAAATATTGGCGCAATTGCATCAAAAATCATGACTTGAGGCCGAACTATAAATACATCAGCGATTCGAATTTTTTCACATGCATGACTTTTACGCCATGAGAGCTATTCTTAAAAGCATTTGTTTCAGAACTAAAACATTTGGTGTGTGGATGCATTCTTACATGGTCGACCCTCATGAAAAATATTGGCGCAATTGCATCAAAAATCATGACTTGAGGCCGAACTATAAATACATCAGATTCGATTTTTTTCACATGCATGACTTTTACGCCATGAGAGCTATTCTTAAAGTAATTGTTTCAGAACTAAAACATTTGGTGTGTGGATGCATTCTTACATTGTCGACCCTCATGAAAGATATTGACGCAATTGCTTCAAAAATCATGACTTGAGGCCGAACTATATATACATCAGCGATTCGATTTTTTTCACATGCATGACTTTTACGCCATGAGAGGTATTCTCAAAAGAATTAGTTTCAGAAATAAAACATTTGGTGTGTGGATGCATTCTTACATGGTCGACCCTCATAAAAAATATTGGCGCAATTGCATCAAAAATCATGACTTTAGGCCGAACTATAAATACATCAGCGATTCGAACTTTTTCACATGCATGACTTTTACGCCATGAGAGCTATTCTTAAAAGTATTTGTTTCAGAACTAAAACATTTGGTGTGTGGATGCATTCTTACATGGTCGACCCTAATGAAAAATATTAGCGCAATTGCATCAAAAATCATGACTTGAGGCCGAACTATAAATACATCAGATTCGATTTTTTTCACATGCATGACTTTTACGCCATGAGAGCTATTTTCAAAGTATTAGTTTCAGAACTAAAACATTTGGTGTGTGGATGCATTCTTACATGGTCGACCCTCATGAAAGATATTGGCGCAATTGCATCAAAAATCATGACTTGAGGCCAAACTATAAATACATCAGCGACTCGATTATTTTCACATGCATGACTTTTACGCCATGAGAGCTATTCTTAAAAGTATTTGTTTCAGAACTAAAACATTTGGTGTGTGGATGCATTCTTACATGGTCGACCCTCATGAAAAATATTAGCGCAATTGCATCAAAAATCATGACTTGAGGCCGAACTATAAATACATCAGATTCGTTTTTTTTCACATGCATGACTTTTACGCCATGAGAGCTATTCTTAAAGTATTTGTTTCAGAACTAAAACATTTGGTGGGTGGATGCATTCTTACATGGTCGACCCTCATGAAAGATATTGGCGCAATTGCATCAAAAATCATGACTTGAGGCCGAACTATATATACATCAGCGATTCGATTTTTTTCACATGCATGACTTTTACGCCATGAGAGCTATTCTCAAAAGAATTAGTTTCAGAACTAAAACATTTGGTGTGTGGATGCATTCTTACATGGTCGACCCTCATGAAAAATATTGGCGCAATTGCATCAAAAATCATGACTTGAGGCCGAACTATAAATACATCAGCGATTCGAACTTTTTCACATGCATCACTTTTACACCATGAGAGCTATTCTCAAAAGCATTAGTTTCAGAACTAAAACATTTGGTGTATGGATGCATTCTTACATGCTCGACACTCATAAAAAATATTAGCGCAATTGCATAAAAAATCATGACTTGAGGCCGAACTATAAATACATCAGCGATTCGATTATTTTCACATGCATGACTTTTACGCCATGAGAGCTATTCTCAAAAGAATTAGTTTCAGAACTAAAACATTTAGTGTGTGGATGCATTCTTACATGGTCGACCCTCATAAAAAAATATTGGCGCAATTGCATCAAAAATCATGACTTTAGGCCGAACTATAAATACATCAGCGATTCGATTTTTTTCACATGCATCACTTTTACGCCATGAGAGCTATTCTCAAAAGTATTAGTTTCAGAACTAAAACATTTAGTGTGTGGATGCATTCTTACATGGTCGACCCTCATGAAAAATATTGGCGCAATTGCATCAAAAATCATGACTTGAGGCCAAACTATATATACATCAGCGATTCGAATTTTTTCACATGCATGAATAAAAATAATTAGTGTGTGGATGCACTCTTAGATGTCCCACACTCATGAAAACAATGGTCGCAATTGCATCAAAAATCATGACTTGAGGCCAAGAATCAGCAGCACTATAAATACATCAGCGATTCTAACTTTTTCACATGCATGACTTTTACGGCGTGGGAGCTATTCCCGAAAGTATCAGTTTCAGAATAAAAATATTTAGTGTGTGGATGCACTCTTAGATGTCCCACACTCTTGAAAAACACATTGACGAAATTTCATAAAAAATCATAACTAAGACCATGGGCAAGAACCTGCAGACCTGACAATACATCAGCGATTTGAACTTTTCACATGCATGACTTTTACGCCATGGGAGCTATCCTCAAAAGTATTCGTGCCAGAATAAAAATATATGGTGTGTGGATGCACGTTTAGATGTCCCACACTCATGAAAACAATTGGCACAATTTCATCCAAAATCATGACTTGAATCCAAGAACCAGATGCACTGAAAACATCAGCGATTCGAACTTTTTTCACATGCATGACGCCATGGGGGCTATCCTCAAAAGTTTTCGTCTCAGAATAAAAAAATAATTTTGGTGTGTGGATGTGCTCTTAGATGTCCGACCCTCATGAAAACAATTGGCGCAATTTCATCAACAATCATGACTTGAGGCCAAGAATCAGCAGCACTAAAAACATCAGCGATTTCAACTTTTTCACATGCATGACTTTTACGGCGTGGGAGCTATTCTGAAAAGTATCAGTTTCAGAATGAAAATAATTAGTGTGTGGATGCATTCTAACATGGCCGACCCTCATGAAAAACATTGGCGCAATTGCATAAAAAATCATGACTTGAGGCCAAGAACCAGCAGCACTGAAAATACATCAGCGATTCGAACTTTTTCACATGCATGACTTTTACGCCATGAGAGCTATTCTCAAAAGTATTAGTTTCAGAATAAAAATATTTGGTGTATGGATGCATTCTTACATGGCCGACCCTCGTGAAAAATATTGGCGCAATTGCATCAAAAATCATTACTTGAGGCCGAACTATAAATACATCAGCGATTCGATTTTTTTCACATGCATGACTTTTACGCCATGAGAGCTATTCTTAAAAGTATTTGTTTCAGAACTAAAACATTTGCTGTGTGGATGCATTCTTACATGGTCGACCCTCATAAAAAAAATATTGGCGCAATTGCATAAAAAATCATGACTTGAGGCCGAACTATAAATACATCAGCGATTCGAATTTTTTCACATGCATGACTTTTACGCCATGAGAGCTATTCTCAAAAGTATTAGTTTCAGAACTAAAACATTTGGTGTGTGGATGCATTCTTACATGGCCGACCCTCATGGAAAATATTGGCGCAATTGCATCAAAAATCATGACTTGAGGCCGAACTATAAATACATCAGCGATTCGATTATTTTCTCATGCATGACTTTTACGCCATGAGAGCTATTCTCAAAAGTATTAGTTTCAGAACTAAAACATTGGTGTGTGGATGCATTCTTACATGGTCGACCCTGATGAAAAATATTGGCGCAATTGCATCAAAAATCATGACTTGAGGCCGAACTATAAATACATCAGCGATTCGATTTTTTTCACATGCATCACTTTTACGCCATGAGAGCTATTCTCAAAAGTATTAGTTTCAGAACTAAAACATTTGGTGTGTGGATATATTCTTACATGGTCAACACTCATGAAAGATATTGGCGCAATTGCATCAAAAATCATGACTTGAGGCCGAACTATAAATACATCAGCGATTCGATTTTTTTCACATGCATCACTTTTACGCCATGAGAGCTATTCTCAAAAAGTATTAGTTTCAGAACTAAAACATTTAGTGTGTGGATGCATTCTTACATGGTCGACCCTCATGAAAAATATTGGCGCAATTGCATCAAAAATCATGACTTGAGGCCAAACAATAAATACGTCAGCGATTCGAATTTTTTCACATGCATGAATAAAAATATTAAGTGTGTGGATGCACTCTTAGATGTCCCACACTCATGAAAACAATGGTCGCAATTGCATCAAAAATCATGACTTGAGGCCAAGAATCAGCAGCACTATAAATACATCAGCGATTCTAACTTTTTCACATGCATGACTTTTACGGCGTGGGAGCTATTCCCGAAAGTATCAGTTTCAGAATAAAAATATTTAGTGTGTGGATGCACTCTTAGATGTCCCACACTCTTGAAAAACACATTGACGCAATTTCATAAATAAATCATAACTAAGACCATGGGCAAGAACCTGCAGACCTGACAATACATCAGCGATTTGAACTTTTTCACATGCATGACTTTTACGCCATGGGAGCTATCCTCAAAAGTATTCGTGCCAGAATAAAAATATATGGTTTGTGGATGCACGTTTAGATGTCCCACACTCATGAAAACAATTGGCACAATTTCATCCAAAATCATGACTTGAATCCAAAAACCAGCAGCACTGAAAACATCAGCGATTCGAACTTTTTTCACATGCATGACGCCACGGGAGCTATCCTCAAAAGTATTCGTATCAGAATAAAAAAATAATTTTGGTGTGTGGATGCGCTCTTAGATGTCCGACCCTCATGAAAACAATTGGCGCAATTTCATCAACAATCATGACTTGAGGCCAAGAATCAGCAGCACTAAAAACATCAGCGATTTCAACTTTTCACATGCATGACTTTTACGGCGTGGGAGCTATTCTCAAAAGTATCAGTTTCAGAATGAAAATAATTTGTGTGTGGATGCATTCTAACATGGCCGACCCTCATGAAAACATTGGCGCAATTGCATAAAAAATCATGACTTGAGGCCAAGAACCAGCAGCACTGAAAATACATCAGCGATTCGAATTTTTTCACATGCATGACTTTTACGCCATGAGAGCTATTCTCAAAAGTATCAGTTTCAGAATAAAAATATTTGGTGTATGGATGCATTCTTACATGGCCGACCCTCATGAAAAACATTGGCGCAATTGCATCAAAAATCATGACTTGAGGCCAAGAATCAGCAGCACTATAAATACATCAGCGATTCTAACTTTTTCACATGCATGACTTTTACGCCATGAGAGCTATCCTAAAAAGTATTCGTCCCAGAATAAAAATATATGGTGTGTGGATGCACGTTTAGATGTCCCACACTCATGAAAACAATTGGCACAATTTCATCCAAAATCATGACTTGAATCCAAGAACCAGCAGCACTGAAAACATCAGCGATTCGAACTTTTTTCACATGCATGACGCCATGGGGGCTATCCTCAAAAGTATTCGTCTCAGAATAAAAAAAATAATTTTGGTGTGTGGATGCGCTCTTAGATGTCCGACCCTCATGAAAACAATTGGCGCAATTTCATCAACAATCATGACTTGAGGCCAAGAATCAGCAGCACTAAAAGCATCAGCGATTTCAACTTTTTCACATGTATGACTTTTACGCCATGGGAGCTATTCTCAAAAGTATCAGTTTCAGAATGAAAATAATTAGTGTGTGGATGCATTCTAACATGCCCGACCCTCATGAAAAACATTGGGGCAATTGCATCAAAAATCATGACTTGAGGCCAAGAACCAGCAGCACTGAAAATACATCAGCGATTCAAACTTTTTTCACATGCATGATTTTTACGCCATGGGGGCTATCCTCAAAAGTATTCGATTCAGAATAAAAAATAATAAATTGGCCTGTGGTCCGACCCTCATGAAAACAATAGGTGGAATTTGATCAAAAATTTATGACTTGTGGTCAAGAACCAGCAGCATTGAAAACATCAGCGATTCGAACTTTTTCACATGCATGACTTATACATGACTTATACTTATACATTTTACCGCAGTTAATTATAATTTACTGCAAGATGGTCAATAACTTCTCCTCCTAGTAATCTGACTGATCCTCTCTCTTCTACCTTATTATTATTACGGGGTGGCTACACCTGATATTGACTTACACTGTTGATCATTTATTTGTGACAGGGGTATAACATTACTTAGACACGTCCGTGTTGATCTGTAAATGTTCTGACAGTTACCATACTTATACTGCCCCTGTGTATCCAATTATAGCCCGTGTAGCTTGTAGTCACTTGCGAATAAAATTGTTTTTTCTTTGCACATGCTTATTTTTCCTATTATTCATCATATTTGACACTATGTAACACTTTTGATTGCATTTGTTGCGCCTTCCAGCTTTTCCTTATCCATATTTTTCGGATTTTCAAAACAGCATGGTGGTGCAATACTTTTGACGAGGTGTATAGAAATATGAACATCTTCATTTATTCCTTTTC
The DNA here is from genome assembly GCF_023055435.1 of Haliotis rufescens. Lineage (NCBI taxonomy): Eukaryota > Metazoa > Mollusca > Gastropoda > Lepetellida > Haliotidae > Haliotis > Haliotis rufescens. The sequence continues at coordinate 665,922 of NW_025964384.1, forward strand.
AAGTATCATAACAAACAGAATAAATAAATAAAAGGTTTTATTTGTAATTTCAAAATAATTATTGCATTCTTAAAAACAGTATAAGCTTTAAAATGATTACTAATTCAATTTAAAATTGGTATTGAAGAAATGCCCATTCATCTGTTTTAAATAAAAAACAACTGCGCTCACGGTGTAGATTTAAATATTAATTGTGTCAATCACAGCGCAAAGTTTTCACAACATCCGTCTATCTTGATGACGCTGTTAAACTGAAATGCGGAATGAGAAGGGTGTTTTTTTATATACATATCAGAGCGTGTTCATTTTAATCATGTCCTATAGTTATTAATTGAAGACATCAATGTTGTACGAAGACTCTATGGGAGGAGGTGACAGGTCCAGTTTCATTCTACGGGCTGACCCACTTTTCTGCAATGAGCAACGGATCACACCTCCACAATAAACTCGCCCTACTGGTTAGATAACATTCTGGCAACTCACCATCTGTTTTGAGATTCCGACCACCCTGTCATGATATTAACGTTTAACCTAGTTCTATAAGCGGTGTAACATCCCCTTTGCTCTCTTGTCCCGAGTCTGATAGGAAACTATCATCAGGCAAATGTTAACTGATTTCTACAGGGAGGTGCGATTACAAGATATTTTTCAATTATCCTTTCTAAAGAAACGTTGCCTTGCATATTGTTTGGTACATGTTTTATTTTTTCTATATCATAACATTCGCCAAGAAAGACGATGCGGATTTTCCTTGGTGCCTTTTGACGCGGTGCCGTTTATGCTATAACACTGTAAGTGTAATACATCTTATGTTTAAATGTCTATTACTGTTTTACTGTATATTGAAGACATATTATAATTCCTCATTGCATACTGGCCTAACTTCTTTGTTTCTGGCAATCGAAACCCCGAATCTTATTATATGTATTAGCAGTCACAACATGTCTAATATATTGGTGACTTGACGTACATTTTACCTCAGGCACTAGCCCAAAATAGCTTTATGTTCTCTTTTCACATATACATTATAAACAGTCCACATATACACTAACTTGTACTGATACAAATAAGAGCTGTGATATTTATGTATATTTTTTAAATCCTATGATACAATTACTCACGATGTGTCAAACTGAATGTCAACTCGTGCTTGTTCGCTTGCAAGGATAGAACATTAATTGCATCGTGATTGCACACTTCCGTTGCGTCACGAAAGTGTCAACAGTATTTAATAGCAGCCGACGACGATCGCTGGTCGTTTACTGCAGCCATCACCGTTGGGTAAGTGGACTTCATAATATTTCGTCACTGTTATGTCTATTAAGTTACGAGTATCTGTTTATTGTAACAGAAGTGCGAAGTTGCTGTTCAAGGTCCCTGTACATTTGAACATGCAAATTCGTTCAAATATAAAACGTAAACGCCATAGAATAAGCAGCCTCGGTTATCCGTAGAAACAGATTCCAGTGGGCTTAAAAGGCAAAATTGTGCTCACAATTATTTGAACGAACCACTGAAAATCAGTGATCACACCAGCACGCATTGAACACTGATTCAACTGTTTGTGGGTATGTGCTACTTCATGTAACCTAAATATTTTCTCTCCACAATGTAGCTATTCGCTATTCGAGACTAGAAGATAATTGCAGAAATAGAAAGGGTATAGATGGAAAGGGATAAATAAGAACGTAGTCAGTTACGATTACGTGCACGGTGGCAACGAGCGCTACCGTCTTGCAGGAGACACCACGTGGACCAGCACGACGCGGAGACTGTTGTCTCGGTAGCACTGTCCAGCGACCCTCTCATTGACATCATTCATTGGCGTTCTGACCAGCGATTTGACTGACCTGGATTTCTTAAAATTTGTTTTTTGAGTAATCGATCCTGGACTTGTGATGTTGACCTAATACGCCCTGTGCGTGGTCGACCATGCACATTTCTTGACTACAGAAAGCCTGTTCCAAAGTCTACAAATCAAAGATTCAACGACGTTAAACACGTCTACCTCTCTCTTAGTTCTACCATTGTAAACATGCCAATAGACCCAAGACGATCATCCAATTGAATACGACGTATTCCCAGTCTGATCGCAAATTCACAGAGCAATGGCATACTCCACGTTCAATGTTAGGTCGTTAGATTTGAGTTCCAATGCCGATCTATCTCTGGCAGACAATTTTCAAATATTATCTTCTGACAACCTATTATAACATCTACATTCCATGATAACCTACATGTTTTTGGAGAGTATATATCGTCTTGACCCTCATTGTGTTTGCTGTCCACAATACATTGTTGCATATACAGTGTTACAATGTAAACCCTTCAGGTTGGATTAACACCAGCACAGATATCAATGACAGAATAGTCTAATTCCACCATTCCACACCCCAAATGGTATATTATATGAAATAAATGCCTTTAATACATTAAATTAGTAAATGTTAATAATTGCATTTCTTTTCAATTAAGCTTACTCTATTTTAATCTCGGAACCTATAGAGGTTTTTTTGTCAGAATAGTCCCTTATTAAACCATTCTTGTTGTCAAAGCGTTCTGACATGGGTATAACGGGGTCAGGTTTTGTTCCAGTATGATATTGTATCCAAACTGTTTCGATCAGTGCGCATTCTGTTACTCACAGGATTGCCATCTCCTGGCTCAGTTAAATACATGAGGACTAAATAATGCGAGAATAGGATTTATATATAAAAAACCGATCCATGTCCCGTGTTAAATATTCAGGATGATACTAATTGTTATGGTGGATACAGAAAACAAGACATCTATTTTCATGCAATTAAAATGTCACATATGTACGACAATATTTCAGCTGTCATAACCCACAACGCCTCTGGCAAAGAGTAATAATTTCAACGGAAATGTGTACATGAAACGTGAAGATACATGAGGTTATCCCCGTGGGGACCCGGGGAAGATATGGATGTGTCCTCAGCACCTCGTTCTATCAATCGGCTTGCCATGTCAAGCCCTGTGCACAAAATATTTCCTGTGACATTGAATAAGATTTAATGCAAAGTTATGTTTTTTACCAAATCTGAAACAGATAAAAGACTCCCGTAAGTGTTCAAATGGTTTAATTTGCCATACTGACTTCAGAAAATGCGTGATTTCATAAAAAAAACATGAACATGCCAAAATGTCAATTTATAAATCAATAGCGTGCGTGCAAGCAACGCATCTTCGTCTCACTGAATGGACCAGGCGTCGCACAAAGTCCTGTGTGATAGTTGTCCATATCTGCTGGCTTATGTTTCGAAGTTCCCGGAGTGTCTGTGGAACACGTGGTTGATGTCAAAGGGGATGACATTCACGTTGTTTTGTTGAAGATTATCCTGAACAAGTCGAACAATATGAGGCCGGTCGTTGTCATGTTGAAAGGTAATGCCGGGGCCATGACGACGCAAAAACGGTAGAACAACAGGGCCGATGATCTCGTCGCGGTAGCGCTGTACATGTCAATTGAGATTTCCCTCTTCCACTATCAAACGGGTCCTCTGTCTTGCTGTAATCCCAACCCATACCATAACGCTGCCGCCCCCGAAACGATCTTCTTCAATGACACAACGATTGACGTAACGTTCACCTCGACGTCGGTACACTCGAATCCGTCCATCGCTGTACCTGAGGTGAAAACGAGACTCGTCAGTGAATAGAACTTGTCCAACTGCATGGCCGTCCAGCGTTGACGCTGTCTGCACCACTGCAGACGTTCTTGACGGTGGTTTCCTGTCAACATGGGACGTCTGGCGACAATCCCTGAACATCTGAGGCGACGACGTACGGTTAGTGAAGATATTAGTCAATGTTGCTGGCGTGAATCAATTTCGTAGGTGTGTTGTTCGAATCCAGTGGTCTTGTCGATTATTGGTTACGCGTGGCCTGTCACTCCGAGGATGGTCTCTGACTGCATTCGTCTGTTGTCAACGTTGCCATAAACACCAAATGGTGTTTCTGTGGACGTGAAGTTGTCTTGCAACATCACGCTCGATCCTGCTTCAAGCAAACCAATGGCTCGCAGACGCTCATTTTCGGACAGGCGTGGCATTTCGTAATGTTGAATAATTGCGTAATTTGGTTGTTTTTCTGAGTGGTTGTTGTCAGCACGATGCTAAACAATGCATATGGAATCCCGTTAACGCACATGTTTTTATACCCATTCTTGGGTAGTGTAATGCATGGGGCTTGCATAAAAGTCAACTTTTGCATGGAATGCATGCTTTTCTGTAGCAGTTGCGTTTTTGTGACTTGATTCCATACATGTACTACAATATTGAAAACCGAACTTTACTTGTTTGAAAAATACACTAAAATAATGGTGTCACAGGAACTTTTGTTGTTGAGAATATATGTATGAATCTATAAAACTGGCTAAGAGCCCTATGCCCAGAAGAACTAGTGATGCTGACCTCCGAATTCTGCACTTCACATCCTTCCTGCAGTCAGTGACCTCGTGCCTGTCCGCACAGCGGTAACAAACAGCAGAGGCATGTCAGGACTTGGATCCATGTACAAACGCTTGGCAGGTGTAGCACCGGAGTGGATTTGGGATATACACCTCCACTCCAATGCCACAGTAACCGGCTTTAATCGATAGATGTTCTGGCGAAAGTGAACAGGTCGGTGTTGGTTAGGTCGACCACTGCATCCTTCTTTACAGTGAATCGTTTGACAGCTGTGACGGACTGTTGGCCACTCCTTCGCCACATCGTCTTCGGACTTGCCAGACAGGCAGCGAGCTCTTTGACGGACAATGCCTTTACACGAGTTCAGTGTCTTGAGCAATGAGACAACAACCTTGATATTGACAAACTCATTTAATTGGAGAAGATTGACAGATTGTTGTCTTCGTTCCTGGAGAGAGCCACTATGGAGTGTCTACAATGACGGTCTTACACTGCAGCAATTCTCAGAGCTGCAAAGACCGAGGATAAAGGGGTGGTATACTCAAATAAAAAAGCTATAACTATCTACCAAATTAGAATAGATTTTTTTTTAAGTACCAAAAGTGGGCGTGAAATAATTTATGCAAAGGGTATGACATGACCAGCCGATTGATAGAATCGGGCTCATTCTATTGCCCGTCTAGGCAAAGTTAGGATCGAAGTGGTGTGTTGGACTAAGGACCAGACTTCCTTCCTCTGCCGACACAGGGTCGCACCCCACGGCAAACAGGCTGCCCAATTTGCTCGCCTTTTACGACCAGCAATGGGATGATGAGGACACATTCTTGTTTATCTTCCCTGGATCCCCACGGGGAGCTTTGACTTGACGGAAATAGGGTCATATTATGACATCACCCAAACAGAGTTTCTTACGCATACATTCTGTGTTAATTATATTCTTTGAAAACTTCAAGAACTCACACTATAAGAGTATAATGTTACTTTTGACAAACGGATACAACAAGCGATTAACCGCAAAATAAATTCTGTGACAGACAGTCATGTGACCTCCGTAAATCATACTGTTAATTGCAATTAACAATTGTCTCCACATTCAACTTCTTTGTCACTGTCAGCCTGTCTCCGAGGACAGCGAATGTGACCATGTTTGACTCGTCGCAGTAAGAACATGTAGGTAGTTTACATGCTGGTCTTTGTAGCGCGAGGTCAGCATAACCAAATTCAGACTCATGACTAGTACATGGCTCGTCTACATCAAGTGGAGCAACTGCTGCCTCAGGACACAGCACATCTCTTGAGTCTGGCTTGCAAAAGGGTCTTATCTTATTGTATAAGTACCATTTCCTCTCCACAGAGGTTCAATAAATGGGGGCAGTCCTGTAGATGCTACCCTGTCTAGTTCTGTAGACTTCAAGACTTGAAATCTAGATCCAGGATCCCTCAGATTCAACTTACAAAGTGTCCTTCAGTGGCTTTGAGTGGCTCAAAAGTGATGATGCATCTACTTTGAGTTTGCCAGACCAAATGCAATATCTCCATAAAATGTGATTGGTATTCACAAGACAGTGTCATTTCTTCCTGACATAGGACACTGTTGTCACCAGTGTTTGAATGTCAAAACATATGAGTATGTGTATATGTACTGCTTCTGGCAAATCCAACAGATTCATCTGTAAAATAATTAACAATCGTATCTGGTTGGAACTTGGACCTAAAGACTCTCCAATATAAGACGCGAAAACAAAAGTTAGATATAAGCAGAGTTATTTCCCTTCCCATTTGTGATCTATTTATCTGAGCTTAATGTAATTGCAGCCAAAAAAAAATTGATGCTGTTATAATAATATTTCACAGGGGAGTGAAAATACTATTCGCAATTACATCTTAGTATTCATAAACATCACACTACCATTCGCAGAATAGTCGTGTATGTGTAATGCGACATCTGGCACTAGTTCCTGGAACTGTGTTCCTTTGCACAGCACACTACGTTGATCCCAACTTCACCTCGCGCTACCAAGACCAGCATGTAAACTACCTACATGTTCTTACTGCGACGAGTCATACATGGTCACATTCGCTGTCCTCGCGATCGGAGACAGGCTGACAGTGACACAGAAGTTGAATGTGGAGACAATTGTTAATTGCAATTAACAGTATGATTTACGGAGGTCACATGACTGTCTGTCACAGAATTTATTTTGCGGTTAATCGCTTGTTGTATCCGTTTGTCAAAAGTAACATTATGCTGTTACAGTGTGAGTTCTTGAAGTTTTCAAAGAATATAATTAACACAGAATGCATGCGTAAGAAACTCTGTTTGGGTGATGTCATAATATGACCCTATTTCCGTCAAGTCAAAGCTCCCCGTGGGGACCCGGGGAAGATAAACAAGAATGTGTTCTCATCATCCCATTGCTGGTTGTAAAAGGCGAGCAAATTGGGCAGCCTGTTTGCCGTGGGGTGCGACCCTGTGTCGGCAGAGGAAGGAAGTCTGGTCCTAAGTCCAACACACCACTTCGACCCTAACTTTGCCTAGACGGGCAATAGAATGAGCCCGATTCTATCAATCGGCTGGTCATGTCATACCCTTTGCATAAATTATTTCACGCCCACTTTTGGTACTTAAAAATAAATCTATTCTAATTTGGTAGATAGTTATAGCTTTTTTATTTGAGTATACCACCCCTTTATCCTCGGTCTTTGCAGCTCTGAGAATTGCTGCAGTGTAAGACCGTCATTGTAGACACTCCATAGTGGCTCTCTCCAGGAACGAAGACAACAATCTGTCAATCTTCTCCAATTAAATGAGTTTGTCAATATCAAGGTTGTTGTCTCATTGCTCAAGACACTGAACTCGTGTAAAGGCATTGTCCGTCAAAGATCTCGCTGCCTGTCTTGCATGTCCTAAGACGATGTGGCCAAGGAGTGGCCACTCGCCGTTTGTTTCTTAATTACATGACCATATACACTGACATTATATGTCATGTTTATCATAACAAAAGCGACATAAGCCTTTCCATAATCATAAGAAACCCTTGCCAAAAGTAGCGCCAACTGCACGATTCCGACAACACCAGGAGCATGTGTCATGATTCACCATAAAAACGATGACACTGTGTGCTCGCAAAAAAGCGAGCTCATCCCGATATATTAGTGGCATCCGCCACAAACACATGCAAAGGCAGGCCAATTGTTCACCCGAAAAGGCACGGGAACACACGGTACAAGTCAAAATAGAGAATTGCATCATTTTGGTCATTGATACGTCAAACCTGGAAATGCCGTCTACACGTCCAACACAAAGCACAAACCAGGACCAGAATCCTTTAAACCCGCCCAAACAACCCCCTGAGCACGACGCTTACCGAAATCCAAAGTTCTGTTTACTGCATACATTTTCCCCAAACCTAAAGTTATCTGTACTAGGTCTGAAGTAAATCGTATTTCGTATTACCCGTATGAATCGTGTTATGTCATTTATTGCCGATAAACAGAATGCACACTTTCTGTAAGTAATGTGTGATAAGTCGCACCAAACCCAACTCTCGATATACATGTTGCTCTTACTTAAAAAAACTATTGGGTTAACAAGATACGTTTATTAAAGTGCTATGCTTTCCTGCTGTGCTATCATTCAAATTTGAAATAATGACATAAATAGTTACCATTCATCTTTCAATATTTTTCAAGGTTGGGTTAATCACATATTGAATATATACAACAGGTATGCTTACTTATCTTTATATTAGCAGGCATCAGGTTTGTCTGTCATACAGACCCCGAAACAAATATGTCCAATACAGCCCGATATTTGGCAAAATGTCTCCTTTTATAATATTTTATTACTGTCGTTTAACAAATGGGTTTTTTCTGTAAAATATGTTCCCTTCAGAGATTAGATGTTATTCTAGCATCAGGTCTGTGGTACGTTCACTGCATCAGTGTTGACATTAAAACGATATTTACATATAATACATACAGAGGAAATGCTTAGCATTTATCTTCAAGGAAAAGTGTAGGACTTGCTTAATACATATATATGTGGACATATATGAATGGACATTTGGATGAATATAGTAAAACCTCCTTATAGATAGTGATCGTAGATGATTGAAGAACGTGCATGAAGAAAATGGAATAATTATGTGAGTAATTGGGTCAACACCACGTTTAGCAATATTCAGTCATATTGCGATATTGGTTTCCAACATACAAGACGGACCATGAAATTATGACTTGAATTTGGACCTGGCTTTCTGGAGCGATGTAACACCCCATAATCTCCTGAAGAAAAAGAGCTAAAAGCAGGAATAAAGATCACGACATGAAACTGATGTATACATCTGGACATATATTTGCGTAGTATTACTACGTTAATTCATCAGTATATATGTATTTTGCGCAAAAGGATATTGTAGGATCGACGTTGACATGCGTATATAACCTATTCGCCAGTGTTGTAATATTTAATTCATTTGTCTTTTGATATGTATCGATAGGAATATGGAGAGTCTGTCTGAAGAAATATAGACATGCATAGGATCTTTTGGATAGTTGTACTTCACGGTTAGACTAACGCTTAGTCTCTGAAAATATATTATTTTGATTAAAACGAGTAACTATATTAAAAGTTAAAAGGAGCCCCAGTGGGATGGAAATTTCAGCCTGAACCTGTTGAACATCTAGGCTTATTTCATTTGGGGCAAAAGCATTACAGTAAGAGTAGTATAGGTAATAGGGGTTCTGGACCACTTCCACTGGAGCCAGATTTATATACCTATACTGCTACTACAGATGGATTTTCTTATGCATAAACGATGATGCGATTCAACGATCGTCATGACATTAAACTAAATTGTAATGAAAATATTCTCTATCATTTTACTCATACGTATACCATTATTTTTAACAAAGTGATATTCAACATTTTTACTAAGTTCTTCGTTCATTTTACTAGGAGACCAGACTATATACTCTTCTTGGTAATTGGAAAGAAACAATTGATGACCGTATTTGGTTGGTTTGATAACACTGATATCATATATACCTTGTGGTAATTCTCTCCATGTGATAATTTTGTCCCTGAGCATAAATGCTTTGATAGCTTTTTCGAGTTCTTCCTTTGTTGGTTTGTAATTCTCAGTTATTATATACTTATGTAAGCATTCGTTTAAATGTGATCCAACGATAGTAAGCAATCTATTTTTAATCTCCAACCAGTTCTATGGTTTTGGCACGGAATAATTGACGCGCTTGTTGTCTCCCCTGTTCTATGAACTTTTTTTTCTCGTCTTCGCTAATACCATTGGTCTTACGAGTATTTGATCTAATTTCCTGCTTCATTGCGATGTATTTGGTGACTTCTGCACGCACTTAACGAAACACATCCTCGTATATCTTACAATCAGCCAGTGCTGTTGAAATATGGTCCTCAATGCTGTTCAACTTTGCTTCGGCGAGTATCCGAATATTATCATGTTTTAATGCTTTCTTTTGCAACCTACAAGAAATAAGATTTATCGCTATTCCTGCAAGTCCTGAGACTCCAGCCGCTATTTCCATGCCAAGTTCGATAGGCGCAGCGATTATAGTTGATAATAAACCAACATCGGCTACACAGAGTCCCATGCCAGCTGTTACAAGCGCTGTGTCAACTCCGTCGAGAGCATTCACGGCTCTGCGGTACTTTTTATACAATCCAAGTCTCAACTCCCTCTCCTTCTCTATTCGATGTTTTATGTTACTTATTTGATGTAATCGAAAACCATCAACAGTATCCATCTTTTCAACGAGCGCCGGATATAAACTCATAGTGTATATTATTATATCATATAATAGTCTTTAATTGGTCTTCATTGTTTTGAGAGTATACATCAGCCTTATTAAATGTATAATATATGGCATAAATATCTTAGTAAGAGAAATACTATCACTTTTAATAAATTGGACCAGCTCAAGGGTTGCAACGGGTGATGCTCCCATATAAATAATACTGCAACGTTGACATTGGTGTTTCTTGAGCCATTTAATCGATAGACCTGGTAATATTTCGAAGGCATCTTCTGGTGCATCTCCAAATAAGTGTAGAAAGATTAGGTATTGCACTCAAGTTATCTTTAATATCATTGAATTCAGTAACCAAATTTAAACTAACGTTTTTTTACTGCCGGACGACTAAAAAACATATGACCCGGTTTTTTTGGCAAGGGAGAGGCTAACACACTTATTCGTTTTGAGGGGATATAAGCTGCGAGTACAATCCCACTATTTATTATCTTAGTTAAATTATGTGCCTTACCCATCATCACATATGGTGGGGTAATGACGATATTTAGTAGCCACTCGATTTTTTCTTCGATTAAGTCCATTTATTATCATCGTTGCGAGTAAGATTGTATGAAGTGTTTTTATTGAGTCCACTAACGTCAACATCGCTTAAATCTCCTAGATTACCTGTGAATGCAACTTCTTTCCACTTGTATACATTATCTTGTAAGTGTAAAGCGTATAACTTGCCATTGGTACCGGGTTTACCGAATCCTTCTGTGTCTCCGAGATCGGAAAGCGCAATTGTATTACATTGTCTGAGTGTTCCAGGCTTGATGAATCAACCATTATTTATAATATCGAGTGTTACACTCAAGTATCCTATTTGTACAGGTTGATGTTTTAAATCTAATACAGACATTTTGAGGTCTGAAATAATACCCCGCTTTAATTTTTTATATTGTAATGTTGAGAAAGATTCCGTTCTACCACTATTATATTTTCATCTTTGACTGGAATAGCTCAAAACAGAGTAGAAAGACTTTCTAGTTGAATATTATCCATTTTACTGATTTGATCAAGATGGATGCACAACTCTTTATAGGGAACTAAATCGGGTAATTTAACTCCAAGCTGTGTTTCATTGTGTTGTAATAATACTCCTCTTCCTCCATATGCTTCATAAAAAAACTCCAAGTGTAATTGCTAAGTCCCATCCAAGAATTAGACGCTTTTCTCCAGCATCTAATTTAACCATCCCATTCGACTCATTTTGTGTGAGACTATGTCCAAAAGGCTTAAAAATTTCATCATTGAGTGAACATTCACTGTAATACCCATCAGGTATAATGTAAATGTTATCAACTAATTCACCTAGTACTATTTCATTATTATTTCTCGCAGCACTTATATTGGTCCACTGCGGGTAATACGTTACATCGCAGAGAGCAACTTCAAGTTTTCCACCCGAGTTATGAAGCAGTTGAATAGAATGACCATTTGTTATTCCCGGAAGTGTGACATACATATTAAATATACATTGATACTATATCATAACTTAAATATGAAATCAACTTACATTTCTAATCAGTCGATTTTAGTAAGTGCCTCTGGTGCTAATTTTGTTGTTGAATTCCCTGATGTCTTTGAAAAATATAGGGTCACGACAACCAGCGATAAAATGGTGCACGATTGGTTTCACAATCCAATGCAATTTTGGCAGAACCAGTTAACCTTTGCCATATAGTGTGCCACAACAGGATGTGGTGCATCTCTTTATGCCCCAGGATTTGAACTAAAAAAGTCTGTTTTAACATTTCACGTATACTTAAAGAAATTAGTGCTCGATTACCGCAGGATCCAGCATGGAATGCATCAAATGATCCGTACAATAGGTTCGCGTATGAGCGTATTTGTCAGGAATTTAATATTGGCGTATTAAAGGTCTTAACCATGGTCTAGGTGTTCCATACAGCGGAAAAAGAACTGTTAAAGAAAAAACGCTTGGAATGAATTTTTTAATGATAAAACAGAAAATAATTTTACTAATCCAGGAGTTGTAAGAGTTAATGAATCAATAAGAACTTATGTATGGGCAATTTTGGGTGCACAATCGCAAACACGAACGGGAATAATTGGTTCTGGGACGGCGCTCGATGTGCAAAAACAGTTTGTTCGCAAATGTAGATGATGCTATTAATTCACCAGTTGACATACAATCTTCTATAAAACGTTATCAAGATGTATTACAGTAAGCTCAATCCAAAGTAGACTACGTTTGTGCGCCAGGACAATACATGTCTCCTAGTAATATGGAACTAAAGATCGGTCAAGTGATCGGTTAAAATAATAAAATTGTTATTGCTTCCGATCAGCAAAAACCAGGTATAAATTTAGATATTAACACCGAATTCATAACGAAAACAAACACAGGCGAAGCGGGAATAAACAAGCCACATATATCTACTGACGCTCCTACTAACACATCTACTGACGCACAACCACAAGTGCTTCCACATATTGTAGATAAAAATCAACAATGTATCGATGAAAAAACAGTTCTTATAGTAGGTGGAGTCGCAGCTGGTTTACTCATGATTTGGTTTAATAGTTCTTAACGGATAAGTACAACAGCCCAGCAATTGCTCCGATCAGTGCCCACAAGTTTTGACTAAGCCAAGTGGTGGTCTTTGCTAATAAATTCAAGAGCCAGGAAACAATACTCCCTATTATACCGGGAAGTGCAGATGCGGCTTTCCCAGTGAGCTTTCCCATTGCTTCTCCTAATGCTTTTAAATGCTTTTTTATCCACTCTTTTACACCATTCTTATCACTAGGCGGTGTACACGTGGTGGGTCCGCTGCCACCGGTTAACGTGAGAGTCAAATTCGATTTAATAAATCCGTATGCGGTTCAAATACTGACAATGGTTATCCCTCTGAACAATGTTTTAATTTTATCGGCAAGTGTAGTATCATCGTTGAGGACTTGATCGATAGTGTCTCGAATTCGACTAATTTGTGAGCGAAGTGCCTTTCTATACTAGTGTCCAAAAGAAACGATACCAACTTATTTTCAAAATTGTTTTTTACTAAGTGAATTGTCAAGTATGAAAACATGCCAATTCGTATTGCACATCCCAAACACAGCATAGTCGATAAAAAATACCGGGAACACGTGATCACTTCCGGGAAAAAACGTAAATTTCGTGAAAGTGACATTTCCCTCTCTAGCATGTTCTGCACGTGCAGAAAAACTATATAAAACGGCTGATCAGACACGTTGATATCACAGCAACAAAAAGAACACAAGATATGCCACGTTTGACAGCCATCGAGAGAGAGAGAGCCGTTGGAATGGTCCAACAAGGAGCGTCACACGTCGACGTCGCCAGAAGGTTGGGCTGCGCACGCATCACTATCACCAGGTTGATGCAGCGGTTACGTCAGACAGGTCAGACGTCAGACAGGCCCAGGAGTGGAAGACCACGAGTAACCACGCCCCGTGAAGATCGTTACATCCGGGTATTACACCTGAGGAACCGCACCGTAACAGCGACGTCCACGGCGGCTACAGCACTGGGACACAGGATCAGTCGACAGACCGTCTACAGGAGACTACGGCAGTATGGTATCCGGCCACGTCATCCCTACCGCGGACCGCTCCTGACGCCTCGACACCGGAACAACAGACTGATCTGGGCCAGGCGAGTTCGACGTTGGCAACGGCGGGACTGGGCACGTGTTATGTTCTCTGATGAGAGCAGATTCCTCATCTTCAGAAACGATGGACGGCAGCTTGTATACCGACGATTTGATGAACGTTTGGCGCCTAACTGTATCCAACAGGTCCGGCCGTTTGGAGGTGGAGGGTTATTGGTTTGGGGTGGCATATGTGGTGACGTCAAAACGATGCTTGTCGTAATTCGTGGAAACATGAATGCACAGCGTTATCTTGATGACATCCTACGGCCTGTTGTGGTGCCCTTTATTCAGCAACAGCCTCGTGGACTCCTTTTCCAACATGACAATTCAAGGCCACACACAGCAAGATTGACACAGAACTTCCTTGCCAACGCCAACGTACAGGTTTTGCCATGGCCCGCATGTTCACCGGACATGAATCCCATCGAGCACTTATGGGACCACCTCGATCGGCAAATCCGACGTCGCCGTGTGCCTCCAGTCAACGTCCAGGACTTGGAACGATGTCTCCTCGAGGAATGGCAACGCATCACTCCCAACGTCATCAGTCCGTAGGCGTGTTCTGGCATGTATTGATGCTCACGGTGGACATACCCGCTACTGACTTGACTTTGAGACGTGTGGTGTGACATTTCCCGTTGTTTCTGTGATCAGTGCTCTAACGAAATGTTCATTTTTCGACCCCACCCATCTTTAAAGGCTTGTCATATTGGTTGTACAGATTTTATTGCAATGAAATTTTTGTACAGATGTTGTGAAAGGATTTCTCAAAAGCATAACACCAATCCTAAACTTCTGCATTGTTTAGTTTTTCTTTTATGTCGTTGCAAACAGGTGGTATCGTTTCTTTTGGACACTAGTTTATTACTCGAAGCGGCTTTGAGGCGGGCCGATCTTTTGTCTTCTAAGTTACATCGCCCGCCTGTTCAAGTTTTGTTTTCTCATACGCTATATGCTTGCCGAGTTCGGACAGCTTGGCTATATTCTTGATGAGTTCTCCCCGCATTGTTTGCATTGCCTTGTCAAGGCCTCGTAATTCCCTAATACTGAACTCCGAGGATGGTACCTGTAAAGTGGAATTATCATAGTAGGTATCCAAGATTTCTCCGAGTCCATCTGAGGCCAGCTTTGGGCTTTCTTCCAAATTATCTTTATCTATGGTACTGAATTTTAGCACGCACAGTCTGAAGAACCTTAGTAGTCTTCACAGAAAGTTTTTCTCGTGAGAAGTCTACACAACCTAATTCATTACGAACAGTGATGATGCCTTGTTTACTTGCTATCGTAGACAAAGCTAGGGGCTTACGAGTACGAGAATTCATAAGATCAATATCCGGGGAGCCGCGCACTTGCAATATTCCTTTACTATCTATTGTAAACTTTGAATAGTCACGACCTATTGGAGTTTCATTTAAGGCATCGTAATAATCATTAACGGTTGATTGTAAAAGTTCATCATTAAGATTCATAAAACTGGTTTCATCAGTACCCTCTTCCATTGTACTAGGTTTATCAAACTAATCTAGATTAAAATCATCCATTTTTACATTAAACATAAGGTTACATAATTTCAATATAACAATGTCTTCGCAATACGGATGCAAGTTAAACCCACAATGTAGACTTCGGGTTCCATTAGGGGTCAAAGCAATTCGACAGTCTGTAACTTTAATTTATAACCCTAGTACAATCAAACTCTTCTGGTTCGCTTTCCTAATCTTGGCGCACATGATGTGTAAGTTCCGGGAACTGCACAACTATCATTTACAATCAGTTTGACTTCTACTGACGCTAGCAGAGAGCTCGTTCAGAACATAGGTCGTGCGATTGTTACGTAAATTGCGATTAAAATAAGCCGCAATGAAGTTTTGAGTATTGACGACAGCGATGTATATTTCTGTTACATGGATCTCTGGAGAACGGCTAAAGAATGGGAAAACTTACAATACCAAGGTATTTGTAATCAGAACACATTGAGACTGCGTGTAGGTGCTGATAGTGGTGATAATACCGTTGTAGGAGGTAAGGCTGTTGCTGATGCATTAGTTAACCGATTCTATATTCCGCTAGACTTTGAATTACTAGATAGTCACATGCTCTTCTATCAAGCATCCCTAGGTGATAGGTTAGAATATGAACTCACTTTTAATGACT
Source organism: Haliotis rufescens (assembly GCF_023055435.1). Taxonomy (NCBI): domain Eukaryota; kingdom Metazoa; phylum Mollusca; class Gastropoda; order Lepetellida; family Haliotidae; genus Haliotis; species Haliotis rufescens. Next base: position 681,979 of record NW_025964384.1, read on the forward strand.
ACAGCAGAGTAATCAAACCTTGTGAAGATCCTAGTAGCTATTCAATTGAAAATATCTCACTGGAGTATGATATGATAACAGATCCTGAATTACCCAGACAAATTTGTAACCAGTATACCGGCAGTTTAGCCATTTTGTACGATCGTTTGCTTCGACACCGAAAGATCACCAGGAACAAAAGAAATACGACGTGGAATATCAATCTAAACGTCCCGGCGAGTTTGTTGAAGGGTATTTTAAGGTTGTTCGAGGACCCCTCTGAAGCATTTGCAAGAGATACCGAGAAGCTCTACAATCCCAAGATTACAAAAGTAGACCAGACTATCGAGGGCGTGCCTAATCAACTATATAGTCAAGGCATGCGAGCATATCAACAGTGGGATGAGATTAAAAAACTCCCTTCTATAAAACGAAGCCCAGAAGTGAACGCGGTCATGAAAGATCTTTCTCTCGGAGATGTATTGATGGCTGAATTCCTTACCACGAAGTATGCGCTATTGCTCGACATGCGAACAACGGACGATGACCAACTACACGGCAGTGGGTGGAGAATAGAAAATGCTAGCGAGGGTATTACTATGCAGATAACGAAGCTCCAGTAAGCGGCTGGTAAATTAAACTTATATTTGTACGTGATTATGGACGCGCAACTTAATATACAGAATGGAAGATTCGTGCTAGCGATCTATTAATAATCTTTTACCTAAAGAACCGCACTGCGCTATCATCTGCGGGCAAACGGGTTGTGGAAAAACAGCTTTTATTCTAGATATTTTACAAAGTCATTATCGGGATGTTTTCGACCATATTATTATTCTGTGTCCGACTATAAGCGTTAATAAAACATACCTATTGAGAGATTGGGTAATAAATGATCCCGGGGTGCACAGAGTTGATCCGGGCGATCGTTTACAAGACTGTTTACGAGTATGTCACGAAAAATACAAAGGAGAATCAACCCTTTTCATAATAGACGACAGCAGTGCGAGTAAAGAACTTACCAAATAGAAAGATATGCTTTCATATTGAGAATTATCCGGTCGGCATACTCAGCATAGCGTTTGAGTACTTACTCAAAAATACAACTCTGTCCTGAAAGATCTCAGAGAGCAGTCCAAATGGGTAGCCCTGTTTCATCGCAAAGACCGAGATTCATTTGAGGAATGTCTACGCGAAAATGATGTTATTTATACCAAGCTCGAACGAGATATAGAGTCAGAAAACTGTTAGCAGAAATGAAGCATTCTAAACTCGTATTAAAAACCGACCAACCAGCTGCTTATGCAATTGCTTAGCAAAAATAGCAAAAATATAGCAAAAAATAGCAACTGCTAAGCAAAAATATAGCAAATATAGCAACTGCTAAGCAAAAATATAGCAAAAATAGCATAATTATAGCAAAAATATAGCAAAAGGATGGCAAATGTAGAAACTGCTGAGCAAATTATAGCAACTGCTAAGCAAAAATATAGCAACTGGTTAGCAATAATATAGCAAAAATAGCAAAATATACGATAAATTGAACATTAGCGGTTATTATATAATAATGTGGTTTGAAATCCTCATTCTTTCTCAACAGTTTATTATTACGGACTGTATTGGATATGCCATATTCCATTATGTTAGACTTAAATACTACCTTAGGTATTACATTATGGAATGCGACGAACTTATCAAACAATTACTCAAAGAACCTGATAAGCATGCAGATCAACATACAGATAAATATTTAGATAAACATGGAGAAAGACTCGCGGCTTTGGTAGCTGGTGGAAAATGTTCCCAATATTTTGGGGAAAATTATACCATCGAAAAAAATGGATAACATGACCGATGAAGAAATTAAAAAACTGTAGACTGTCTAGACTGGGAGCTACCATGACTGAAACAATAGGTTCGGCTATGTTACAACTATACACAGTCGTAGCTAGCATGTTTCTTCCTATCCCGGCAGAACATCATATGTATTTATGCGAATCTCTAGAGAAAGACCCATTCATCGAACATGCTATAAGTGCAGTAAGCTGTGAGTTTTAAACATAAGTGCCCACTTACTATTAATGGAGACTCAAGTGACACCTATTGTACAAACCCCTACTGTATCACAGATTGTGGAAAGACAATCACAACAAGTGAACGAGGATATAACCCTGATTGTGAAATCACAACAAGTGAATGAGGAAATACCAGTGATTGCGAAATCACAAGCCAGAGTGACTAAGAATCCTTTTAAAGTCCAAGCTGGTAGGAATGGTGCGCTAATATAATTCAAATATTGAACATAGTCGTCCGATTAAAACTTGGGCACCCTATGCACTAGGAGTTGTTGCTATAGCGGTGGTATGGTTGTTTTATAAGACCGGAGAAGAGAAAACGTCACCCCCGATTACACAACAACAAGTTCAGTTAGAGGTAAGCCCTCATATACTGTTATAATGACTACTCCAGTTACAGACGCTAAAATGTTGGTAAACGCCACGTATCATTCAGCGGTGGTAGGCGGCTTGGACATTGCCCGTATAGCTAAAATGATTACTAAAGCCACACCACCAAAGCTAGATTTTAATGGTTATGATGTAATGGTTATCGGTATGATGGTTCTTGATATTGGATTGGCAATGGCTACAAAAGATATGCTAATCAAACAAGGGCTTATCCCAGAAGACATAATGAAGTAATTAAACATTTGAATATTTTATATTATTGAACATTTGAATATTTTATATTCATATAAATATGGCAACAATTGCGATGATGGTCGGGGGAGCTATTGTTAATGCTCTAGCTTTTTCGGGGAGTAATTGATATTTTCTAGTATGAGAGGAGAGGAGCAGAAAAGACATAATAAAGCATTAGAACAACTTGAAGCAGCCCAGTCACAATGGGCCAGAAATAGGATGTTGAGATTAGATTTTATTAATGACGAACTGTGTAAACAAGGACATTCAATTCAAACGTTTAAGGATGTTGAATCTGCCATGCACGAATACTTCCTTGTTTACGGAAAGAAACCTGACTCAAAACAGAGACCTACAATAAGTCAGTTTTATACACCGTCAGAAGCTCAGAAAGACCGCGTGATAGTATTAATAATGTTTGGGTTATCAGTCATTGCTATTTTCAGCTACACAATGACTATGTATAAACCATGATCTATGTCAAGCTTATTAGCTATGTCACCCTGACAACTACGACTCACCAGTGGAGATGTGATTTGCATTTAGACAAATGATATGATAGATGTATAACCATGAATCTGTGCAGATTTACACTCAAGGTTAAGCAGATTCAATGCAACCGACATTGTGTGGGCGTTTACTGTGGGATCCACTCTTATTACATCAGACAGGGAAATAAAAATTACGTTTGTTCTGTATGTGGGATAGGGGTCAAAGGCCTTTATTGTTTATGTAAGAAACACGGTGCTCATAGGGTCAGGAACCAGATTATTTACGCTAGGAAGAGAGATTACATCAACGAGTGGAATAGGTTGGGGAGAATATGTATTTAGATATATGAAAAACAACCATTTAGAGATTTGACTCATTTTACATATACCATTAAACCACAATGGTTTTTGTGAGAGAGTTGAAGGCTTTGGCAAAACAACGTGGTCTACATGGATATTCTCGAATGAGAAAGGCTGAATTGATTGATTTACTCAGTTGGGAATACAACAAACCCCAGACTGTTACAGAACTCAAAGCTCAAGCAAAGAAAAAGTGGGCTGAGAGGTTATTCTCGAATGAGAAAAGCTGAATTGATCGCTTTACTAGATAATAATCAACCCGATGATGTTGATAAAAATAATCAACCAGTTGATGAGTTAAAATTTGTGCCCACAACCGGCGTTGGTAAATATCTAAGAGGTTGGAAGATGGATATTAATTCCAACATGGATGTAAATGATGTTAAGCCCATAATATCGAGCAAAATTAACGAGGAGTTAGATGATTTAAATAGCATAAAATACCAGCTGATGGTTAAAATGTCATTGAGTAAAAGTAACGCAGATGATAGCACTGAATATACCGAACCTTATTTCCGTAGCAATCAAGAAGTTATAACTGAATCCAATACTATAAGCACATCATTAGATATATCAATTCAGAGGATACAAGAAGCTTTAGAACGCTAGACTAATAGAGGTTCTGGTTTGGGTGTGGATAAAATTGATAGTTTATATTTAGATATAGCAAATTATATGCCTTTCAAAGATGGATCTTATATAGATTTACCCCCGTATTATAAGAAGAAAAAAGCCATTATTAATGTAAAAAATAAAGGCAATGACTGTTTCAGAATGATGATAAGATCTGCATTGTTCCCCATAGACAAACATATAGACCTTCTAGCTATCCCCAAAACGATGGACTCAACCTTGATGGTATAGACAAACCTACACCAATCTCGCAAATTAATAAGGCGGAAAAGCAAAATAATTTAGCTATAAATGTTTTTGGACATTCTTCTAAAGGAATTGTTGTAGACAGAATAAGCTCCGCTCTGGAATATATTCCCAGAATCAATACATTTCTGATCGAAAAAGATGGTAAATATCATTATACATTGATAAAGCAGACTATTATACGATCAAACAAAATATAAGGGAAAGAAATATTTCTGTGAAAGATGCCTGCATGTGTACAGCAGACAAGATCTATTAGAAGCGCATAAAGAAGACTGCAGAGGAGTAGTATAGGTAATGATGGTTCTGGCTCACTTCCACTGGAGCTGGATTTATATACCTATACCATCACTACAGATGGAATTTTTTATGCCAAAATGATTATGTGATTCAACGATAGTCATGAGATTAAGTTAAATTGGCTCCAGCTCACCACCACCTGGAGCCAATGATATAATTTTTTATAGGTAATGGGGGTTCTGGACCACTTCCACTGGAGCCGGATTTGTATTAAACGAAACATCAATATTAAATAATAATGGATAAAATTTACTATAGCCCACGAGGATATTGGAAAGGTGTAGGAGCAATAAAAAAATTAGCCACCGCGGCTAAGGTATCTAAAGATGTAGCCAAGGATTGGCTAAAGAAACAAGCGATGTGGCAAATATACTTACCGGCACCGCGTTATATACCGAGGAAGAAGTTTGATATTTTTACGACGAATGAAGTTCATCAGGCTGACCTCTTGTTTCTTCCCCACGATAAGGTAAAACGCAAAACGTATAAATACACTTTAACCATTGTAGATGTGGCTAGTAGATACAAAGAGGCTGAGCCATTAACATCAAAAGAATCAACAGAGGTAGCTAATGCACTGAGTCGCATATATAAACGGGGACCACTAAAATGGCCTAAGCTGTTTCAAGTAGATCCCGGTCGCGAGTTTATGGGATCGGTAACTAAACTGTTAACAAAGAACGATGTCGAAATCGTCCGTGGTGAAAGAGAGGCCCACCGCAGTCAAGCTACGTCGAAAGATTTAACAGGACATTAGCGGAACGTTTGTTTGGCTATCAGTATGGGATCGAAATGAAATCGGAACGATTGAGATCAATCGAATGGGTGACACGATTATCAGCCGTTGTATCAGCGCTGAATAATGAAGTAACGAGATTAATAGGGAAGAAACCATCCGATGCTATTAAAATGAAATCAGTGATTTCCGAATCTTCAGCACCGAGGAGAGGCAAAGAACGAAAACTTCCGGATAGAGTAAGGGTAAGATATTTATACCAGGCCGGTGAACTGGAAGGAGGCCTACGTCGCGCAACCGATCCCATATGGTCCCTTAAGACGTATAACATTAGTCGATTGGTTACGAAAGAAGGAGAGCCTATTCTTGATTATCTTCAAGATGGACCGGGTAGGGCATTTGTACGAGAAGAGTTGTTCATAGTTCCCGACGGTACGGTATTACCACCATAACCATAAGCATAGGTATTTACACCATCATTATCAATCCATCTCTTTGTATCTAAGGGGGATAATGATGTCTTGTTCATTCTTAATCCATATATTCTATGATTGTAACTTCTTAAAGAGTTCATCTCGTGTTTGAACGTTCTACCGTTGAATAATAATTCTTTATACTGTTCGTGTTTGATATGCTTTTTTACAACATACTTCTTAACGCCCTTAGCTTTTCTTATCTCTCCATATCGGACTTCTTTATAGAATACATCTTAGGTCTTAATCCCACATACTCCGCTATAGGGGTCCCAGCACATTCATCCTTCATCTTACCTAACACCTTTTTATTTACAACGCTGTGCAGTGGATTATCTTTTGGGTAATCGCTCGTGTCGTACATATCTATTTTTTCGGCCATATCTTTATACACATCCTCGGTTTGTATTTCCATCAACAAAGAATCTATCGCCGTATTGCTTCTTAAGTTCGTTGTAATAAAAGTCATACATTAAATGTTTTGACAAGTCGAGAATACTCATACCGACGTACACCGGTCTGTTGAATTTTATATTACTCTTCTGCATATGCAACGCGGCTAAGTCGTTATCGAATATCTTGCTTCTGTTAAAAGCCGGACTGGCTATAAGTTTCCTGAGTCTTTCTTCCTCATTAGATCTGACTAATTTAACATCAACACGCTTCCTTAGATTCTCCATAGTTTTACCAAATACTTAGTTATTCATGAGCTTATATAGATTCTTTTCGAAATCGCTGGTAGCTATCTTTCTTAAATCTGTGTTCAACCTTATATAGGGCTCCATCCAAGGGCTTTGATCGAACTTTAGAACTCTGTGTATTTTCTTAAGTTTCATACCTAACGATAGATACAACTGGAGATTTCTGTATCGAACTATATATTTTGTCTTATCCATCAAATTTGGTACGAGTTTTTCTACGTTAGCTAACCTACTATTACCCATCAAGGAGTGTTGATATTCCGACATCCAATCTTTATTAACCATTAATCTTTCGGGAGCTAGCGGATAACTGTTATGATCTTTATGTAACGAACTTGGATATTCCAAGTCAACTTCTAGTATGTACCCTTCATTCACCTCGATATTATGGATATCATTCACTTCGATATCATTGACCCATTCAAAACCACCCGTGGGTAAAGGTTGACTCATAGCCCATCCGTACAAATTGTTAGCGTCGAGATATAATATATGCGTGTCGGGTTTACTGGGATCGTATCCTTCCACTAATTTATTATCAGCCTTAGAATACCTTTTAGCTGCCATCGATATACCACCTCTTAATCCTTTCTCAATAAACAAGTGCATATCGTAATCTGTGAGTAATTTTAGTTCTATGCCGGTCTTCTTCAACAATGCATCCCACGATAGTCCGGAACTGGAATAGTACCATGCCGGGTCCAAGCCATATTGTTTGAAACATGTCTTTCTAAATATCTCGAATATATCGGCGAGTAACAGTACATCGGTGTTTAAGTACAGATCATGATAATCGCCTAAATTCTTACAACCTAATTTATCCCAGACCGTCAGAGCGTGTTCATAATCGGCATCTGTTATTCTAGATTCTGTTAAGTTACTATAGAATGATTCGAGGGGTGGTAATTCAGTTTCTTCGAATCTAGACCAATCATCCATATATTTGTAAGGATATACACCTTTTCTCAGCAACAAATGATGAGTAATCTTATCGGTATATTTATTTGTTATCGCAAAGTCATCGGGATTGTTCGCATTAGCTAAATTGTCCAGGGAAGATAACAGAAACTGTACGGAGTCTATGAATCTAAGCCCATTACTTTGCTTTGTTCTAGATTTCCCATCCTTGTTCCTATAATGTATAGGTTTAGTCAAAGAGAACGATATGTATTTTTCCATATTATTAGGAATGCACGTTAAACCGCCGTCGGTCTTTGAGATAGCTTGCATAATGAGATGTGAATCGTATCCCCTGTTATGAAACACAACGGGGATGGGTATTGTTTGAGAATTCATTTTTAGTTTCAAGTTACACTCGTTATGAGCGGCTCCCCGATAATTACCCGTGATGTGGCAATGATCTCTTATGGAATCCCCATCCAGGGGTTTATTACAAACATGACAACTCGTTGACTTCTTATGGGCCCTCCAATCATCCCTCGTCATACACATTGGTTTCTTACACGATAATTTTTCCCTGATTATTCTCTCTTCATTTTGTAGATATTCTAGGAACTTTCCCGCTGCATCAGGTCCTCTGTAAATCACGGGAGTGTTTGTTTTCCCATCATACCTTACAACTATATATCCAAACCCACAAGGAATATGTTCTTGAGTTTTGTACGTAAAACTACTATGGTTGGTATTTTCTATAGGTTTGATAAGCGCTTCGAAGTCGGCGTAAATTACGTACGGTACTGGCATTTGATTACAATAATGTTCAAATTTTAATATATATTTTCCCTCTTTAGGCATATCGATCCTGATAGCATTCTGTCCAACACCTCTACAGTCTTCTTTATGCGCTTCCAATAGATCTTGTCTGCTGTACCCATGTAGGCATCTTTCACAGAAATATTTCTTTCTAGCATGTTTTGTTTGATTGTATAATAGCCTGTTTAAACTCTTTATCCACGTATAATGATATTTACCATCTTTTTCGATCAGAAATGAATTGATTCTGGGGATATTTCCCGGAGCGGAGCTTTTCCTGTGTACAACAATTCCTTTAGAATGTCCGAAAACATTTATAGCTAAATTATTTTGCTTTTCCACCTTATCAATTTGCGATATTGGTGTAGGTTCGTCTATACCATCGAAGTTGAGTCCATCGTTTTGGGGATAGCTAGAAGGTCTATCCGGATTTTTGTCTACGGGGAACAATGCAGATCTTATCATCATTCTTAAACAGTAATCAGATTTATTTTTTACGTTAATTATGGCTTTTTTCTTCTTATAATACGGGGGTAAATCTATATAAGATCCACCTTTGAAAGGCATATAATTTGCTATATCTAAATATAAACTATCGATTGTATCCACACCCCAACCAGAACCTCTATTAGTCCAGCGTTCTAAAGTTTCCTGTATTCTCTGAATTGATGTATCTAATGATGAGTTTATAGTATCGGATTCAGTTATAACTTCTTGATTGTTACGGAAATATGGTTCGGTATATTCGGTGCTATCGTCTGTGTTACTTTTACTCAATGTCATTTTAATCGTCAGCTGGTATTTTATACTATGTAAATCATCTAATTCCTCGTTAATTTTACTCGATATGATGGGCTTAATATCGTTAACATCCATGTTGGAATTAATATCCATCTTCCAACCTCTTAGATATTTACCAACGCTGGCGGATGTGGGTACAAATATTAATTCTTGATGTTGATTATCATCATCATTATCATTATCAATATCATCATTATCATTAGGTTGATTATTATCTAGTAAAGCGATCAATTCAGCCCTTCTCATTCGAGAATAACCTCTCAGCCCACTGTTTCTCGCTCGAACTTTGAGTTCTCTAACAGTCTGGGGTGGTCTGTTGTATTCCAAACCGAGTAAATCCATCAATTCAGCTTTTCTCATACGAGAATATCCACGCAGTCCACTTTGCTTTGCCATAGCTTTTAATTCTCTGACAAAAACCATTGTGGTTGAATGGTATATGCAAAATGAGACAAATGTCTAATTGGTTGTTTTCATATATCTAAATACATATTCTCCCCAACCTATTCCTCTGATTGATGTAATTTCTCTTCCTAGCATAAATAATCTGGTTCCTGACCCTATCAGCACCGTGTTTTTTGCATAAACAATAACGACCTTTGACCCCTATCCCGCATTCAGAACACGTATAGTTTATGTGTCCGCGCCTGATGTAATAATTATGTATACCGCAGTAAAAATCAACACAGCGTCGGTTACAAAGAGTAGTCTTACCCATGAATGTAAACTTGCAGTTATTCATGGTATATACATCTATCATATCATTTGTCTAAATGCAAATCACAGCTACACTGTGAGATATTGATTAGGCTGTTTATAGATCGCTCTAAACTAGGTCACTCTGACTTATGCATGGTATAGCTGAAAATCAATAGAGAAGTCAATCCCAACATGATAAATGTGACCTCTCGGTTCTTTTGTTCCTCTGACGGTGTATAAAACTGACTCATTGTTGGTCTCGGTATTGGTCTAGTTTTTTCCCATAAACGAGGAAGTATTCGTGCATGGCAGATTCAACATCCTTAAACGTTTGAATTGAATGTCCTTCCTTAATCAGTTGTTCATGAATAAAGTCTAATATCTTCATTCTCTGCTGTGTATATTGCAACTGGGCTGCTTGGTATTGTTCTAAAGCTTCGTTATGTCGTTTACGCTCCTCTTCAACTTCTTTAGCGTTTGATTCCCTCATACTGGAAAATAAATAATTACTCCCCGAAAAAGCTAGAGCATTAACAACAGCTCCACCGACCATCATCGCAATTGTTGCCATATTCAAATCTTTATATGAATATAAATATTCAAATGTTTAATTACTTCATTACGTCTTTCGGGATAAGTCCTTGTTTGATGAGCATATCCTTCGTTGCCATAGCCAATCCAATATCCAGAACCATCATACCTATGTCATATCCATTAAAATCTAGCTTGGGAGGTGTGGCTTTAGTAATCATTTTAGCCATACGGGCATAGCCAATGGCCAAGCCGCTGACCACCGCTGAATGATATGTCGCGTTTACCAACATTTTACCGTCTGTAACTGGAGTAGTCATGCTTCTTATAGCATTATATGAGGACTAACCTCTAATTGAACTTGTTGTTGTGGCGGGGGTGACGTTTTCTCTTCTCCGGTCTTATAAAAGAACCATACAGCCGCTATACCAGCAACTCCTACTAGTGCCCATGTTTTAATCGGATTAATATTTGAATTATTTATTAATTTCGCTTTGCGCGCCAGCCCTCCCTTTCTTCCTGCAGCTATTTTCAAAGGATTCTTTGTCACTCTGGGTTGTTTTTTTGTTTTCTCATTCACATGTGGTGCATCCTCATTCACTCGTTGTTCCGCAATCTGTTGTTGCGTTTCCACAATCTGTTGTTCCTCGTTCACAATCTGTTGTGGTGTCACCTGTTGTGATTGTGTCTCCATTATTATTAAGTGGGCACGTATGTTTAAATTGACAATACCTAGCCGTTATTAAAGCTGTGGTGTACGGAGCTAAGAACATTCCGAATCTATGATAAAATTCACAGCTCACCGAGCTTATAGCGTGTTCGATGAATGGGTCTTCTCTAGAGATTCGCATAAATACAGGCGATGTTCTGCCGGGATGGGGAGAAACGTACTAGCTACGGCTGTGTATAGTTGTAATATAGAAGACCCTATCGTTTTAGTCATGGTAGCTCCCAGTCTAGACTCGTAACGCACGTACAGTTTTTTAATTTCTTCGTCGGTCATGTTATCAATTTTTTCGATGGTATAATTTTCTCCCAAATATTGGGAACATTTTCCACCGGCTACCAAAGCGGCAAGTCTTTCTCTATGTTTATCTAAAGATTTATCTAAAGATTTATCTAAAGATTTATCAACATCAGATTCTTTGAGCATTTGTTCGATGAGTTCGTCGCATTCCATAATATATACCTAAGGAGATATTTAAGTCTAACATAATATAATATGACATATCCAATACAACCCGTAATAATGAACTGTTGCGAAAGAATGAGGATTTCGAACCACATTTTATGTAATATTAACCGCTAATGTTCAATTTGCTACATTTTTGCTACATTTTTGTTACATTTTTGCTACATTTGCTATAATTTTACTATATTTTTGCTATAATTTTGCTACATTTTTGCTAAGCAATTGCATAAGCAGCTGGTTGATCGGTTTTTAATACGAGTTTACAGTGCTTCGTTGCCGCTAACACTTTTCTGACTTTATCTCGTTCGCTCTTGGTATAAATGACATCATTTTCGCGTAAACATTCCTCGAATGAATCTCGATCTTTGCAATGAAACAGCGCTACCCATTTGGTCTGCTCTCTGAGATCTTTCAGGACAGAGTTGTATTTTTGAGTAAGTACCCAAACGCTATGTTGAGTATGCCGACCGGAGAATGCTAAATACGAAAGCATATCTTTCTTTTTTGTGAGTTCTTTACTCGCGCTGCAGTCGTCTTGTAATCGATCGCCCGGATCGACTCTGTGTACCCCGTCGTCATTCATTACCCAATCTCTCGATAAGTATGTTTTATTAACGCTTATAGTCGGACACAGAATAATAATATGAACGAAAACGTCCCGATAATGACTTTCTAAAATATCTAGAATAAAAGTTGTTTTTCCGCATCCCGTTTGCCCGCATATAATAGCGCAGTGCGGATCTTTAGGTAAAAGATTATCAATAGATTGCTTGCACGAATCTCCCATTCTGTATATTAAGTTGCGCATCCATAATCACGTACAAATATATGTTTAATTTACCAGCCGCTTCCTGGAGCTTCGTTATCTGTATGGTGGCACCCTCGCTAGCATTTTCTATTCTCCTCCCACTGCCGTGTAATTGGTCATCGTCTGTTGTTCGCATGTCGAGCCATAGCGCGTACTTTGTGGTTAGGTATTCACCCATCGATACACTCCCGAGAGACAGATCTTTCACAACCGCGTTAACTTCCGGAGAACGTTTTATAGAAGGAAGTTTTTTAATCTCATCCCACTGGTGATACGCTAGCATGCCTTGGCTATATAGTTGATTAGGAACGCCTTCGATTGTCAATTCTACTTTTGTAATCTTGGGATTGTAGAACTTCTCGGTATTTCTTTTAAACGCATCGGAGGGGTCCTCGAACAACATTAAAATACCCTTCAACGACCTCGTGGGAACGTTTAGATTGATATTCCACATCGTATCTTTTTTGTCCCTCGTGATCTTTCGATGTCGCAGCACGCGATCGTACAAAATGGCTAAACTTCCGGTATACTGGTTACGAATTTGTCTGGCTAATTCAGGATCCGTTATCATATCGTACTCCAGCGAGATATTGTCAATGGAATAGCTAGCATCTTCATTAGCAGATCTGATTACTCTACCGTAGTCATTAAAAGTGAGTTCGTATTCTAACCTATCGCCTAGGGATGCTTGATAAAAGGGCATGTGGGAATCTAGTAATTCAAAGTCTAAGGGAACATAGAATCTGTTACCTAATGCGTCGGCAACGGCCTTATCTTTTTCGTTGGTATCAACACCATTTTCAGCACCTACGCGCAGTCTCAATGTGTTCTTATTACAAATACCTTGGTACTGTAAGTTTTCCCGCTCTTTATCCGTTCTCCAGAGATCCATGTAGCAATAGTATACATCGCTATCGTCGATACTCAAAACCTCATTACCGCTAATTTTAATCGCGATTTTCTTAACGATAGCACGACCTATGTTCTGAACGGGCTCTCTGTTAACGTCTGTAGAAGTCAAACTAATCGTAAATGCTAGTCGGACAGTTCCCGTAACTAACACATCATGTGCGCCCGAGATTAGGAAAGCGGACCAGAAGTGTTTGATTCTGATCGATGGTACTAGGGTTATTAGTTATAGTTACAGACTGACGAATTGCTTTGACCCCTAATGGATCTCGAAGTCTACGTTGTGGGTTTAACTTGCGTCCGTATTGCGAAGACATTGTTTATATTGAAATTATGTACCCTATGTTTAATATAAAAATGACTGATTTTAATAACTGATATTAATGACTTTGATCTAAGTACCTTTGATGATCCGAATCGAACTGAAGAGGGTACTGATGAAACCAGGTTTAGTAGTCTTAACGATGAACTTTTACAATCGTCCGTCAATGATTATTACGATCCCTTAAAAGAAGATACCCCAATAGGCCGTGACTATTCAAAGTTTACGATAGATAGTAAAGGAATATTGCGACTGATCCTATGCATTCTCGTACTCGTAAGCCCCTAGCCTTGTCTACGATAGCTGCTAAACACGGCATCAGCACTGTTCGTGATAAATTAGGTTTTGTGGACTACCGACGACTTTCCGCGAAGACTACTAAGGTTCTTAGGAGTGTGCGTACTGAACTCAGTAACACAGATAATTTGGAAGAAGCCTCTAACGTGGCCTCGAACGGACTCGGAGAAATCTCAGATACCTATTACGATAATTCCACATTACAGGTATCGGAGTTTAGTATTAGGGATTTATGAGGTCTTGACAAGGCAATGCAAACAATGCGGGGAGAGCTGATAAATAATACAGCCAAGCTATCCGAACTCGACAAGCATATAGCTTATGAGAAAACAAAACTTGAACAGGCGGGTGATGAATTCAGTAGACACCGCGTAGCGGAAAGATTGCGTAACTTAGAAGACGAAAGATCGGCCCACCTCGAGGCTGCTTCCACTAATAGAAAGGCACTTCGTTCGCAAATCAGTCGAATTCGAGAAACTATCGATCAAGTCCTCAAAGATGACGCTACACTGGCCGATAAAATTAAAACATTGTTCAGAGAACAGGGAATAACAATTGCCAGTATTTTAACCGCGTTGGGATTTATTATATTGACTTTGACTCTCTCGTTAACAGGTGGCAGTACAGGTTGTGGTACACCGCCTAACGATAAAAATGGTATAAAAGAGTGGATAAAAAAGCATTTAAAAGCATTAGGTTCAGCACTGGGAAAGCTCGCTGAGAAAGCCGCGGCCGCACTTCCAGGTATAATAGGGAGTGTTGTTTCCTGGCTATTGAATTTATTAGCTAAGACCACCACTTGGCTTAGTCAAAATTTGTGGGGGCTGATCGTAGGAATCGCAGGGCTGTTGTACGTATTCACTAAGAACTATTTAACCACCAAATCAGTTCGCTAACCAAATCATGAGTAAACCAACCGAGACTCCACCCACTACAAGCGCTGTTTTTTCATCGATATGTTGTTGATTTTTAGCCACAATATGTGGTGGTACTTGTGCGTTAGTAGATGTTTGAGCATTAGTAGATGGTTGTGAAACATGTGGTGTTTGCGGCTTGACTATTCCCTTTTCGCCCGTGATCGTTTGCGTTATTAATTCGACGGTAATATCTGAATTTATACCTGGTTTTTGTTGATCGGTAGCGATAACAATTTTATTATTATAGCCTATCACTTGACCGATCTTAAGTTCCATATTACTCGGAGACATGTATAGTCCCGGCGCATAAACGTAGTCCACTTTGGATTGAGCGTACTGTAATGCATCTTGAAAACGCTTTATAGACGATGGTATGTCAACTGGTGAATTAATGGCGTCCTCCACGTTTGAGACAAACTGTTTTTGCGCATCGAACGCCGTCCCAGTACCGATAATGGATGTTCGTGTTTGCGATTGTGCTCCGAGAATTGCCCATACATAAGTTCTTATCGATTCATTAACTCTTTCAAATCCTGGGTTAGTAAAACTATTTTCCGTTTTATCATTAAGAAATTCATTCCAAGCATCTGTTGTATCGTTTGGATGCACAAACTTTGTTATAATATAAGGAATGCCACTCTCAAAGTTCATACGATCTGCTCTAAACTGTTTACTCGAGAGAGCAAAGCCTGAAGGGATCACACCCTCTTTAATTAAATAATCGCTTTTATCTTTAATAGGTCTTTGTCCATTGTACGGAATACCTAGACCATGGCTAGGTCCTTTAATGCGCCAATCTTTACTCGTAGAAACATTAAATTCATTACAAATACGTTCGAAGGCCCTCTTATTATAATGATTATTTGCGTGATTCCATGCTGGATCCATCGGTAATGGAGCACTAATTTCTTTAAGTATACGTCTAATCTGATAGTACACGTGAAATAATATAACAGACTTATATAGTTTAAATCCTGGGGCATTAACAGATACGCCACATCCCGTTGTGGCACACCATACGGCAAAGTTTAACAGATTCTGCCAAAATTGCATCAGACGGTTAAACCAATCGTCAACCATTTTATCGTTAGTTGCCGTGAAACTGTATTTTTCAAAGATATTGTGGAATTTAACGGTAAACTCAGCACCGGAGGCAGTTACTATAATCGATTGATTAGTAATGTAAGTCGATTTCATATTTAAGTTATGATATAGTATCATTGTATATTTAATATGTATGTAACACTCCCGGGAATAACAAATGGTCAGTCTATTGAACTGCTTCATACTATCGATAACTCGGATGGACAACTCGAAGTAGCCCTATGCGATGTAACGTATTACCAACGGTGGACCAATATAAGTGCTGCGAGAAAAAATAATGAGATATTTATAATAGATGACCAAAATAGAATTAATAGAATTATTACTATACCTGATGGGTATTACAGCATAAGTTTACTCAATGATGAATATTTTAAGTCTAATATGGAATTTTTTAATACTAGTAAAATTAGTATCACACAAAATGAGGCGACTGGGACAGTGAAAATCATCAATGGAAACACAAAAATAATTATTGGTGAGAACTTAGCATACCCACTTGGATTGGGAGGAGAAATAACATTACCACCCGGCGTAATAATGATTTCAAATGGTGAATTACCCGATTTAGTTCCCTATAAAGAGTTGTTCATTCATCTTGATCAAATAAGCACGACGGATAATATTCAACTAGAAAGTCCTTCAACTCTTCTCAGAAGTGTTCCAGTGAAAAATGAAAAATATAATAGCGGTAGAACGGAATCTTTCTCGTTATTACAATATAAAAAATTGAAGCGTGGTATTATTTCAGACCTCAAAATTTCTGTATTAGATGTAAAACACCAACCTGTACATATAGGATACTTAAGTGTAACACTCCATATTATATAATGGTTGATTCCATATTTAAGTTATGATATAGTATCATTGTATATTTGATATGTACGTTACACTCCTGGGAATAACAAATGCTCAGTCTATTCAACTGCTTCGTACTATCGATAACTCGGATGGACAACTCGAAGTAGCTCTATGCGATGTAACGTATTACCCGAGGTGGACCAATATAAGTGCTACGAGGGGTTATAATAATGAGACAGAAATAAATGGTAAAAAATACATTATACCTGATGGGTATTACAGCGTATGCTCACTCAATGATGAATTTTTTAAGCATAATGGAATTAGTCTAACACAAAATGAGTCAAATGGGTTACTGATATTAAACGCTGGAACAAAGGATGTAAAGCTTTACAAGAACTTAGCATACACACTTGGATGGGGAGGAGAAATAACAGTAATCAAGACATCAGATCAGGGACTCTATTTACCTGAGTTAGTTCCCTATAAAGAGTTGTGCATCCATCTTGATAAAATCAGTACGACAGATAATATTCAACAAGAAAGTCCTTCAACTCTGCTCAGAAGTGTTCCAGTGAAAAATGAAAAATACAATAGTGGCAGAACTGAATCATTCTCGACATTACAATATAAAAAATTGAAGCGTGGTATTATTTCAGACCTCAAAATTTCTGTATTAGATGTAAAACACCAACCTGTACATATAGAATACTTAAGTGTAACACTCCATATTATAAATAATGGTTGATTCATCAGGCTCTGGAACAGTAAGACAATGTAATACAATTGCGCTTTCCGATCTCGGAGACACAGAAGGATTCGGTAAACCCGGTACCGATGGTAAGTTATACGCTTTACACTTACACGATAATGTATACAATCGGAAAGAAGTTACACTCGCGGGTAATCTAGGAGATTTAAGCGATGTCGACGTTAGTAGACTCCTTACAAAACACTTCGTACAATATTACTCGCAACGACGATAATAAATGGACTATGGTCGAAGCAAACATCGAGTGGCTACTGAATATCGTCATTACCCCACCTTATGTGATGATGGGTAAGGGACATAATTTAACTTAGATAGTAAATAGTGGCATCGTACTCGCGGCTTATATCCCGTCAAAACGAAAAAGTGTGTTAGTCACTCCCCTGCCAGAAAACCCAGGTCATATGTTATATAGTCGTCCGGGCTTAAAAAATGTTACTTTAAATTTGGTTACTGAATTCGAAGATATTAAAGTTAACCTGAGTGCAATACCTAATCTTTCTACGCTTATTATTGAAGTCTTGTTCGGAGATGCACCGGAAGATGCCTTTTGATATATTACCAGGTCTATCGATTAAATGGCTCAAGAAACATGAGCGTCAACGTTGCAGTATTATTCATATCGGAGCATCGCCCGTTGCAACCCTCGAGGGGGTCCAAATTATTAAAAGTGACAGCATTTCTCTTTCTAAGATATTCTTGCCGTATAATATACATTTGATAAGGTTGATGTATAGTCTCAAAACATTTAAGCAAGACCAATTAAAGACTATTATATGATCGTAATATACACTATGAGTTTATATCCGGCGTTCGGTGAAGCATTTGAAAAGATGGAAACTGTTGATGGATTTTGATTACATCAAATAAGCGACATAAAACATCGAATAGAGAAGGATAGGGAGTTGAGTCTTGGATTGTATAAAAAGTATCGCAGAGCCGTGAATGCTCTGGATGGAGTTGACACCGCTCTTGTAGTATCTGGCATGGGACTCGGTGTAGCGGGTATCGGTTTATTATCAACTATAATCGCCGCGCCTATCGTGCTCGTCATGGAAATAACCGCTGGAGTCTCGGGACTGGCAGGAATAACGATAAAATTCATTTCTCGTAGGTTGCAAAAGAAAGCATTAAAACACGATAGTATTCGGATACTCGCCGAAGCAAAGTTGAACAGCATTGAGGATCATATTTCGACAGCAATGGCCGATTGTAAGATATCCGAGGATGAGTTTCATTTAGTGCTGTCGGAACTCACCAAATACAATGAAATGAAGCAGGAGTTTCGATCAAAATCTCGTAAGACCAGTGGCATTAGCGAAGACGAGAAAAAAAAGTTCATAGAACAGGGGAGGCAACAAACGCGTCAATTATTCCGTGCCAAAACCAAAGAACTGGTTGGAGATTAAAAATAGATTGCTTACTATCGTTTGATGACATTTAGACAAATGCTTACATAAATATATAATAATGGAGAAAGCTATTCAATGGAGAGAATTACCACAAGGTTTTTAATTATATCAGTGATGTCAAACCAACCAAATACGGTTATCAATTGTTTCTTATCAATTTACAAAAAGAGTGTAGTTATATAGTCTGGTCTCCTAGTAAAATGAACGAAGAACTTAATAAAAATGTTGAATATCGCTTTATCGATAAAAATAATGAAGAATATTTTTATTACCATTTGGGCTCATCTAAAGCAATGATTGGCCCCAGGTATTGGTGAGCTAGAGCCAATCTCATGACTATCATTAAATCACATAATCATTTTGGCATAAAAAATTCCTCCTGTAGTGATGGTATAGGTATATAAATCCTGCTCCAGTGGAAGTGAGCCAGAACCATCATTACCTATACTACTAGAGGTGTTGGACAGACCGCTATCAGGATTGATATGCCTAAAGAGGGGGAAAATATATTAAAAGTTGAACATTATTGTAATCAAATGCCATGCCAGGTCCGTACATAATTTACGCTGACTTTGAAGCACTTATCAAACCTATAGAAAATACAGTCCGAAGCAATCAAGATAGTTTTACGTACGAAACTCAAGAACATATTCCTTGTGGGTTTGGATATATAGTTGTAAGGTATGATGGGAAAACAAACCCGCCCCTGATTTACAGAGGTCCCGATGCAGCGGGAAAGTTCCTAGAATATCTACAAAACGAAGAGAGAACAATCAGGGAAAATTTATCATGTAAGAAACCAATGTGTTTGACGAGGGATGATTGGAGGGCTTATGAGAAGTCAACGAGTTGTCATGTTTGTAATAAACCCCTGAATGGCGATTCCGTAAGAGATCATTGCCACGCCACGGGTAATTATCGGGGAGCCGCGCATAAGGAGTGTAACTTGAAACTAAAAATGAATTCTCAAACAATACCCATCACCGTTGTGTTTCACAACCTAAGAGGATATGATTCACATCTCATTATGCAAGCTATCTCAAAGGCTGACGCAGTTTAACGTGTATTCCAATAATATGGAAAAATACATATCATTCTCGTTGACTAAAACTATACATTATACGGACAAGGATGGAAAAGCCAAAATAAAGCAAAGTAATGGACTTAGATTCATAGACTCCGTACAGTTTCTGTTATCTTCCCTTGGCAATTTAGCTAATGTGAACAATCCCGATGACTTTGCAATAACAAATCAAGATACCGATCGGATAACACATCATTTGTTGTTGAGAAAAGGTGTATATCCTTACGAATATATGGATGATTGGTCTAGATTCAACGAAACTAAATTACCACCCCTTGAATCATTCTATAGTAACTTAACAGAATCTAAAATAACCAATGCCGATTATGAACACGCTCTGATGGTGTGGGATAAATTAGGTTGTAAGAATTTAGGCGATTATCATGATCTGTACTTAAACACCGATGTACTGTTACTCGCCAATATATTCGAGATATTTAGAAAGACATGTTTCAAACAATATGGCTTGGACCCGGCATGGTACTATTCCAGTTCCGGACTATCGTGGGATGCATTGTTGAAGAAGACCGGTGTAGAACTAAAACTACTCACCGATTACGATATGCACTTGTTTATTGAGAAAGGATTAAGAGGTGGTATATCGATGGTGGCGAAAAGGTATTCTAAGGCTAATAATAAATTAGTGGAAGGATATGATCCGAGTAAACCGGACACGCACATATTATATCTCAACGCCAACAATTTGTACGGATGGTCTATGAGTCAACCTTTACCCACGAGTGGTTTTGAGTGGGTCGATGTGAATGATATCGATGTGAATGATATCCCCTCAGATTCCGATAAAGGGTACATTATATCTCGACGCTAACAATTTGTACGGATGGGCTATGAGTCAACCTTTACCCATGGGTGGTTTTGAATGGGTCAATGATATCGAAGTGAATGATATCCATAATATCGAAGTGAATAAAGGGTACATACTAGAAGTTGACTTGGAATATCCAACTTCGTTACATAAAGACCATAACAGTTATCCGCTAGCTCCTGAAAGATTAATGGTGAATAAAGATTGGATGTCGGAATATCAACACTCCTAAATGGGTAATACTAGGTTAGCTAACGTTGAAAAACTCGTTCCAAATTTGATGGATAAGACAAAATATATAGTTAACTACAGAAATCTCCAGTTATATCTATCGTTAGGTATGAAACAAAAGAAAATACACAGAGCTCTAAAGTTTGATCAAAGCCCTTGGATGGAGCCCCATATAAGGCTGAACACAGATTTAAGAAAGATAGCTACCAGTGATTTTGAAAAGAATCTATATAAGCTCATGAATAACTAAGTATTTGGTAAAACTATGGAGAATCTATGGAAGTGTGTTGATGTTAAATTAGTTAGGTCTAATGAGGAAGAAAGACTCAGGAAACTTATAGCCAGTCCGGCTTTTAACAGAAGCAAGATATTTGATAACGACTTAGCTGCATTACATATGTACACAGAGTAATATAAAATTCAACAGACCGGTGTACGTTGGTATGAGTATTCTTGACTTGTGAAAACACTTAACGTATGACTTTTATTATAACAAACTTAAAACAATACGGTGATAGATGCGAGGTGTTATATACAGACACAGATTCTTTGTTGACGGAAATACAAACCGAGGATGTGTATAAAGATATGGCAGAAAAAATAGATATGTACGACACGAGCGATTACCCAAAAGCTAATCCACTGCACAGCGTAGTAAATAAAAAGGTATTAGGTAAGATGAAGGATGAATGTGCTGGGACCCCTATAGCGGAGTATGTCTGTTTAAGACCTAAGATGTATTCTATAAAGAAGTCCGATAATGGAGAGATAAGAAAAGTTAAAGTGTTAAGAAGTATGAGGTAAAAAAGCATATCTACACGAACAGTATAAAGAAGCATTATTCAACGGAAGAACATTCAAACACGAGATGAACTCTTTAAGAAGTTACAATCATAGGATATATGGATTAAGAATGAACAAGACATCATTATCCCCTTTAGATACAAAGAGATGGATTGATTAGGATGGTGTAACTACCTATGCCTATGCTACACGAACAGTATAAAGAAGTATTATTCAACGGAAGAACGTTCAAACACGAGATGAACTCTTTAAGAAGTTACAATCATAGGATATATGGATTAAGAATGAACAAGACATCATTATCCCCCTTAGATACAAAGAGATGGATTGATTAGGATGGTGTAACTACCTATGCTTATGGTTATGGTGGTAATACTGTATCGTTGGGAACTATGAGCAACTCTTCCCCTACAAATGCCCTGCCCGGTCCATCTTTAAGATAATAAAGAATAGGCTCTCCTTCATTCATAACCAATTGACTAATGTTATATGTCTTAAGGGACCAAATCGGATCGGTTGCAGGTTGCAGGCCTCCTTCGAGTTCGCTGTGCTAGTATAAATATCTTACGCTTACTCTATCTGGAAGTTTTTGTTCTTTGCCTCTCCTCGGTGCTGAAGATTCGGAAGTCACAGATTTCATTTTAATAGCATCGGATGGTTTCTTCCCGATTAATCTCGTTACTTCATTATTCAGCGCTGATACAACAGCTGATAATCGTGTCACCCATTCGGTTGATCTCAATCGTTCCGATTTCATTTCGATCCCATACTGATAGCCAAACAAACGTTCCGCTGATGTCCGGTTAAAGCTTTCAACGATAGCTTGACTACAGTGGGCCTCTTTTTCACCATGCCTGATTTCGACATCGTGCTTTGTTAACAGTTTAGTTATTGATCCCATAAACTCGCGACCAGGATCTAACTGAAATAGCTTAGGCCAGTTTAGTGTCCGCGTTTATATATGCGGCTCAGTGCATTAGCTACTTCTGATGAATCTTTTGAGGTTAATGGCTCAGCCTCTTTGTATCGACTAGCCACATCCACTACAGTTAAAGCGTATTTATACGTTTTGCGTTTTACCTTATCATGGGGAAGAAACAAGAGGTCAGCCTGATGAACTTCATTCGTTGTAAAAATATCAAACTTCTTCCTCGGTATATAACGCGGTGCTGGTAAGTATTTTTGCCACATCGCTTGTTTCTTTAACCAATCCTTGGCCACGTCTTTAGATACCTTAGCCGCAGTGGCTTAATTTTTTATTGCTCCTATACCTTTCCAATATCTGTGTGGGCTATAGTAAATTTTATTCATTATTAATTAATGTTGATGTTTCTTTTAATACGACTCATGACGATCGTTGAATCGCATCAGCGTTTTGACATAAAAAATCCCATCTGTAGTAGCAGTATAGGTATATATATAAATCTGGCTCCAGTGGAAGTGGTTCAGAACCCCTATTACCTATACTACTGTAAGGGTGGAAGAGAAAATAATATGGTTCAGGGACTGTGAGACAAACTACCTCACGGTCTGTATCGCAGTCGTGATCTGAGACAGCGACACTCGACACCTGTTTGCACCCATCAGATACCAGTCACTACTGTCACTACTTCTCTCTCCAAACAAAATGACGAAAAATGTCTGAAGTGTATATTTTTAATCCTTCTAATTTACTATTTAGATAAAAGATACACGATTTAACTTTAAAGTAATTATATGTATCTCATGTTCAAACATGTATTATTGGTATCTATGATGTTGGTACCGTTTTGTCGCCATTGTGTAGCTTTTGTGGAGTTATTATGAATATCAAATACATGTCTTGAAATATGGACTTGTAAAAGAGCTCATCATTGAACCATATACAGTCTAACCCATTTAATTGGCGTCTATTTATACACACTTATTATGGACATATAGATAATTTCATTGTCCCCTTATTATTACAAAAATAACCCATGAAGATCCGGGTTAGGATAGGCCTTCATCAACACATGCTTGTACGAAGGCAACTAACATAATCGGGTGGTCAGGCTCGCTGACTTGGTATATGCAGGTCACCGTATCCCAATGGCGTAGATCGATGCTCTTAGTGTCAATAACTGGATTGTCTGGCCCAGACTGGATTATTTACAAACCACCGCCATAGAGCTTGTACATTGCCGAGTGCGGCGCTTAACAACAAACAATCAAACCAAAACTATTATTAAACACCTTCCAACAATGAGAAATAAAATATTAAGTTTCTATATATTTAGTTTTATTTATAAAATAATTGGATTCATAATTTAATCTTTGCTTTGCTTTCTTGTCTGTCATTCAACATGTTCAAACCCCTAAACTTTGAATATTTGATTTTTCACAAATGGTTACGTTAGTGCGTAGCCTCGATCTCTGATTACCTACCCACACGAACAGATTAAAATAATTTGTTTGTACTATCATCTTTCAGTTTATTTAATTCATAATACGAAATTAATAATTCATTTATCACAGTATGTATCATATTCGTTTATATCACTATCTTATGTTAAGGTTTTATCGCAGAACTTATAATGAATTCAAAATGTAGAAAGATACACAATTTGCCATTATTTGAAATGCAATATTTCTCAACCTTTAAACTATACAAAGTATAATATAATGATTAGAATGCCTGTTACGGGCAGTGTTTAAGATTAGTCCCATTTTTCGGATATGCGCTTCAGTAGTATTACTGTATATCTCCAGATAGATGTTCACATTGTAGTTCTCATTATTTGTTGATAATTAAAAAAACAACATAGAAAATATATATTCTACCATGACGAAAGAATACAGAGTATACAATACCTCGCAATTATTCAAAAAGAGATTTCAAATCACAATAACATATCTGATATTAACAGACTTGTGTGTGGAGATAATGCTTTAATCTCTACATTGTGCCCTTGTTCCTGAGCACTTGTTCTATTCAGCAAACAGCCCAAACCCGGAACTCCACAACATATCCGATTACACTGACCCAGCGGGATTCTCCCTACGCGTCAGGTCTCCCAGACCATAGAGAATAAATTTAAAAAGAATCCAGCTCAAGTCTAGAACGATTTGACAAGCCTAGATTGCCTCAATTCTATCCATGAAAGTAAGTATTAATTACAAAATATTGTTCTTGGCTCCTTTAGATTATATTTTGTAGAATACATATTTTTAACTTCGAAAATTTTACTGTCACCGGTACTGTCCCTATTGAAGCTATTTATTTATTTTATTTTTTATATTTATTTTATTTATTTTTATATATATATTTTTTTTTTCATATTGATTTTCAGGGAGGTACAATCTATTTCTTGGCAGCTTCCTGTGCTTTGAGAACACGAACTACAATCTTCTGTTCTTCAATGAGGAAAGCTCTTACTATCCTCTCCCTGACACATCTGTGGCACCTAGACCCTCCGTACGTCCTTGTAACGGTCTTCAGTCTTTTGGACATGGCCGCCAGTTGGAGGGGGCGGGCAGCAGTCACACCCTGTAGTTTCTGCTTGCAATCACCATATTTAGCACGGGTGCCGAGTTTCTTCTGGTACAAGTATACAAGCTTACCACCTGGAGTCTTGGAGACTTTTCTGCGGTTGGAATTTGTGTTGTACGAAAGACGGCGTCTAAATGTTAATCTCTGCGCCATCTTGGTTTTTGTGAAATTTATAGCTCGAATAAGAATGTCGAATTGTCGCCCATTGTACGATGTCAATACATCGATGATAAGAGAAGATATCATATACTAGTAGTAATCGTTGATGCCGCGCTACACTATAATAAATATTACAATCACGTTGAGTAGTATGTACATTACTACAGTGAACATGTACATGATCATGCCCTTCGTAATATCAAATACTAATATATTATTGTGGGATGAATTTAACTGGATCAGTGGTAACATGTGATATTAATATTCCATCAATTTCTTTCCTGGTTGGTCTCTCCATGTCTACAAAATACAAATAATAAAATTATAAAGAAGCACAGAACAATTCTTAATTTCAGGCTAGAGCTGTGGAAATCTAGACTTTCCCAATCATTGTAGACTGGATTTGGTCTCATTTTTTACTTTATTCTCTTGGGTCTACGTCACAGCTCATGCAACACAATAACAAGACCACCGATTAGGTGCCTCACTCTGGCAAGTGTGGGTTCGAATCCCGGACGGGACTCAACCCCCAAAAAGTATGAGAATCTAAATGGATTCGGTTCAGGCCATCCAACGGGTGTTCGCGAAAAGGTGAGCGTATTCTGCCACACAGGTGGCACCAGTCACAGACACATGCAAGGACAAGTCAATTGTTCACCTGAACAAAGCACGGAAACACAAATGATGCCCGTCCTCACTATTACCGAGCATGTAAATTATATTGTCCGTCAAAAATATGGACGAGTATAAACTATATGTTCCTACAGGTATTGTAGGTATTCCTACATGTCATACATGCAATAGCGCATTTTTACACTTTATCTTTTAATTGGCAGGTTAGACTTCTATTTCATAACTCAGTTTTATTTGCACGGATCACTATGGAATCTTGGAAGGACATTGTCGCGTTGTCGCATTGTCGCATTGACGACCTTACAAAAACAAGCAAAACGTGTGAAAATTAACCAAAGCGCTACAATTCGACAACGCCACATTTTTTGCCATTTGTCGCATTGTCGCTCTTTGAATAATCTTTTTCTTTATTTTACCAAAGGGCGATGATGCCTTAACGCGACATTTTCAAGGTCAAAATAAAACTCGTTGTCGCATTGTCGCCCCACCACAAATGTGTATAAAAGGCGTAAAGTTCAGTTAATGTTACAGCTAGGAAGTTATATCTGTCGTAGAATTCAACCTGATACATGTACGTCTTGAATTGAAAACACGAGTCCATAACGTTTCATTGTGAGCTCTTCTCTGTAAGTGCTTAGTGTTTAACTCCCAGTTCTAAACACGTAATACCTCATCAACAATCCACATACCTCTAGTGCAGTGGTCGTCCGGAAGATCTTACTCTTGACCGTATCGGACAACTGACGAGTGCACGCCTGACCTGTGACCTCGTTACATCCCCCAATGAGGTGTTTGCCGAAGGGAGAGGGGTAGGAAATGTGTGCTCCAGCCCAGCGCAGAGCTCGCAACACACTGTATACAGCTGCATGTTGTATACAGTATATTGCAGTTGATATACTGAATACTGCATGTGATACTTATTTGTGGAAAGGTTACAACTTTCAAGATTCAAGAGTCAATTGCATTTATTTCTTATTCATCAGACCACCGTCATATATCACTGAAATACTGCTGAGAGCGGCGTTAAAACAATTTGTCTTCATAATAGAGCGCTGCAGTCATTTAAACTACAACCGTTTACATATGTAGTACCAGTTCACTCACTCTGTTTCGAATATTCAGCAGAAATATATCTCAGCCAGCTGTGAGGAGAGATATCAGATTTTTATAAACAGTCAAATAGGGATGATAAAGGACCCCCACCTGAATAGGTGAAAGTGCAGAGTTGGCCATGTTAGATGATATAACTAAAATCCAGGAGCTCCGGCGGGGGGCAAACTATTTGTAACAAATGTTATATTTGGGATAACACTTTCTTAGTAAAGTACAGATTCTCGTACTTTTGGGGGGTTGAGTCCCGTCCGGGATTCGAACCCACACTTGCCAGAGTGAGGCACCTAATCGCAAGCACACAAAGTCAGCGATCTAACCGACTCAGCCACCGAGGCTTCCACAAAAATGAAAGTCCGACAACTGGTAGTCTAGATCACGTACTTTCCGTACCCCTCTGACAAGTGTAAATTGGCACGGCTCCCATGGCCAAAAGCTACGAATACACAATGTCATTTAGAATTTGGATTTCTATCCCACATCAGTCTGATACGCCGTGGTATATAGAGAATACTAAACTCGCTCCCGTGTAATACCAATTTTTTGAAACGAGTGTATATCTGAGTTTCATTTACACGGGAGCGAGTACAGTATTTTATTTTTTACTTGCCATTTATAACGTTTTTATAATTATACTGTTGAGTGTGAATAATCCAATTGAGTTTAACAGAATAATTAAGAATTGACCTTCACTTTGTGTGAGTTCATTGGAGTATGAACCTTCATAGAGTCGGGGCCAAACTGTATGAACGTCGGAGCTTACCTCAAAGGATGTAGGTCAAGATCTAAACATCTTTTATTTAGTACGTGTGACTTCATGTTTACACTGACAGCTATACAACAAACCAGCTATGTCGCGGAGTAAAATAGTTCCTCAAAAAGAGAGTTGACATGGGCGTATGGATGCACTTGCTCTTCAGAAACATCTTACGCAGCACATGTGTTCAAATCATATCCTCATTAGATGTCTGTAAAGAACTACCACAGTATGTCAGTCACAATGACAGCGCGTCGTAATTCATTTACATCAAAATGGCCGACACGATAAACGTGACGGGAGAGATTTCCGAAGTTGTTAATGAACCTGTGGCGGTTACCTGTGTAAGTCATCATTGATCAACTGGCCGGTCATTGAAAGGTGACTAAAGAAGGTAAATTCATAGATTGCTGGAGACGGTCAATGTCAGCCTGGGCACGGGTCGAGTCGATACTACGATAGTTTAGATGTGCATTCATCGTTTGTTCATTAGTATAGGCCGCAGCGAGGATATCCGTGAACAATCATGCAGTCACGCTTTCTGACATTTCTCAGTGTATACTGAAACGATGAGACCAAGAATAAAGATTCTAAATGATCAGAAAGATCGCTTATGTATGTTTTCGTGCGAGGGAATTCCCAGGGGTTTCCCCAGGAATGTGGAAGTAGTCCGTCAGTGTTTACGTCATTTCAAGAACACGGTCTCGTGAAGAACGTATGAACGTCAAATTGTGTCGTTCATACACTTATGAACGTCAATTTCGCGGTCATATGACCGACCTCTCGTCCAATGGAAAAGCCGTATATCGTGTTAACTTCAAATTAAAAAATTATTACATCAAACACGTCAAAAGTTGAATTTAATATCATACAACGGTCCACCTTTGGAATTCATGCGTCCGTTCCACAAAATTATAGTTGCGATAAGGTCATCGCAACTCACATACTTTAACTTAGACTAACGACTGTCGTTGCGCTACAATACGATCGCCTTGTGGAACGGGGCCTTGCATCTCAAAGTTTACAATAACGTCACAATACCCGATGACGTAGTTTGTGGAATTTTGTTGCAAGATCCATCAGCGAAACAATGTCATATGCATGTGACGTCAGCCTAGCAACAAGGTTGCTGGGGTCATCGAGTGTGCATAAGCTCCCCTCAGTGATCTCCACATGGGATTGCCTAAAAGTCGGGCCAAGAAAAGTCGGGCCGCGCCGGGCCAGTGGGTAAAACAAAAAATGGATTGCAGAATAATAAAACGAAACGTGCATATCTAGGCCGATCTAAATTGTCAAGAAACGTATAGTTTTGCTCATTTAATTGAGTTTGAATCAAAATGCATCTTCAGCAATGTAATTAACTGATAATTATAGCTACATACCGAGAGTCCTCGTAGAAAAGTCAGAGTCTTGACTGTGTCTTTTCTTTGATAAGAAGGTTTCTCACCGACCTTAGCGTGTAGGGGTGTGTTGTCCTGGGCAGGAAATGACAATGTTCTGACTACTCTTCTTTCGTGTTTGGCATCCCTAATCAACCTTTACTAATTCATGTTAAACCAACACAGGATGTTTTCTGCAAGTGGATATTCGCGAATGTCATAGGGCTGACACGACACGTGTTTATAACTGTCAAAGCGCTTCTTAAATAACAACACATACTTTACATCTATAGACTAGTATTATATCTACCTATATGCCACTTGAGTGTCTCATATACACGGTGCTCAAAGTGAAGCCCTTTTCCCTCTACATTCTCTCTATCAGAAGTGTTTGGCTTGTGTACATGTTGGGTCCGACTTGGTTCGGGCTGTCAAAATCTACTTTAAACACACAGATCTATCTTCAAATGTGTTTACATCTATAGCCTAGTGTTATATCTACCTATATACCACTTTACAGTGTCTCAGATCGATGTACTTAAACAAAACAAGGGGCTCAAAGTGAAGCCCATTTCCCTCTACATTCTCAACATAATCTCTTATCAGAAGTATTTGGCTTGTGTTGGGTGCGACTTAGACCGGGCTGTCAAAATCAAACTTAAGCACACAGATGTATCTTCAAATGTGTTCACATCTATAGATTAGTGTCATATCTACCCATAGACCATCTTATAATGTCACAGTGTATCGCATTTGAGGAAAACTGGTCCGTTAAAGTCAAGCACGTTTACTGTATTTTCTTAAGAAAATCTATGTCAGAAGTGTTCGGTCCGACTTGGCCCGGGCTGTCAAAATCAATTTAAACCTCACAGATGTATCATCAAATGGATTCACCCCTATAGAATAGTATTATATCTACCTATATATCCCTTTACAGTGTCTCAGATCGCTGTACTTAAAGAAAACAAGGGTCTCAAAGTGAAGCCCTTTTCCCTCTACATTCTCAACATACTC
Source organism: Haliotis rufescens (assembly GCF_023055435.1). NCBI lineage: Eukaryota > Metazoa > Mollusca > Gastropoda > Lepetellida > Haliotidae > Haliotis > Haliotis rufescens. The sequence continues at coordinate 712,380 of NW_025964384.1, forward strand.
TCTGTCAGAAGTGTCTGGCTTGTGTTGGGTCCGACTTGGCCCGGGCTATCAAAATCAACTTTAAACACACAAAGTCAAGCACTTTTACTGTATTTTCTTCCACGCGCGATAAAATCCTTTCTCACGGTTCAGGTTGACATGAATTCAGCGTGTCCTACTACGTTAGTCGATCCGCTTCAGAAAGGTGTTTTAGACCTTCGTTTAGGGCGAAGGCCTTCTTGTTCAGGGCATTTTGGATTGAAATGCCCTGGCCATGGTGCCACCGGTTCCTATCTCTCGGGGTGATTCCGGAAAGGAATACCACATCTTTCCGAGGCAAGGGAGTTAACCGACTTTAAAAGTCTCCACCCTTGCCGAACTAGGCTGGAATTCCTGGGCTCGATCGTAGCGCCACCAGTGGCTATTACGAGTTATGTCCCTTCTATGCCTCTCCTATGGACCAATCAGATTCCACCTCTCGTTTCACTTGCATTTGTTTCAAACAAAACGGTGGCGCTCAGTCAAGACGATCTGATCGATAATCAAGATCTATATTGTGATAAAACGAGTTTTACATCGCGAAGTGCATCAAATCACGATAGCACCTTGATTAAAAACATGAACAGATTTAGAAAATATCTGTTGACAACGAGCGAGCGGTGCACATGCTTTGCAAATCCTGCAGTCGACCGAAATCTGCATGACACTTTACGAACCGGATTTCGATTTCGGTGCGCGATTTTGATTGGTCTATGCATAGACTCGTTAGTCAAGCCAAATTCTAACTCCATAATACCAGCCTAGTTCGGCAAGGGTTGAAATTGGACTTTTATAGTCAGTTAACTCTCTTGCCTCGGGAAGATGGGAATACCATAGCTCTGTACAAACATAAATATCTTAGACGTTATTTACACCCAAGACAGTACTTTTGCCGGTCAACTCAAACAAATCGGACGAACCTATTGTAATATGTTGTTATCTGACAACGTTATGGATTATGTGTGACGGTGCATTGCGAAATCGCCTTTGGAGCCGGTAATTTACATAGAAATATTGGATTCTGTATGACAGGAGATGATGAGATACCCTGGGTTCCGTTCCCTTAATGAGCCGGAGCAGTTTGGTGAAGTCGTCCAAGACTTGTCGCGGCGTCCTGGGTATGTAAGCTGGGTCATTGATCCCAACATGGACAATGACGAACTGAAAAAAATAACGTTAAAAATAATGTTAAAATAATGGTCACTTCAGATGTATCTTTTACTGAAACCCAAACGTAAGGTACGTTTTTTAAAATATGTTAAAATATCACACAGTGTCTGTATAAACCATCAAAACCGGTTTCAATTATCATTGTGGTGAGTTTATTATGACTGATTATTCATTACTACGTGCGTGGAACAGTCCTCATAATATGCAAAATGTTACTTCCTTTAACTGCTAAAAGATATGATATGAAGACGTCTCCTACCTTAAACCTCTCAATGTCCCAGAAAAGATCGGGAACGTCAGCCACCTTGGCTCCTGACAGAGATCTCGTCACTATGCCTTCTTTCTCCGCGTGCCGTCCAAGATATTTGATCGCCTACAAGTACTGCAGTCATTGTCATATCGTGATATTTGGAATAGTATGTCAGTGAACCACCTCTTCACGTTCATAGCGTAACACTTGGAGAAAGTTAGGTGAGACACTTTGGATTTCAGGATAAACGTCTCCCACAACCCTGCTTAATGTTTCTATTATATATGTGTGTATGTTCAGGAAAACAGGATTATCTGGGACAGTTGTAATCTGCCATACCGCTAGAATACGTGCTGCATTTCCGAGCAGCAATTTCCGACAAAGCTCGTACTATGAAAACACACTTCTCCTGAACCTGACTTGGACCAGTCAGTATTATTGTCGTGATGGTCAAAAGACGCCGTCATTTAAAGTTTTTAACCACCCGGGCCGTGCAAAAGAAGGTACTGCTCGTAAAACCCCCGAGTACAGTACAGAAACCGAAGTAAGTTGTGCATGTTTACCTATCTGGGTTTTTCTGTATGCTTACACATCATCACGTCATACTGTGTTTAATTATTTTTTCTTATTCTCATACTGCTAATGTTTTTCAATGGCCAGTGATGGTATTTTTTTTATGGAATAGTATTTTTCATAGCAATTTTGACGATATGTTATGACTTGATTTGGCATTTGTGAGGGAAACATTTTAGGACTGACATTTTAACGGAAGTTAAAAAGACAATATTTTGGTTTTGTTGATGAGCGTCAACAAATGCATACGTTATCAATGAAACGGTAGGCTATTAGCTACCACTAAAACGTTAACTTACTTACTTATATTGGAGATTTAACTTGCGCTTTCCGACTGCAAGCGTACGTCGCACACGGGCCCGACCAGGCCATTTAATGAGTTTCCGAAAATGGGAAAAGTGAGTTTGTGCAACCCAGGAGGGGGGCTTTAGGGGTTGCTTATATAGTAATTTTGAAATTTTTAGATTTGGAATGAATGCCAAGAGTGGCTGGAGGACGAACTAAGGGAGCTGTGTGTGTTGGGTGGTTGTTAGGTAGTTTTAGTTTTAATATTTTATTTGGGGTTTAAATGCGACTATAATGTCCTGTTTTAATTAGGTATATGCCTAAGGCTTTGAATTTTTCTAATTTATTTTGTGGATTTAGGATTGATTCTATTGTAAGTTCGGTTTTAAGATTTCGGGTAGTCTGTAGTGTTGTTCGGTGTGTTTGGTAGTGTGTGCAGTGAATGAGTAGGTGTTCTGGTGTTTCTTGTTGTTTGCAATGTGGGCAGTTTCCTGTTGTGTGTAAATTAGCTATTTTACGGTGATTATTTAGTTTGGTGTGGCCTGTTTGTAGTTTAGTCATTATTCTATCGATTTTTTTTTAATAGGTGTAGTATTTTTGGTTTAGTTAGGTTTTTTTTAGTACTTTCCTGATTTGGCTATTTGAGTTTTGGTATATATTTTGCCATTTTTTGTTGATTTTTGTTTCGGTGACACTTTTAAATTGATTTCTGATTTTGAGCTGGGTAAGTTTAAGCTTATTTCTGTGAGTTTAAGGGATAATTTTGGGGTTTTCATTTCCAAAGATTCCCACGTGGGCGGGGATCCAAATGAACTCTATTTGTTTACCTGCCTTAGTTTAGTTGTTTGAGCTTTTGAGTATTTGATTTATTAGTTTTGGGCGGTTTTTAGTGTTTTTATTTTTGAGGGCTTGTAGTCCACTGAGGGAGTCGGTTAGGATGAGGTTTTTTTGGTGTTTTTTAGATTGCTGATTGTGTAGTGCTGAGGCCATGCCCATGAGTTCGGCCGTGAATATGGATTGGTTGTTTGTGAGTCGGTAAGATTGGGTGTTTGTGGTTGGTTGTGCGATGTGGACTCCGAAACCTGTGTGTTTTGAGATCGGATCTGAGGATCCGTCTGTGTATATGTGACACCAATTTGGCCAATTTTCGTGTATGTATGCTAGTGTAGTGGTTTTAGCGATGTTAGAATCGGTCTGTTTATTTAGTGTATCGGCTAGTGTTGTGTCTATTTTTGGTATTTTACGTTTTGGAGTGAAGATATTGGATGATTTATTGTTTTGTTTAAGATTATTTATTTTGTGTTCATTTAGGTAATTGGTTATTCTTTGGGAAATTGGAGTAAGCAGTGGATTTTTCCGGGCTAGGGCTTGGTTTCTGGGGCTAATATTGTTTTTTTTATTAAGTTTTCGATTAGAAAGTTGATTGGGACGCGGCCCAGAAGTTTAGGATAAGTTGTTCCCTACGTAGTTTAAGTGGCATTTCTCCTGTTAAGGCCTGGAGTGAGGTGGAGGAGGTGCTATGTTGAGTTCGTGTGATTAGTTTTAGGGCCTGATACTTGATTGAGTCTAGTTTTTTTAATAAGAGAGTTGTTGAGGGTGTCGTAAATGGCATTGCCATAGTCTTGTTTGGATCTAATTAGTGATATATAGAGTGAGAGGAGGGTGTTTTAGAGGCCCCCCAGTTGGAGCCGGTTAGGCATCTTAACGTGTTTAGGTCTTTGCTGCTGCATCTGGTTACTAGGTTTTTAATGTGAGCACCCCAGGTGAAATGTTTATCGAAGGTTAATCCTAAGAATTTGGTTTGTTTTTTAAATTTGATTGGTTTGTTGTTTAGTTGGAGGTTTAGGGAGGCGGGTTGCATACTTTTGTGTTTAAATACTATTCCTGTGTTTTTGTCTTAGTTTAGGGAGAAGCCCCATTTGTCAGCCCATTTTTGTATTTTATTTAGAGATTTTTTTGGGTAAGTTTTGGGCCATTTTAATGCTTTTAGTGCGGATCCAGAGGGCTCCATCATCCGCGAATTTTGACGTGTTTACTTTGGGGGATAGTCCCTCGAATAGATCGTTAATCATAATATTGAAGAGTGTGGGGCTTAGGATGCTGCCCTGGTGAGTGCCATTTTCTAGGGGACATTGGTCCGATAGCGTTTGGTCTATGCCCACGGTCAGTTTGCGGTTTGTTAGGAAACTTTGGATGTAGTTAATTATTTGACCTTTAAGACCTATTTTTGTAGTTTTTGTATTAGCCCGTTATGCCAAAACATGTCGTATGCTTTGGAGAAGTCTAGAAAGATGCCTGTAGTATAATGTTTGTTAAGTTGGCCTGTTTTAATGTCCTGCTCTAGTCGGGCGAGGTTATCTCAGGTTGAGCGTCCAGGAGTGAAACCGTATTGGTCTGGAATTATTATGTTGTTTTGTTCTAAGTAGTGTTGTTGCCTGTTTTTTGCCATTGATTCCATTACTTTGCATAAGTTAGAGGTTAGGGAGATTGGTCTGTATGAATTAGCCTGGTCAGATGGTTTATTGGGTTTTGGGATTGGTATGACCAAGGCTTGTTTCCAAGGTGATGGGACCTGTCCGTTAAGATATATGAGGTTATAGAGTTTTAGAAGAGTTTGGAGTAGTTTGGGTGATAGTTGTTTAATTATCTGGTATGAAGTAAGGTCTTAGTCTGGGGCTGTGCCCTTTTTCCTATTTCCTATTTTGTAGGACATGGAGTAGTTCTTCCATTGTAAAAGGGAGATTTATTTCTAGGTTATTATCTTTTGGCTCTTTGGTAAATTTGGTTTCTGATTTTAGTTGTTCCTGGAATTTTTGGTTAAAGTTGCTGTTACTACTGACGGCCGAGAAGTTATTTGCTAGGTTATTAGCTTTTTGAGTGGGGTTTGTTGAATTGTTAATGTTTATTGTTTGCGCCAAACTGTTCTGGCGTCTGTATGATGGTTATTTCCTTCGCAAAAAAAATTCCAGTCTCTAGTTTTAGCCGTTTTAACTAAGCTTTGTACTTTGTGATTTAGTTCGTGTGCTATTTTTAGGTGTTTGAAGTCACGTTTGGCCTTATTGAATGCGGATTTGCGTTTACGTCTAGTTTGTTCTATCTCCTCGTCCCACCAAGGACCCGAGGTTTTGCCTATGTTGGTTGGTTTGAAAGGAATGGAATTTTTAGCTGCGTTTATTATATAGTCAGTTAGGTTTTTACAGTAGATTTCGAGGTCGTTACTTTCTAGGTCAGCTAGGTTAGCCTTGTTGCAAATTTCCTGAAATTTGTCCCAGTCGGCTTTGTTGTAGTGAAATTTAGGTGTCTGGTTTTGGGATGTTTACGTCGCCAAAAGTTATATTTATGGAGAAGTGGGCACTACCTAGTGGTACTCCGTGTACTTCCCATTGAATACTTTGGGCTAAATCTTGGGTGCATAAGTCGCTAGCCGACATTTTGTGGTGTATTCTGTCGTATCTAGTAGGTTGGTTGTTATTTAGTGGTATTAGGTCATTTTGTTCTATCCATTCTGAGATTAGTTTTCCGTGTTTATCTATTTTATCTTCTATACCCCAGGTAGGGTAACCGGTGGTGGGCATTAAAGTCTCCTAGGAAGATTGGAGATTTATTGCCTATTTGGAGGTGGGTGTTTAAATCCTCAGGTTTGACCTGTTTTTCTACCCCGTGGTATATATATAATGACAATTAAGCAAGCTGAGCACAGGTGTAATTTGGATTAATTTCACACTTGACGCTATGAGAAGGATCGATGAGACACAAGACTTGTAGTTTAGCTAAAACATTTCTCAATTTAAATTCAGTGTGATCGGATAATCAAATTAGCGTATTGTAAGACGATGAAACCAAACATTAATGGTATCAACTCAAGTTTGGCTGCAGGAAGGTGTTTTTCTTGCAAAAACATGGACATGTGCATATGTTAAGTTACGAAAACCTAAGTGGTACCTCCGATGTAAGTACATGTAGTATATGAGTAACAGTTCTAAGACTGATCTAATGTTTAACAGACAAGGGTCTGCATAGAATAAAATGTCAAAACATAATTGAGAAAGTTAAAAAGACATTTTTAAAATTCACATTACAATAAATGTGAACATAAACTAGTGTCCAAAAGAAACGATACCACCTGTTTGCAACGACATAAAAGAAAAACTAAACAATGCAGAAGTTTAGGATTGGTGTTATGCTTTTGAGAAATCCATTCACAACATCTGTACAAAAATTTCATTTCAATAAAATCTGTACAACCAATATGACAAGCCTTTAAAGATGGGTGGGGTCGAAAAATGAACATTTCGTTAGAGCACTGATCACAGAAACAACGCGAAATGTCACACCACACGTCTCAAAGTCAAGTCAGTAGCGGGTATGTCCACCGTGAGCATCAATACATGCCAGAACACGCCTACGGACTGATGACGTCAAACGTCTGATGACGTTGGGAGTGATGCGTTGCCATTCCTCGAGGAGACATCGTTCCAAGTCCTGGACGTTGACTGGAGGCACACGGCGACGTCGGATTTGCCGATCGAGGTGGTCCCATAAGTGCTCGATGGGATTCATGTCCGGTGAACATGCGGGCCATGGCAAAACCTGTTCTTTGGCGTTGGCAAGGAAGTTCTGTGTCAATCTTGCTGTGTGTGGCCTTGCATTGTCATGTTGGAAAAGGAGTCCACGAGGCTGTTGCTGAATAAAGGGCACCACAACAGGCCGTAGGATGTCATCAAGATAACGCTGTGCATTCAGGTTTCCACGAATTACGACAAGCATCGTTTTGACGTCACCACATATGCCACCCCAAACCATTAACCCTCCACCTCCAAACGGCCGGACCTGTTGGATACAGTTAGGCGCCAAACGTTCACCAAATCGTCGGTATACAAGCTGCCGTCCATCGTTTCTGAAGATGAGGAATCTGCTCTCATCAGAGAACATAACACGTGCCAAGTCCCGCCGTTGCCAACGTCGACCTCGCCTGGCCCAGATCAGTCTGTTGTTCCGGTGTCGAGGCGTCAGGAGCGGTCCGCGGTAGGGATGACGTGGCCGGATACCATACTGCCGTAGTCTCCTGTAGACGATCTGTCGACTGATCCTGTGTCCCAGTGCTGTAGCCGCCGTGGACGTCGCTGTTACGGTGCGGTTCCTCAGGTGTATTACCCGGATGTAACGATCTTCACGGGGCGTGGTTACTCGTGGTCTTCCACTCCTGGGCCTGTCTGACGTCTGACCTGTCTGACGTAACCGCTGCATCAACCTGGTGATAGTGATGCGTGCGCAGCCCAACCTTCTGGCGACGTCGACGTGTGACGCTCCTTGTTGGACCATTCCAACGGCTCTCTCTCTCTCGATAGCTGTCAAACGTGGCATATCTTGTGTTCTTTTTGTTGCTGTGATATCAACGTGTCTGATCAGCCGTTTTATACAGTTTTTCTGCACGTGCAGAACATGCTAGAGAGGGAAATGTCACTTTCACGAAATTTACTTTTTTTCCCGGAAGTGATCATGTGTTCCCGGTATTTTTTATCGACTATGCTGTGTTTGGGATGTGCAATACGAATTGGCATGTTTTCATACTAGACAATTCACTTAGTAAAAAACAATTTTGAAAATAAGTTGGTATCGTTTCTTTTGGACACTAGTTTATCTGTGAGTCGTGAAATATATTTTTTTTACATTTCTTGGGGGTGGCGGGGAAAGAGAGACTAAAAGGAGTTTGTGTGTTTTTATAGGTTTAGAATTTTAGGGTTTATTGGCAGCTTGTTTGTTGTACTTTTATTTTTAAATGCGGCCAAGTAGGCCTGTTTTGATTAGATATATGCCTTGTGCTTTAAAGGTTTGTAAGTCATTTAGGGGGTTCAGTACAGTTGCTAGTGTCATTTGATTGTTGCAATTTAGTGTGGATTGGAGTGTTGTTCTGTGTTGCTGGTAATGTGTGTAATATAGTATTACGTGTTCGGGCGTTTCTTTTAAGTTGCAGTGGGGGCATTTAACAGTTTGGTGTCTTTTAATTTTGTGCAGGTGGGAGTTTAACTTAGTGTGGCGTGTTTGTAGTTTAGTTATTACTGTCATTTTTTTATGATGGATTTTTGTTTTTTTGATTGAATTTTGTAGCAGGTCTTTTAGTTTGCAATCAGATTTCTGATAGTTATTTTGCCACTTTTGGACGATTTTTTTCCTTTGTGATACTTTTAATTTCGTTTTTTGATATTGGTAGGTTGATGCTTACTTCTTCTAATTTTAGGGTTGATTTGGCTGCTTTGTCTGCGTGTTCGTTGCCAAACACTCCAACGTGGGCAGGGATCCAAACTATTTCTTTGTCTTTACCTAGTTTACGTAGATTCTTGGCGCTTTTAATTATCTGTTGTATTAGTATGGGGTGTTTTTTTTTGTTTTGTTTTTTTATGGCCTGGAGCCCACTTAATGAGTCTGAAAGGATTAGGTTGTTTTGGTGTCTATTTATTTGATCGCTGTGCAGGGCTGTTACTATCCCCATTAATTCGGCTGTGAAAATGGATTGATTATTTGGGAGCCTATATGATTGTGTTTCTTGTGGGGGTTTGGTGATATGGATGCTGAATCCTGTGGGTTTTGAGCCCTGGTCAAAGGACCCGTCTGTGTAAATGTGACACCAATTCGGCCATTTTTCTTGAATGTATGTTGCGCCTGTTAGTGCCTGTAGCGATATGCGCGGTGGGCCCATGCTGAGTGCGTGTGATTATCTTGAGTGCCTGATATTGAATTAATTTAGTTTATCGCTTAATGAGGAGTTTAAGGTGTTGTTTATTTGGCATCCATAGTCTAATTTGATCTTATTATTGATTTGTAAAGTGAAAGTAGGGTCTCCTTGGAGGCCCCCCAGTTGGAGCCTGTCAGGCAGCGTAGTGTTTTGGGCTTTAGTGCATCTATTTGTTAAGTTTGTAATGTGAGCACCCCAGGTGAGGTGTTCATCAAAGATTAGTCCAAGGAATTTGGTTCCTTTTTGGAATTGTATGGGTTTTTTGTTTAGTTGTAGTTTGGTTTATTTTGCACGCATATTTCTGTGTTTGAATACTATCCCTGTGTTTTTTTCGGCATTTAGTGAGAAACCCCATTTACTTGCCCATATTTGAATTTAATTTAATGCATTCTGCAGTAATTTTTTAGCCATATTTATGTATCTGGTGCGGACCCAGAGGGCTCCATCATCCGCGTATTTGGAAGTTTGAATTTTATTGGGTATTCCCTCAAATAGGTCATTAATCATAATGTTGAAAAGTGTTGGGCTTAGAATGCTACCTTGGGGTGTGCCATTTTCTAAGGGACACTGGTCCGATAGCGTTTGGTCAATACTCACGGTTATTTTGCGATTAGTTAGGAAGTATTGGATAAAGTTTATTATTTGGCCTTTAAGTCCTGCCTTTTCAAGTTTTTGTATTGAGATCAAACAAGCTATACAAACTTTTATTAATGGGGAAGTCAAAAGCATTTACTCACTTAATTAGGGATTATAAATATAGTAATACTAATAACTGTTGGTAAAGGGGGGTTGCGTTTGTTGTAACACAGGAAGTGGAATGCCATGTAGTAAATACATTGTACTAACAGTGTCACAATTATGTTTTGCCCCGTCTACGCAACCTGCCATTATCTAATTATTTGGAATAATCCTTTCCCGAGTTTCTTTCAATTAAAAACGACTAATTTCCTACGAAGAGGTCTGTGATCTAAAAGGACAATCATTATGTTTTCATAAACATAGACACACTTGGTGCGGTCTGGTCTGGTTAGTAACTGACCACCTGCTGATTACAAATGTCAATATACCGGGTCAGTAAACTGACCATTACATTGATTGACCGATGTGTGACGTCTACTACTTGTATTCATCGAACAGTTGTAACACGTTTAGATCAAATCATTCGTTTTCCACCAAGAATTTAATATTTGGAGGCCTCTAAACGCGTAAACACCCCCAGCGCCAACATTAAATCCTTTCACAGAGTGGCTTCCAAACTAAATCTTACTAGTCTCCCCTTTGAATACATCAATAACACATTAAAAGAAATCTCAAAATAGAAACCACAACAACCTACGCCTAAACAAAACTTAATCCCCAAACTCGAAACTCTCTAAATAATGAAAGGACTACACATATTACAGTGGAATGCCAATGGACTGGCCGCCCACGGCCATGAATTAAAAATAATGTTACGGAAAAACCTAGGTCCTCATATCATATGCGTTCAGGAAACCCACTTTCCCCAAAATCTAAATTCACCCTACCTAATTATAACTCGGTAAGACTCGACAGAGTTAAATCACGCCCAGGCAGAGCAGGCGGTTGCCTGATCATATATATCAGGGAGGACATAAACCATAAAAAAATACCAATTAAAACCTCAAATCTTGAAGCTAATGGTATACAAATAACTCATCACAACCAAAAAATAAACATTGTAAACATATACAACTGGATAGTAAAACAAATTAAACCTGAAGACTTAGAAACCCTAAATCAGCTAAGCCATAAATCCACCATCTTTTTAGGGGACTTTAACGCCTACCACCCCTCCTGCGGTGTTCAAGATTAAAACAGACCAAAACGGCAAACTCATAGCCGAATGGATAGAACAAAAAAAACTAATACTACTAAATAACAACCAACCAACTAGATATGATAAAATTAATCAAAATATGTCAGCTATAGACCTAACAATCTGTACCCCTGATCTCGCCCAAAGCACTTTGTGGGAAGTGCATGAAGAGCCACTCGGCAGCGACCACTTTCCAATCCACTCAACCATAGGAAACATAAATATCCAAACCCCAAATGAACCCCAAGAACCAAAATTCAATTACAACACGGCAGACTGGGACAAATTCATAGCACTATGCAAACAGATCAACCCAGCGGATCTCGAAAATAAACACCCCGAACAATACTGCCAAAACTTAACAGAATGCATAATCAACATAGCAAAAAAACACTATCCCCTTCACAACACCAATAATAGGCAAAACCACAGTACCCTGGTGGACCGAGGAAATAAAAAAAATAGGAAAAAACGGAAAAGAGCATTTAATATAAAGCTAAACGAGACAACACATATCTAAAGATGGCACATCAATTAAACCATGATGTACAAAGCTTAGTCAAAGCGGCAAAAGCCAAAAACTGGAAACAATTCTGCGAAGAAATAAACCATCACACAAACGCAAGAACAGTATGGCGCAAAATACACGCAATCCGAGGCATTAAACGAACAAAAAAAATAAAATAACTCGACAAACCCTAAACAAAAAGCAAATAACCTCGCAGACCACTTCTCAGCCATTAGTAGTAATAGTAACTTCCCTGAGGAATTCCAAAAACCAACAAAAAATCAAAATAAATTCTTCAAAATATCCAAAGATGATAACCTAGAAATTAACCAACAATATACACTACAGGAACTACTCCATGTGCTAAATAATAGAAAAAAGGAACAGCCCCAGGACTTGACCTTACCTCATACCAAATAATTTAACAGCTCCCCCAAAATCTTCTGGAATCACTACTTAAACTATACAATCTCATATACCAAAACAGCCAGGTTCCTACTTCTTGGAAAGAGGCATTGGTCCTCCCAATACCAAAGCCGAACAAACCAGCAAACGAAGCAAACTTCTACAGACCAATCTCCCTAACCTCAAACTTATGTAAAATCATGGAGGCAATGGTCAAAAACAGACTCCAACACTATCTAGACCAAAACAATATAATAAACCAAGATCAAAGTGGATTCACCCCAGGCCGATCAACCTTAGACAACCTCCCCCGATTAGAACAAGACATCAAAACGGGCCAACTAAACCGACAATACACAATAGGCATATTATTAGACTTCTCTAAAGCTTTCGATATGGTATGGCATAACGGGCTAATACAAAAACTAAAAAAGGCAGGATTTAAAGGCCAAATAATAAACTATATCCAAGACTTCCTAACTAATCGCAAAATAACCGTGGGTATCGACCAAACGCTATCGGACCAGTGTCACTTAGGAAATGGCACACCCCAAGGTAGCATTCTAGGCCCAACACTTTTCAACATTATGATTAATGACCTATTTGAGGGAATACCCAATAAAATTCAAACTTCCAAATACGCGGATAATTGGTGTCACATTTACACAGACGGGTCCTTTGACCCGGGCTCAAAACGCACAGGATTCGGCATAAGGTTTTAACGTTTTTTAACTTTGGACAATCTATACAAAAATGGGTAAAGGTATTTTTTAGCGATATTAAATCTAGTGTTCTCGTAAATGGTTTTGGCTCAGCTACCTTTATTTAACATTTCTAGAGGTTGTCGTCAGGGGGACCCTTTATCCCCTTATCTGTTTATCCTTTGTGCGGAAATATTAGCAATTATGATAAGAAACAATGCAAATATAAAAGGAATTAAGGTAGATAATATTGAATACCTATTGAATCAGTTTGCTGATGACACATCATGCGTCTTAGATGGTTCAGAACGCAGTTTACAATCAGTGCTACAAGTACTTACATTTTTTGCAAGATTCTCCGGACTTAAAGTCAATGTCGATAAAACAAGAATTATTTGGTTTGGTTCCAAAAAACGCAGTAGAATGAAAATATGCCATAATTGGAAACTAAATTGGGATCAAGGTAACTTTGAACTCCTTGGGATAAAAATCGACATAGACTTGGAAAACATGATAGATTCTAATTACAAAGAGAAGTTGATCATGAGCCACTGTGAGACACTCGTGCATATCTGGTCTGTCCGAAACCTATCACCTCTTGGAAGGATCACTGTATTAAAATCTCTAATCATTCCAAAACTAAACCATCTTTTTGCTTCTATACCTAACCCCCCAGAAAAGGTAATTGAAAAATTTAAAAAAAAATGCTTTAGATTTATATGAGGAAATAAACCAGATAAAATAAAAAGAACTCAACTCACCTGCGGTGTGAAAGATGGAGGATTAAATGCTCCGAAACTTAAAGAAATTATACAGTCTAAAAAAATCACAGTAATGAAACGATATTATAAACAGACATCTAAATGGTGCAAATTATTCAAAGCCAATTTACCGAAACTAGGTTCTGCAGAAATATTTGAATATAATTGTTCGAATCTTAAAGATACTCTCAGTCCGTTGATTCGTAATACGTTTTACAGCGATCTTCTCTCAGCCTGGTGGGATTTTACATCCATTGTCAACACATCTAAGTTAGTTCACTATACAAATTGGAGCGAAAGTGGTGTACACTATGTCTATGACCTTTTGTGCAAAAACGGAAACTTTCTGTCCTATGAACAGTTTAGAGACAAATACAACGTGAACAAACTTTCTAAGATATAGAGGAATAATAAGCACACTAAAACAGTATTGCTCAATACACTTTGTCGACTTTAAGGACATACAGACCTTTCAAAAGCCATTCAAACCTACATATCTGTCTGAACTACTGAATGGCAATAGCCAGTCATACTACAGAACCTTGATGAAAAAAAATAATGTCAATAACCAACATTGTGCAAAATGGAACCATATTTTAGAAAACGTTCTAGATTTATGTGTGTGGCATACTTATAACCATTTACCATTCCGATGCACAAAAGATACTGAACTACAATGGTTCCAGTATAAAGTATTACATCATATACTACCAACAAACAGTAGACTTTTTTAAATGCGACTAGTTGATTCGGAGACATGTAGTTTATGTTCAAATAGTATAGAATCTGTTTCCCATGCACTGGCAGACTGTAGCAAAGTGAAACCAATATGGCGAAAACTGGAAGAGTGGCTATCAGATAAGATTCAAGTTAAGCTCATATTAACAAGAAAAAACATTCTGCTTTGATTCGATCAGCGACACAACGATCCTATAAATGTAATGATCTTACTTTGCAAATTCGTGATTTTTAATAGTAACGATAAATTCTACAAGTTATGGTCATCTTGTCATCTTGTCATCTTTTGTTTCCCACACAATAATTCTGCTTTAACTTTTGTTTACTGCCTATGTATTACATTGTATAGCCCATGTGTAAAAATGCAACAGAAATAAAAAGTTATAAAAAAAAGAATAAAAAGAAAAAAGGATTCGGCACCCATATCAACAAATCCCGAAAAGAAACACAATCATATAGGCTCCCAAAAAATCAATCCATTTTCACAGCCGAATTAATGGGGATAGTCACAGCCCTGCACAGCGATCAAATAAATAGACACCAAAAACCCTTATCCTTTCAGACTCATTAAGTGGGCTCCAGGCCATAAAAAACAAAAACACAAAAAAAACGCCCAAAACTAATACAACAGATAATTAAAAGCGCCAAAAATCTACGTAAACTAGGTAAAGACAAAGAAATAGTTTGGATCCCTGTCCACGTTGGAGTATTTGGCAACGAACACGCAGTCAAAGCAGCCAAATCAGCACTAAAATTAGAAGAAGTAAGCATCAACCTACCAATATCAAAAAACAAAATTATAAGTATCACAAAGGAAAATATCTTCCAAAAGTGGCAAAATAACTATCAGAAATCTGATTGCAAACTAAAAGACCTGCTACAAAATTCAATCAAAAAAACAAAAATCCATCATAAAAAAATGACAGTAATAACTAAACTACAAACACGCCACACTAAGTTAAACTCCCACCTGCACCAAATTAAAAAAACACCAAACCGTTAAATGCCCCCACTGCAACTTAAAAGAAACGCCCGAACACGTAATACTATATTGCACACATTACCAGCAACACAGAACAACACTCCAATCCACACTGAATGCAACAATCAAATGACACTAGCAACTGTACTGAACCCCCTAAATGACTTACAAACCTTTAAAGCACAAGGCATATATCTAATCAAAACAGGCCTACTTGGCCGCATTTAAAAATAAAAGTACAACAAACAAGCTGCCAATAAACCCTAAAATTCTAAACCTATAAAAACACACAAACTCCTTTTAGTCTCCCCCCCCCATTTGGCCAAGAGTGGATGTGGAGAGTATGCGAAAAAGGGCTCCACTTTGTATTGATATAAACATATTTGATGATACATCTGTGTGTGTTAAAGTTGAATTTGACAGCCCGGGCCAAGTCGGACCCAATACTTATTCAGTAAAAGTGTTTGACTTTAACGGATCAGTTTTCTTTAAATGCTATGTACTGTGATATTGTGAAGTGGTATATAGGTACATATAATACTAGTCTATGGATGTAAACACATTTGAAGATACATCTGTGTGTTTAAAGTTGATTTTGACAGCCCGGGCCAAGTCGGACCGAGCACAAGCCAAACACTTCTGATAGAGACTATGTTGAGAATGTAGAGTGAAAAGGGCTTCACTTTGAGCACCTTGTTTTCATTAGTTTCGAATTTCTTTAATTTTGTTAATGTCAGATCTACCTCTGGCTTCACCAGTTGCCAAGGCGGTGAGGAGAAATATTTCATGATGTACATTTGCAGAAGAAATGGCAGTTTTTACCCTTATTCCAAGAGGAGGAATAAGAGAAGATTTGTTTTAGTAAAGTTCTTCATAAAGGGGATGAAAAACACAATCGTATGCAGGATTAGATACATTTGAAGATAATTTTGTAATATATTGTAACGATAACTTCATACGTCGGAGTGTAAGTGATGGCTCATCAGCCTCTACATATAAACTGTTAATCGGAGATGTTCTGAAGGATCCAAGGCAGAGCCTTAGTCCTTGGTTGTGAATAGAATCCAGTATTCTTAGATTACTTCTGCATGCTCCTCCATACACGATGGAGCCGTTATCAAGTTTAGAACGGATGAGAGCTCTATATAATTGAAGGAGGGTCTCCTGATCACCTCCCCACTTTGAATTTGAAACGACTTTTAATAACTCTAGCGCTTTCAGGCATTTGGCTTTAAGATATTTTAGATGGGGTTTAAATGTCAAGTAGCTATAAAAAGCAAGTCCTAAGTACCATGTGCAATCCAATTAAGGTTCAGGATCTTGATGTGGCTTATATTTTCTACAAAAATGAATACAATTGGTCTTTGATTCAGAAAATGTAAAGCGATTTTCTAGCGACCTTTTTTGAATTTTATCTAGACATACTGCAGTTGTCTTTCGATAGTATGCACATTTTTGCCACGACAAGATATGTTAAAATCATCAACAAAAAGTAATCCATCAATTGAATCGCTTAAAACCCCAGAGAGGCGATTTATCTTAATACTTTATTACACATTGTAAAACACATTGTATATTTGTGATTAATTTTTGGTTTCTAAGTTCCATATTAATCATTTATTGATCATACGTTCCATGGTTTTGCAAACGCAGATGGTTAGGGAAATAGGTCGTTAATTTGAGGGATCAGTATGATCACGGCCAGGTTTTGGTATAGGAACCACTATGGCATTACACCACGAAGAAGCAACTTCAACAGATGTCCATATTTCATCTAAAATCAGAAGAAGGGTTTCTAAACATGGTTCTGGTAGGTGTTTCAGAAACTGATAGTGGATGTTATCAGATCCTGAAGCCGTGTCATGAGCTTGACCAAGAGCAGTATGGAGTTCATGTATGGAAAATGTTTCATTATTATCTTCTCCATTATGTGATTTAAAATAAATGGACTTCTTTTCTTCCTGCTATTGAAATTTTTGAAATCCGGGTACATAATTAGAAGAGGATGAATGTGTAGCCAACGATTCTTCAAGTTTATTTGCAATATCTGATTTATTAGTTAATTACTGATCCCCAATTTTACGATGGTGAATGGTAGATTGAGTGCCTTTTCCTTTGATTTTTTGGACCATGTTCCACTATTAGATATCGGTGTACATGAATTAATTTCTGAGACATAATTGCGCCATGATTTGCGTTTACTTTGTTTAAATGTTCGTCGTGCTTTAGCATTTAAAATTTTGAATTTATTTAAATTATGGACAAGAGGATGGCGACGGAAATAATGCTCGGCCTTTTTCCTAGCCTTCCTAGCGTGTTTGCAGTTATCATTAAACCATGGTTTACGTATGTGAGGAACTGCAGAGGATTTAGGGATACACATGTCAGGTTCAAAAAAGAGATCAGGCATAAGTGTTTGCGTGCAAAGAGCTTCATTTTAAAGCCCAGTTGGCTTTACTAAAATTCCATCTTGTTGATGATGGAAGAACATCAGATGGGGTCACAGGTGTGAGAAGTGTAGGAAAATTGTCACTTCCACAGAGGTCATCGTTGACTGACCAAGGTGTTATTACAAATTACGTCAGATGTTTCTACATTTCACTGCAGCTTGTTTACAGATTACAAAGCAGGTTATTACAATTTCCCACAACTGCTTCTCAGTATGAATGAGGACAATTGAGGAACTGACTTGGGGTTATTGTTTTTTTAACATGAAGTCGAACGAACACTTGAATTCGAATGTCTTTGGAATTTCTTTACTTCAAACGCTATTACAGTGAAACGCACTGACGTCTCAGAAGGAAATAGGCTTTTAATATGTTTCCTTTTTATAGGTATTTAAAATGGCATTTCTACTCATGCTAACCTAGCAGCCTAAAGACCTTGTCTTTTATTGTAAATGACTATCTTTCAGAGGCTGGTCCTTGAAGTTTCAATGACTCAACAATTATGGCTTCACAAATCAGCTTCGTCATCAGCCTAGCTTCCATTTCTGTAATACTAGGTAAGTGAAAGATTCACATATTTATTGCACTGTGGTTTGACTGTGCGAGCGTTTGGTCCGTCTTGGCCCCTGCGGGAGACTATAAGCAACTAATGCACAGATGTATCATGGAAAGTGTTTAGATATATATAATAGTATCATATCTACATAAATAACACTTTATAATTTCACAGATTTGGGTATTTAAAGCAAACAAGTTGTTCAAAGTGAAGCCTATTTATCCATATCCTCAACATAGTCAACATATGAATTGACATCACAAGTGTTCTATCCGACCTGGCCCGGTCTGTCAAAATCAACTTAAAGGTCACATAGTCACGATATGATACTGCCGAGATGACTTTTAGTTTTAATTCACTCACTACTTATAATAAAATGTGTGTATGTCAAAAACAAGTATTATATATCTACGAAAATTATATTCTATCAGTCACAATTCAGCAAAATTAAAGCAAACACATTGATAAAATAAAACCATTTCCCTCCCCATTCTCAACATTATCCCTAACTAACTTCCACTTTATTATGTAGTGTTTAAAGCCAAAACATAATTCGAAATATACTAGTATTTAAAGCAAAATCATAATTCGAAATATACGAGTTTTTAAAGCAAAAACATTATTCGAAATATACATCTACGACACGCATGAAACATTGGGGACCTTTTCTGACCCGGAATACCCTATAGGTGTATGTATTCAAACGAAAAGAGACTTGGCTATACCAACGGTTGTCAATATGTGTTTTTAATTGGGGATTATGGCGTTACGTGCGGTTTATTTATTCCATAACTTAATGGCCCACGGGACCCCAATATGTTTAAATACCCCGCCTTGTACACTGGAAAAACCTGATAGTTATTAGATGCATACCTGTTGAGAAAGATTCACAGTATATGCATATGTTTATGAGCAGTATGAAAGAATAACGGTGAATAGAGCTGCATACTGATAACAAGAATGAATACCCTAGGTCAGAATGAGTGAGTAAGTGAGTGAGTTAAAATTTAAGTCACATCGGCAATATTTCAGCCATAACGTGACTATCAATAGTTAATCATAATACATATATCGAAACTTATATAAAAACCTGTCAACGAAGGACAGTAAAGTATCTAGATTTATCACAGAAAAAGATATGAAACTAGTACGGAATCATAAAAGAGAATAGCACTATACATAACGATACAAGATAAAAACGGGCTATAGATCGTCAGCAACTGAAGGTAGACCACCATACTGGGGACCATGGGGACTTACAGTACCTTTGCTACCTGCATGGACCCCAGCAGGATTTACATCATCCCTTCAGCAACTGGCGAATGTATGCCAAGTTAGCCACAAGTAAACATACAAATATTCTACGTTTAAAACAGTAGTAGGCAGAAATATTCTTTGAATGACATGGACTTACGATATCCTCTCAGGGGGACAATAATTTTACACTACGTCAACCCCCTTTGAGGATACGGCCAGAAATAAACTCAGATACAATTTCATTCTACCAATTTTAAAAAGTCATTCATTTTATACAATACATATTATCAAAATGTATTGAACAATTCTATCTCTTTTAAAAACCCAATAACTAAATGAGAATTAATATTATAAAAAAAGATCCTTGAGAGATGATGATTTGAAATATTTATCCCTTGTGATGGCAAAATCAATACAGTCAAGCAGGCCATGCTTGACCGCGATTCTCTCATCACATGGGATACAAAAAGGAGGATCTTCGCCTTTCAACAAATATTCGTGAGTATATCTACTGTGACCAATACGACATCGTCGTAAAATGACCACTTCAAATCTGGACTGACTACCCAAGTAGGTGTAACCAATATTTGGTTTAATTTCATGTAATTTATTGATACATACTTTGGTGTACCACTTCTTTTGCATCAGATCACGGATGTAAGATCTAATTATAGGTTTATAATCACTGTATGGGATAAGAAGTGGTGTCACAGATTTGTTGAGTGCTGCTTTTGCAACAGCATCGGCCATTGTGTTACCAGTGATACCAACATGGCTTGGTGACCAACAAAAGACGATGTCGTACTGGCCAGTAGCAAGATCATTATGTAGTTCTATAATTTCACGTAAAAGTGGATGTTCACAAGATATATTTTTAATTGCCTGAAGACAGGAAAGTGAATCAGAAAAGATAATGAGCCGTTTATGTTTAGATTGAGTATTTATATTTTTTAGAGCAGTTAATATTGCCTGTGATTCTGCTGAAAAAATGAAACTGTCATTCGTTAATCTAGATGATATGGTTCTGGATCCAATGACAGTGGCGCTGGCAACAGCGTCACCATCCTTGGATCCATCTGTAAATATGGACTTGTAAGTATCATTATTATTCCTTAATTCATTATATTGTTGTTGATAAATTAGTTTATTTGTTTCAGATTTATTAAATTTGGTTAATGTGAGATCGACCTCTGGCCTTACCATTTGCCAAGGAGGTGGTGAAAACAGTTGAAAGGAAGCTATATCTTGCAGTTTAATATTAGCAGCAGACATGGCAGACTGGATTCTGAGTGGTGGTACAAGAGATGATTTTTTATTGTAAATATCTTTGTAAAGAGGATTAAAGACGCAATTAAAAGCTGGATTTGACTGCTTCGAATATAACTTAGTGACATATTGTAAAGATAATTCCAGACGGCGGCGTTGTTTAAGAGAAGGTTCATCCGCTTCTACATACAGACTGTGAATTGGAGACGTTCTAAAGGCTCCAAGGCAAAGCCTCAGGTCCTGATGATGGATAGTATCCAGTTTTTTAAAGTTACTTTTGCAGGCTCCACCAAAGACGATGGAGCCATAATCGAGTTTTGAACGGATCAATGACCTGTACAAGTGTAAGAGGGTTATTTGATTCCCTCCCCACTTTGAATTAGAAACTACTTTCAATAAATCGAGTGCCTTCGGACATTTAGCTTTAAGATAATTATTATGCGGAAGGAAAGTTAAATGACTATCGAAAATAAGGCCCAAGAACTTGGCCTCTTTTACAACTTTGATGGGGGTGCCATTTAAAAAAATAGTTCAGGGTCCTTATGCGGTTTTTATTTTCTGCAGAAATGTAGACAGTTAGTTTTTGATTTGGAAAATTTGAAACCGTTTTCGAGGGACCATTTATGAATTTTATTGAGACAGATTTGTAACTGCCTCTCTATTGTATGCATATTTTTTCCACGACAAGAAACATTAAAATCATCCACGAAAAGTGATCCATCTACTGAATCACTTAAAAGCTTTGAAAGACTATTTATTTCTATACTTAATAAAGTGACAGACAAAATACTGCCTTGTGGGACACCCTTATCCTGATGATAATGATCAGACAGGGTAGAACCCACGCGGACCTGAAATTGTCTGTCAGTTAAAAACTTGGAAATAAATTGAGGCAAACAGCCTCTCAATCCAAAATCATGTAAATCCTTTAAAATCCCGTGTTTCCACGTTGTGTCATACGCTTTTTCTAAATCGAAAAAGACAGACAATGGATATTAATGATTGCATTTTTCACAAATGATTCTAACCGTACTAAATGGTCAACGGTACTTCGATTCTTTCGAAAGCCACACGGAATATTTGTAATTAGATTATTTGATTCTAAGTACCATGTTAATCTATTGTTGACCATGCGTTTCATGGTTTTGCAAACGCAACTGGTCAATGAAATGGGTCTATAATTTGAAGGATCGCTGTGATCCCGTCCAGGTTTCGGTATGGGTACAACTATGGCATCAAGCCAAGAAGAAGGAAACTTACCTGATGTCCATATATCATCAAAAATTAACAAAAGGGTTTCTAAACACGGTTCTGGTAAGTGCTTCAGGAGTTGATTGTGTATATTATCAGCTCCTGTAGCAGTATCATGAGCTTGTCCAAAAGCAGTATGAAGTTAATGGATCGAAAATATTTCATTATAATCTTCCCCATTATCCGATTTAAAATTTAAAATTTTATTGGAATTGAGTGACATATTTTGAGGAAGAAGAATGTTTGGCTAACGTTTCACCTAGTTTATTTGCAATATCCGATTTATTAGTTAATAGTTCATCCCCAATCTTAAGATGCCAGATGCTACATTGAGAACCCTTACCTTTAACTTTCTGTATCATGTTCCATACCTTGGACATGGGCGTTCGTGAGTTTATTTTGGAAACATAATGTTGCCAAGATTGCCGTTTATTTTGTTTAAACGTACGCCTGGCTTGAGCATTTAAGATTTTATATTTATTCAAATTATTGGCCATAGGATGGCGACGGAAATAGTGCTCAGCCTTTTTCCGTGCCTTCCTAGCCTGTTTGCAGTCATTGTTAAACCATGGTTTACGGATGTGTGGATTTGTAGAGGACTTAGGAATACACTCATCAGCGATTTTGTTTAATTCATCAGAAAATAATTGTACAGGGTCAGTAGCGTCAAGAAACAGATCAGGTGTTAATTGGATGCAAGCATTCAAATAAAGGCCAGTTGGCCTTAGTAAAGTTCCATCTTGTTGGAGGAGGAACATCTGAAGGTAAGACAGGTTTTAAAATGGTTGGGAGATGATCATTGCCACAGAGGTCTTCGTGGACGGACCATTCAAATTCGTTTAATAAATCAGAGTGAGTGAGTGATAAATCAAGAGCAGAGTAGGTACCTGTACCGGGATGTAGATATGTGTTTGAACCATCATTATGGATACACAAGTCGTTGTTCAAAAGAATTTTTCCAAAATTCTTACCCTTATTATTTGTCTGAACAGGGCTTGGGGAGAAGATGGTGAAATATAGAGCGAACACAAAGTAAAAACTATGTGTAAGGTTACACGGACGGCTACAGCTTAAAGAGGAGTAGCAAGATGAACAGGGCTGTGGATAACGCCGTTTTTCATGAATATTGAAGAACCTCCAGTGGCTTTTGCACCTGGAGGTGAAAATATATTGTAGGAGGTATAACCTCTTATATCGAATTTATCAGTGTCTTTGTAATATGTTTCTTGTAGACATATCGCCGATGGTTTGATATCCTGAATTAAAAGTTGTAAATCATTATAATTATTCTGAAGTCCTCTACAGCTCCATTGAATTAAATGTGATGATTGAGTCACAGTGGCTCAATAGGTGATCTCTCACGTGAAGGGGAGAAGAAGAACTCCTACACTTATATATGACCCTTTGTTTGCTTATCATGACTGTATTGCCACCAAGTCACCCAGTTCTGGTTTAGTCAACCCTGCTAACAAGCATAGGTTTCAGGGGACCTATTTTAACTCTGAATCCAAAGAGGGTTGTATGGTGTAAGGTATGTGATGTGCTTTTACATTTCCAGCTTAGAATATTGTATCATAAATAGAACATGTGACCGTGGCAACGCAAACAAATACAAACATAGAAACTCCCCCCATAGCATTAGGCACTAATTTAGAGTATTTCTGGTGTGTATACAAAAGTTCATGGAGACATGTTCAGCGGTATCCGTTCAATGGGATAGACGAATCCCCCCGAGATACCACAAAAATTCGGAGGCCGTAAGCCCAACGATAAAGGGCAGATAACCAAAAAACAAGTAATTTTTGAAGCTATATTTTGCCTTATTGCTTCGCAACCGCTTGTCCGATTACTTTCAAACTTTGGATGAGTCTGCTGCTTTGGGTGCCTGACATTATATATTCTTTGACTTTGGTCATTTGTCACCTGGTTTGGCAGCCATATTGGATTCAAAGTTTTCACAGGTGTTTTTGGGTGTATGTCTTCAAACGCAAACTCCTCCGAGCCCACTACATGGAATGCTTCCAAACTTTCTAGGAATTTTCTCTATACATAACACATATAACTTTAATAGCCGATTTTGGATATCCTTTTTAGTTACGGCTGTAATGAATTTTGATTTTGATAACTTTTGTCAACGAAATTTTACTTTAAAAGATGATGTCTTGCAAGGTTATTCACAGAAACTATCGAAAGTTTACATGAAGTTAGTGTACCATATGTACCTCATATTTTTGATTGGTTTGCATGGTGAAAGTACCACCTTTTCGTGGTAATATTTGATTTTAGGCATTTCGAGTATAAATACTGAATGAAGCGCTCAGAAAATATACGACTAACCCCCGTTCACTGGCTTTGCATAGACTCCACAGCAATAGCCAGTCTTGTCGTAAATGTCTTCTGCATTAAGCTATACTACCCTTGAAGATCAGGCTTAGAATTGGTCTTCAGAAACCCATGCTTGTTTTAAGAGGCGACTATGCTTGTCTTAAGAGGCGATTATCGAGATCGGGTGGTCGGGCTCCCTGACTTGGAACTTCATTTCCTTATTGCCAGATGCTACCGTACCTTACTTTTGACGGCATTGTTAAAAGCAAACCATTTAAAGATTCGAACATGGTCTTAGTGGGAAATGGGTTTAGAACAATCGGGTTCACTCTGGCATACGGCAATTTCGTTGCGGTACTGTCCTGCAAATGGTGACTACCTTTTGACGGAGTTGGTAGAAACAAACCATTTAAGGATTCGAACATGGTCGAAGCCAAACATGGGTTAAGAACTCACTGGGACACATGTTGTGATGTATCACAAACGGTTCCTTAAGTTTGACAAACCATATGCGGGTTCGAACATGGACGGCGTCTGAAATGGGTTTTGAACATCCCGGGACGTTCTGGGACACGTCATTTTCGTAGCGGCGATGTCTCGCAAGCGTTTCTTCACTTTTGACGTGGTTTGACGTGGTCGCGTGGTTTGGCAGCCATATTGAATTCAAGGTTTTCACAGTGTCTTTTGGGTACCTGTCTTCAAATCCTATCTCCTCTGAATCCACCACATGAAATGCTTTCAAACTTTTTGAGAATTGTCTCCATACAAAACACATCAAACCCTGTCAGCCGATTTTTGGATATCTTTTATAGTTTCGGCCATATTGGATTTTGATTTCGATGATTTTTTGCACCGAAATTTTACTTTAAAGATATCTTGTAAGGTTCTCCACAGAAACTTTTGAAAGTTGATATGAAGTTAGTCGACATATGTACCTTATCTTTTGTTCTTGGTTGCATGCTAAAGTAACACCGCTTGGTGGTAATATTTTATTAATATTTGGGACACCCCTGGAACACGCCAATTTCTTAGCGGCGAAGTGACTATTGTTTTGATGGAGTTACAAATGGTACAAGCAAACCCTTTGAGGATTCGAACATGTTCAAGGTCGGAAATGGGTTTAGAACAGACTTGGATACCCCTGCACACGACAATTTCGTAGCGGCGATATCCTGCAAGTGGTTCTTACATTTTACAGATTTGGTACAAGGAAACCCTTTGAGGATTCGAACACCGTATGATGATGGAGCCGTAATCAAGTTTTGAGCGGTTAAGTGTTCGATATAGTTGGAGGAGGGTTTTCTGATGCCCTCCCCACTTGGAATTAAATACAACAAACCTAGGGCCTCTTTAAGTTTTTAATGTAGGGCTATGATGGGTTAAATGATGATCAAAATTATGCCTAAAAGTTTGGCTTCTTGTACAACTTTAATAGGAGTTTTATCTAATATTAGTTCTAGGTCTTTGTGAGGTTTATATTTTCTACAAACATGAATATAGTTTGTTTTAGATTTTGAGAACCATTTATGAATTTTATTTAAACAAAGCTGTAGTTGCCTTTCAAAAGTATTCATGCTTTTGCCACGACAAGAAATGTTAAAATCATCCACAAACAGCGATCCATCAATTGAATCACTTAAATCCTTTGAAAGGCTATTAATTTAATACTACATAAAGCGACAGACAAAATACTGCCTTGTGGGACACCCTGTTCCTGATTATAATGATCAGACAGGGTAAGAACCCACGCGATTCGCTGTGCAGAGTTGCATCCCTTGGGCACGCCAGAAACCTATGATTGTGGGTTCGAATCCTGGTTCGCCCCGATTATGTTTCTAGGTTTGTCAGCACCATTCCCGTGCTCTCGGGTTTCACCGAAGTGGTAAACGTCTGAGACCTGCATCACTTCGGGCTTTCCTCCCACATTAAGCAGACACGCCGTGATTTAACTGGAATATTTTTAAAAGCGGCGTTAAACCCAACTCGCTCACTCACTCTACTGATATCGGTCGAAAATCTGATGGGTTTGTATGATCTCGCCCTGGTTTGGGTATTATAACTACAGCATCACGCCATGAAGGAGTAAATTTCATAAATTGATAAGGCGGAAAGCAAAATAATTTAGCTATAAATGTTTTCGGACATTCTTCTAAAGGAATTGTTGTACACAGGATAAGCTCTGCTCCGGAACATATTCCCAGAATCAATTTATTTTTTTTATCGAAAAAGATGGTAAATATCATTATATGTGGATAAAGAGTTTAAACAGGCTATTATATGATCAAACAAAACATGCTAGATGAAATATTTCTGTGAAAGATGCCTGCATGGATACAGCAGACAAAATCTATTAGAAGCACATAAAGAAGACTGCAGAAGTGTTGGAGAGACTGCTATCAGGATCGATATGCCTAAAGAGGGAAAAAATATATTAAAATTTGAACATTATTGTAATCAAATGCCAGTACCGTACGTCATTTACGCCGACTTCGAAGCGCTTATCAAACCTATAGAAAATACTGAACGCAATACTGAATGTAGTTTTACATACAAAACTCAAGAACATATTCCTTGTGGGTTTGGATATATAGTTGTAAGGTATGATGGGAAAACAAACCCGCCCCTGATTTACAGAGGTCCCGATGCAGCGGGAAAGTTCATACAATATCTACAAAATGAAGAGAGAATAATAAGGGAAAATTTATTGCGTTAGAAACCCATGTGTATGACGAGGGATGATTGGAGGGCCTATAAGAAGTCGACTAGTTGTCATGTTTGTAATAAACCTCTGAATGGGGATTCTGTAAGAGATCATTGCCACGTCAAGGGTAATTATCGGGGAGCCGCGCATAAGGAGTGTAACTTGAAACTAAAAATGAATTCTCAAACAATACCCATCCCCGTAGTGTTTCACAACCTTAGAGGATATGATTCACATCTCATCATGCAAGCTATCTCAAAGACCGACGGCGGTTTAACGTGTATTCCAATAATATGGAAAAATACATATCATTCTCGTTGACTAAAACTATACATTATACGGACAAGGATGGGAAAGCCAGAATAAAACAAAGTAATGGGCTTAGATTCATAGACTCCGTACAGTTTCAGTTATCTTCCCTGGACAATTTAGCTACTGAGAACAATCGCGATGACTTTGCAATAACAAATCAATATACCAATCAGTTAACTCGTCATTTGTTGTTGAAAAAAGGTGTATATCCTTACGAATATTTGGATAATTGGTCTAGATTCAACGAAACTAAATTACCACCCCTTGAATCATTCTATAGTAACTGAACAGAATCTAAAATAACCGATGCCGATTATGAACACGCTCTGACGGTCTGGGATAAATTAGGTTGTAAGAATTTAGGTGATTATCACGATCTGTACTTAAAAACCGATGTACTGTTACTCGCCAATATATTCGAGATATTTAGAAAGACATGTATAAAACAATATTGCTTGGACCCGGCATGGTACTATTCCAGTCCCGGACTATCGTGGGATGCATTGTTGAAGAAGACCGGTGTAGAACTAAAACTACTCACCGATTACGATATGCACTTGTTTATTGAGAAAGGATTAAGAGGTGGTATATCGATGGTAGCGAGAAGGTATTCTAAGGCTTATTATAATTAAGTGGTAGGATATGATCCGAGTAAACCTTAATTCAACAGACCGGTGTACGTTGGTATGAGTATTTTTGACTTGTCAAAACACTTAATGTATGACTTTTATTACAACGAACTTAAGAAGCAATACGGTGATAGATGCAAGGTGTTATATACCGACACAGATTCTTTGTTGATGGAAATACAAACCGAGGGTGTGTATAAAGATATGGCAGAAAAAAAAGATATGTACGTCACGAGCGATTACCCAAAAGATAATCCACTGCACAGCGAGTAAATAAAAAGATGTTAAGTAAGATGAAGGATGAATGTGCTGGGACTCCTATAGCGGAGTATGTCGGATTAAGGTCTAAGATGTATTCTATAACGAAGTCCGATAATGGAGAGATAAGAAAAGCTAAGGGTGTTAAGAAGTTTGTGGTAAAAAGCATATCAAACACGAACAGTATAAAGAAGCATTATTCAATGGTAGAACGTTCAAACACAAGATGAACTCTTTAAGAAGTTACAATCATAGGATATATGGATTGAGAATGAACAAGACATCATTATCCCCCTTAGATACAAAGAGATGGATTGATAAGGATGGTGTAACTACCTATGCTTATGGTTATGGTGGTAATACTGTATCGTTGGGAACTATGAGCTACTCTTCTCGTGCAAATGCCCTCCCCGGTCCATCTTTAAGATAATAAAGAATAGGCTCTCCTTCTTTCATAACCAATCGACTAATGTTATATGTCTTAAGGGACCAAATCGGATCGGTTGTGCGACGTAGGCCTTCTTCGAGTTCGCTGTGCTGGTATAAATATCTTACGCTTACTCTATCCGGAAGTTTTTGTTCTTTGCCTCTCCACGGTGCTGAAGATTCGTAAGTCACAGATTTCATTTTAATCGCATCAGATGGTTTCTTCCCGATAAATCTCGTTACTTCATTATTCAGCGCTGATACAACAGCTGATAATCGTGTCACCCATTCGGTTGATCTCAATCGTTCCGATTTCATTTCGATCCCATACTGATATCCAAACAAACGTTCCGCTAGTGTCCGGTTAAATCTTTCAACGATAGCCTGATTTCGACATCGTGCTTTGTTAACAGTTTAGTAACTGATCCCATAAACTCGCGACCAGGATCTACTTGAAATAGCTTAGGCCATGTAAGTGGTCCGCGTTTATATATGCGGCTCAGTGTATTAGCTACTTCTGTTGAATATTTCAAGGTTAATGGCTCAGCCTCTTTGTATCGACTAGCCACATCCACTACGGTTGAAGCGTATTTATACGTTTTGCGTCTTACCTTATCCTGGGGAAGAAACAAGAGGTCAGCCTGATGAACTTCATTCGTTGTATAAATATCAAACTTCTTCCTCGGTATATAACGCGGTGCTGGTAAGTATAATTGCCACATCGCTTGTTTCTTAATCCAATCCTTGGCCACATCTTTAGATACCTTAGCCACGGTGGCTATTTTTTTATTGCTCCTATACCTTTCCAATATCCTCGTGGGCTATAGTAAATTGTATTCATTATTAATTAATATTGATGTTTCTTTTAATACGACTCATGACGATCGTTGAATCGCATCACCATTTTGACATAAAAAATCCCCCCTGTAGTGGTGGTATAGGTATATAAACCTGGGTCCAGTGGAAGTGGTCCGGAACCATCATTACTTATACTACTCCTTACTTAATTCGCTCAAGGAAAATGGTTGATTATAATCTTCGGCCTTATCAGAGTGAAAAGTTTTCTGCAAATTTTTAAACTTTTGGAATTTAGGATCATAATTGGCAGATAATGAATTGGTGCTAATCGTTTCCGCCAGCTTATTCCTGATTTCTATTTTAGCTGTTAATGTATCGTTATTATGTTTGAGATGTTTCATACTGTTTGTGGATCCTTTACCTTTTATTCTCCCGATCATATTCCAAACTTTAATGACTGGAGTACGAGTATGTATATTGGAAACAACCCTTCTCAATCTTTTTCGTTTAGTGTCCTTGATAGTTCTACGAGCTTTTGTTCTTTTGCTCTAGTATTCGTAGCTGTGATAAATTGTCATGAGTCGGGTGTTTGTTAAATAGTCTTTCTTACTTTTTCCTAGCATTCCTAACTTTCCTACAATCAGTAGTGTACCATGGAGTACATGTATGTACACGTCGGTTTGTCGAGGTTTTGGGGATAGATTTTGTAGACGTATCAATTATTCCTTCTGAAAATATTGTTTATTGGGTCAGTGTCATAAATATAAACATCCGCATTTATGTTAGCTTTACACAAAATTATGTTTGTTTGTTGGTTGTTTAACGCCGCGCTCAGCAATATTCCAGCTATATGACGGTGGTCTGTAAATGTATTCCAATCTGTTTTGTTGAATTTCCACGTAGTAGAAGGTGTATCTGCCAAGGAATTGGCAGTTTCAAGAATAGTCGGAAAATGATCACTACCACATACATCATCATGAACTGACCATGAAAACTCGTTCAAAAGAGAAGGATCTGATATAGATAAGTCTAAAGCAGTGTATGAACCAGTTGCTGGGTGTAGATATGTATCGCTACTATCATTAAACAAACATAGATTATTTTTTTGAAGCCAGTCCGCCAACACTTTACCTGACAACCCAAGTACGTATGACCGATTGTTGGTTTTAATTCGTGAAGTTTATTGATTCCTACCTGGGTGTCCTACCTCTTTTGCATAAGATCTCGAGTATAACTCTTGATCGTTGGGTTGAAATCACTCTACGGGATCAGTAGTGGAGATAATGGTTTGTCAAGAGCTGCTTTAGCTGCAACATTGGCTTTTTAGTTACCTGTTATGATTACATGACTTGGTAACCAGCAAAAGACGATGTCACATTGGCCAGTAGAAAGAACATATTAGAGTTCTAAAATGTCTTGGATAATAGGATGATATGATGGGACACTTTTAATCAACGAATCAGAGAAGATGATGCAAATTTTAGATTGCTTTTGTTGTTGAATATAGGTCAAAGCTGTTAAGGGTGGTCTGATTCCCTCCCCAGTCGGAATTGTGAAAAGACTTTTAACAAGTCGAGAGCCTTCAGGCACTTTGCCATTAGATATTTGATGTGTGGTAAGAATGTGAGATGACGGTCAAATACGAGGCCCCAGGGTAGAGCCCACTCGTACTTGAAATCGTCTGCTGTTTAATAATTGAGATATGAACTGAGGTAATCTGCCCCTCAAACCAAATTCATGCAAATCTTTTAAAATACCATGTTTCCACATTGTATGATATACCTTTTCGAGATCGAAAGAGATTGATACAGTATGGTGTTTGTTGACAATGGAAGTTTTAATAAATGATTCTAAACGCACCAAATGGTCAATGGTACGTCTGTGTTTTTTTCGGAAACCACACTGGATGTCACTCAGGAGGTTATTGGTCTCAAAGTACCAGACTAATCGATTGTTGACCATGCGCTCCATTGTTTTACAAACACAGGTAGTTAATGATATTGGACGGTAATTGGATGGATCTGTGGAATCCCGTCCAGGCTTTGGAATAGGAATAATAATAGGATTGTGCCACGAAATGGGGAAATTTCCGGTTGTCCATATTTCATCAAATCTATTAAGTAACGTTTCAAAACATGAATCGGGCAAGTGTTTCAGGAGCTGATAGTGTATGTTGTCGCTCATGCTGCAGTGTCTTGAGCTTGGCCTTGGGAAGTATGTAACTCATGGAGTGAAAATGTTTCGTTATAGTCCTCACCATATCAGAGTTAAAAAATAGTTTTTCCTTTTCCTGAAATTGAGGGCTATAATCTGATGATGAGGAATGATTTACCAAAGTTTCAGCAAGTTTGTTGGCAATTTCAGATTTAGTATTTAAAAGTAATGTCCAATCTTTGAGATAGCGAACTCCAGATTTAGATCATTTGCCCTTAATCTTTTGAATCATGTTTTGTTTTAAACATATTTTATTGACATATATGGTCAACGGGATTGGGCAAAAGTTATCCAACTTAGGTGGCCCTTTCCCTACTCTATATGTACAGACATTGATTATACATATATATACACATATACATACACACATACATATACATACGTATACAGAAATACAAACATATACACATAATCATATATACACACAATCATACATACTCATACATACATACATACACATACTCAGATACATATACACTTATTACAAAGAGAAGTAACAAAGAGAAATATATTTACACAAAAACATAAACATAATGTTTGCAAGAGTAACATAGACAGTCATGCATAAGAATTGCCTATAGACACAGTTTACTTGTATGTACACATTAATCCAAAATACACGCAAAACTACATATATAATTACACAATCATACATACACTTATGTACATGTACACATATGCATACCTACACACACTACATGTACATATACACACACATGTACCCTTGAATACGCATGCATACATATATATACATACACATATTTACACACATACACCAGGATATATATACCCGTCAACATTATGTTTACAGAAGGAGGCAGAGATACACATGTATTCATATACATGCATGCAGTTTATTCACTGATGGCGTAATTAATAATAAATGGTCGCAGAGCGATATTCTGTATTAATGATAAAGGGTTACTCGAATCTATTAGTCGACAGTATATATTTTTGAACGCTGTTGAAGATGAGGTTATTGTGACTTTCAGATAGGGATACATCACCGTAGAGAATATTTTGTATTATACATGTAGTTCCAGCTTTTATAATGTTAGCGAACATGATATTTCTGGGAATAGTGTAATTGGGACATTCAAGAAAAAAGTGTATGTTGTTTTCACATGGGTTTCCTCAAGAGCAGGACAAAGTATCAGATAAATTTACTTTAAAGAGGTCTGCATTTAGGGAACTGCAAGAATGCCTTAGGCGTGTATGTAAAATATTAGCTCTACGGTTGCCGATTGAGAAGTATGGAGGCTGTAATGGTTGTTTTAATCATGTGTTTAAAATTTGATATGATGTTGCACTTCTGTATTCAGGGGGTAACTCATTCCATAATTTGATTGAAGAAGGTATAAATGATTGTTGGTATGTGACTGTTCGTGCTTGCGGCGAATTCAGATTATTCTGATTTCGTAACTCATATCTACTAAAAGTTGATACTTTGGGTGGTAACATGTCATGTAAATACGATGGGCATAGGTTATTAACAATACTGTAGATTGTGCAGAGTTTTTTATTTGACCTCCTATAAGATAGTGATTCCCATCCTGTCTCAAAATATAAACTCGATCTTGAGGAGAATTTAGGGAGACCAGTTACTATGCGAGCGGCTTGGAGTTGAATCATTTCAAGTTTTTCGAAATTTTCATTACTGCAGTTGTCCCATACCTCAGAAGCATATTCTAATATAGGCCTTATGAAAACAAGATAGACTTTGGACAGGGTTTGTCTATCAAGTAAATATTTAACGGTTCTTAACGAACAAATCATTTTGGAAGCTGAGCGGCAAATGTTATCAACGTGAGTTGTCCACTTCATATCATGGGAGAGAGTAACGCCCAGATGTTTGTGCGATATAGATGCGCTTAGTGCGGTATTGTTATAAATGATATCTGCAGTGCGGTTTTTACAATGAGTGAACAGAATAAATGTTGTTTTGTCCGGGTTAAACTTAACTAGCCATCTATTGGCCCAGGTATTGAGAAGCTCTAGATCACTGTTTAATCTGTGTTCTATCATTTGTAAGTGAAGAGATGATGTACCAATGGAAGTATCGTCTGCAAAAAGGCGAGTGGAATTCACTAGATTATCAGCGAGATCGTTAATGTAGACCACACCTTGGACATTTTTTTTAGGCACAAGTTATCACAACTTAGAACACCCTCTCCCATAGATTTACATGTACGCTTATTTACAGTTGATAAATTAAATGACGGAAAGGAAAGAAAAGAGATAGAGAAACGTGTGTACATTCACATTGCTCACTCAAACCTTTTTCATTTCTTTATATATGTGTCCATGCAGGAAGCAAAGGCACTGTAAGTCCCCATGGTCCCTAGTATGGTAATCTCCCTTTAGTTACTGACGATCCCTAGCCCATTTTTATATTGTGTTGTTCACTGCTATTTATGGCTTTTTATATATTCTCAACTAGTTTTAAATATTATCTGGGATATTCTAGTTATTGTACTGTCCTTCGATGACAGCTTTTTATTTAGTCTTAATCTATGTATTATTAATTTACTTCTCGTCACGATTTGGCTGAAATACTGCCGATGCGACGTTAAATCTTAACTCACTCACTTACTTTACTATAGTCTATATATTCAATGGTATTAGATGATATGCCCAGGGATGTGTCATCGGCAAATAATCTAGTTGCACAGTTCAATTTGTCAGTAATATCATTGATGTACACTGGGAAAAAGAAAAGGCCTAATACTGATCCCTGTGGCACACCAGCTTTTAACTTGTCAGTGTCAGACAATGTTCCATTTAAATAAACAGAGTTACGTAATCAGCCAGCCACTCTAATTATTCATCATTAATACCATAACATGACAATTTATATATTAGCCCACTGTGCCATACTCTATCAAACGCTTTTTGAAATATACACAGAATACCATACAACAGAACTATTTGTTATCGGCTTGATTATATAATTCTACCAGTTGGTTGACGGTCGAGTGACCGGCTTGGAATCCTGATTGGTATTTGTACAGCAACGAATTCTCACGAAAATAATTGTGCAAGTGCTTGAATACACCTCTTTCGTATACTTTCCCGATACAGCTTATCAAAGATATTGGTCTATAATGTGAGGATAGTGTTAGGTCACCTTCTTTCAATAGTGGCATAACATGGGCATATTTCCAT
Source organism: Haliotis rufescens (assembly GCF_023055435.1). NCBI lineage: Eukaryota > Metazoa > Mollusca > Gastropoda > Lepetellida > Haliotidae > Haliotis > Haliotis rufescens. The sequence continues at coordinate 746,946 of NW_025964384.1, forward strand.
TGGCTTGGATATGTACGCGTTCTCAAAGAGATATTAGATAATAGACATAAGACTTCACTCAAAGATGCTACAGTATGTTTTAGAATTTTATGACTTACGCGATCTGGGCCTGAAGCTTTATTCAACGGGAGAGACTTTATTATATCACTTATTTCATATACGTTTATTCACAAAGTGCCAAATGTTTTATTTATATTATATTTGGCTATCTCGCCTTACTTCCATCAACGTTTGCTATGGATGAAAAATACTTGTTTAACTGATTATCGTTATCTAAATCTGAGTATACATTTTGGCTTTCATCTGTGACATACCTTCGCAGAAAGGAATAGATGAAGTCTTACCTGTATTTTTTACTAAGAACCGCAACAATTTCCAATAAGAAGATTTGTAAAATTCAAAATCGAAATTGTCTAAATTGGAGTAGAACATTTCCTTTGCATAATGATTCATACTATTTACTTTATCTCTTTGTTTTCTGTACAATGTTCTGTCCTTGTCTTTATTTATTTCCTTGAAATCTTAAGTAACCTGTTTCTTTTCTTTGTTGCCTTCCGTAATTCGGAATTAAACCACGGTTTATCATTTGGTCGAATCCTAACCTTTTTTAGAGGGTACACACATTTATATATAATTATTACAGTTTGAGTTCATTCAATAGATTCATCAAAATCTTTACATTTGTTAAAAACGTCAATCCAATCAGTTGATTGAATAAGGGTGTTTAATTAATCATATTTACCTCTTCTATAACATCATATATCTCTAGTAAACAATGACTTGGTTAATAAATGTGTTTTCACTGATATATACGTGCCTCTATGATCAGTAATCTCATTTTGAAAATCAATCACTCCAGAATCATCCACAGAAACATCTTCACTTACAATTATCCGATCTAGTAAAGTACTAGGTAGGTTCATTTATCACACTGCGTAATTTGTTTCTGTCTAACAAATCATTTACAGGAAGTTCTCTCGCAGACAAAAGATCTTCATTAATATCTCCGACAATAACTAAATTACATGTATCAGTATGAATACTGTCGTCTAGGCGATTCCAGAAATTATTTATATTATACTCTGGTCTGTACACAACTCGCAGAATTAAGGATTTTTGTGGTAGAAATATCTGTATCCATGTAGTTTCATCAAGGACATTTTCTAATAATTCAATCTTTTATATGCTAACGTTTCATGTACATAGACTATGACCCTTCCCCCAAATGCATTTCTATCTTTACTTATCGGATCACGGTAGTTTTGCCATCGTTAGACATCATTATTGACTGTATCATCTGAATGAGTTTCAGTGAAACAAACGTCGTGAATGGCGGAACAATACTGCATATTTTTAATATTGGCTAGTATTGTGCACAACCACCAGAATCTAAAGTGATGACGTAAACCCTGCTTGGGTATCATCCAGGAGGTAATGTAAGCCTCCCTGATCCCCAGCGAAGCCTAAATATGTCAAATTGTTTTTAAATATAACTTTGCATTCATAAACAAACAGTGTATGTACATTGTATCAACTTGGTCTCGTGAGGCGACGTTAAATTTTAACTCACTCACTTTTACGATTATCCTTATAATTCTTTACCAAAAAAGCTTTCCTCTCACCTTTTATTCTATATCTCTTAAACGAGATTGAGATAGATAGACAATAATAATGAAAAATACATGTCCAGTATCGAAATTTGCTTGTTTTGAACTAATCCTTTGGGTATTTGATACGTCAAAAAAGTGCGTGTCTTGCTTGTCAAAATAAAAGACACGGTAAAACTTTTTAATTGTGGTTCTATTCAAGACATTATTTACGTGGTAAAAACAGTCATCTAATGTTGTGTCGCGGTTTTCCATACCATGATAAATATAAATCAAATTACCGTCTTTTTCCGACGTCATCAAGGACATGACGTCAAAGAAAATGGTGTCAACATTATGGGAATTCACTACATTTGAATTGCGCTCAGCAATATTCCAGCTACATGACGGTGGTCTTTAAATAACCTAGCCTAGACCAGACAATTCAGTGATTGATAATGGTAGCATTCACCCAAACAATTAGGATACGATGACATCAACCAAGTCAGGGAGCCTGACCACCCGATCCCGTCAGTCGCCTCTTGCGACAACCATAGTCGCCTCTTACGGCAAGCATGAGTTAGTCAAGATCTAACCCGGATCTTCACGGGTAGATTAGGTTTGTACTTCATTAAGAATGCCTCAACATTATTCACGTTACAATTACAGAATTTGGTGAATTTGGGAATCTAAGGACTAATTCATATGTTTGATAGGGCAATCCTTTTCGCTACTACTTCCTTTTAGACTTCCTCAGTACGATTTCATCATTTCTCATGTTTTGGTTTGTAACTAAACGTATACAGTTTTAATGTTGATATTGATGCTGGAATAGTTTGACTCCTTGTGCATAAAAGTATTTTGTACCATATTGTATCAAAGCAGATTCTACATATCTGTCAAAATATTGAATGTCAGTAACAAAATACACAAACAATATCTCCTTATCTGAAGGCAAATGATTAGTTCACAATCAAAGTCAAGCTCTTCTGTTTACCATTTTTGCTGCATTTTCCTCCTGTTCTTGCTCCTGTTGCATTTGCTTCCAAGGTTACAAAAGAATCTATTTCATCTCAAACTTAGTGACCGAGACACAGGTTACACTTGATGATATCATGCCACACTCTACAGATAAGTTAATCAGCCGCTCAAACAGAGGATCCTCCACAAGATCCATATGACGCAGCATCTGAGCCTACATGTCGCCAACAATTTAAAAAAAAGCAAGTTTCATTCGGTGGAAATGCAGAAGACTCATAAATAATTGATAATACAAGACTGTAAACCATAAAAAGTTTGTCGCCAAAAGACGTATATGAAACATACCGATACATTTGATATAATGCTGTACAACTGTCATCGCTCCTTTTCTTCACCAGGGGATAAAGCTTCTTGAGGAACTTTTATTTTTGTGAGGCAGGGTGTCATTTACTTCCGTGGTGCTGGTGCTGTTCATCTAAGTGTGCACTCTGTATTCACACTGTGCTCATTGTATATTCCTCCGCTCGCTCCACATCGACAATCTTCTCTTCAAAATCTATATGATCTGCTCCCGAAACCATGCATAATCATGCGTGATCTGAATGGGCTCAACCTTCTTTGGGGACCTCTGAACACACACAATGAGGGAAGGTACTTGAGGAATTCATTTTTGACAATAATGTATGTATTTGTAATGACATCAAGGCCCTAGTTAACTTTTTGTGACAGGGGAGGGCAAATAAGAAAGGAAAAAATGTTTTCAATAAAAAATCCCCCCCCCCCCCCAACACACACACACACACTACGGCACTGATGGACATGTATTTACATCCTGCCACTGGAACATATTCAGGGCTTAAACTGTCCCACAAAGATTCAAACCTATTAAAGACGTTGAATGGTTGGTCCTTGATAACCTCTGTGGAAGCGATCACTTCCCCACCATTGTTAAAGCTAGGAATCATTGTATGAAAGACTATATACTGCAAAATTAATCTCTGAATATTCAAAACATATTGAGGATCCGATTCACTTTTTTTCAGAACAACTCAATAAAACAGTTGTTCAAACAATTCTAAAGGGAGGCCCAAAAATCCCTGAACATTATTCCCGTCGCCATCCTGTTGTACACAATGTAATTAAATCTGTAATTCAAAGTGGATACAGGTAAAACGTTTATAGTGGAGCTTGGAAAAGTTAATCTGAGGCTTCGTCTTTGAGCTTTCAGAACCTCGCCGGTTCACAGAATCTGGAGGCTGATTACTAAATTTCATTCTACTTAATCCAATCCAGTCTGCTTTTAATCCTCTTTAGGGGCGGTCGGGTAGCCTAGTGGTTAAAGCGTTCGCTCGTCACACCGAAGACCTGGGTTCGATTCCCGACATGGGTACAATGTGTGAAGCCCATTTCTGGTGTCCCCCGCCGTGATATTGCTGGAATATTGCTAAAAGCGGCGTAAAACCATACTCACTCACTCACTTAATCCTCTTTATGATGATTTCTACAATAAAATACATCTCTTATTCCGCCCCTTGGTATAAAAACATAATTAGATATTTCTGCTGCAAAAATATATCTTGAAATATAGCGCCCATTCAGCTGTTGTCCTTGGAAAGGGTATAAGTATTGTAAGATTGTTGCCTTGAGGGGGAAAGTGAGACCACGTCACGCAAAGTACTTGTTGAACTGCTACCCTTTTAATGATAGAAGGTGTGTTATTCGGCAAAATTTAACAACAATAGGCAGCGGCGTAAAGGATGGTGTAATCCTGCTGGGGTATCAGAGGTACCAGAGGTACCGCAGGTCCCCGGGGTCCCAGCAACTTTGGTTGCTGGTGATCTATGGCCTGTTTTTGTAATGTATTGTTATGTAAAGTTACATTTTATATCGTTGCATACTTGTTTTAAATGATATAAATGTGGGAAAGTCAAGTTATTTTACTGTCTTTTATTGACAGGTTTCTATATCATTGATGTATAACATCTAATGAATAGTCACGATGTGGCTTCATTTTTAATTTTTTAAACTCACCTACTCCTAGTTTTTACTTTAATGTTAATACATATTAAGACATGTCTATGCATTACGGTATATACGTAAAACTATGTTTGTATATTTTTTCAGGTTGTCCTTATCAGACTGATCTGGTTTTCCTTTTGGATGGATCCGAAAGTGTCTCAGAATCAGCATTTCTTCAGCAGAAAGCGTTTGTTGTGGTAAATACTGCCACACTGCAAATGACTGCTCCATCTTTCAGACACCTACATGTTGGAGTCGAAGTGTTTAGTTCAGATGTAAGCGTCATTACCGAATTGGACAAACCAGCAGATCCTGACACCTTTAGTAACTTTGTCCTCGCAGCAGCTCAGCCTCGTGACGGAACGCGCACCAACATGGCTCTTAAGACATTGAGATATATGTTCTCTCAGCAATCACGTCAAAATACTTTGTTGAAAGCTGTCTTAATAACTGATGGATATTCAAAGAATATAGCTAAAACGATAGAGGAAGCCCGAATGGCAAGGAATATGGGTGTTGATTTCATATTTGTTGGCATCGGAGGTTCGATAAAATTTGAGGAAGTGGCAGCTCTAGTAGATGACAAGAGTAAGGTGTTTCTCCTCAACACGTTTGATGAACTTGCCAGTGTCAGTGATGAAGTGCGAAATGCTATTTGTTCGGGTAAGGTCGTCACAATCTATAATGCATCAGCGATTGGTCAATACTATTACAGTGGTTTTTTTTATAAATAGACTGAATATACCTTTCTCACGACTTGTGACGGACAGACGATACTGATCACCTGTGTATCAACGCACATCCACAAGAAAGCACACCATTATTCAAAGTTAAAACATATATATTCAATGAGAGTGGCATTTTAGTATCAATTTCGTTCCATGTAGTCATGGTCATTCCACTGTTGGGTGGACGTGCTCAGATACCATGTTCCCTCAATCGCAATAACACTGTTGACTGCCGTCGATACCGTTGCTGTCGCGGGGATGGAACAATTTCAGAGTTAATGTCTGGGGATGTAACGACTCATCAATGAGCGTGTTTACACGAAGGATTTACCTTCGGGGCCATACTAATGGCTTTATTCCTCCCACTCTTTCTGGACTGCTGTTAAACGAGGCATTACTTTTGAGTGCTCTTGTTTACTGTGTTTCGAATGTCCTGCCTTTTCACCAAGAATTCATTTCTATGTTTGTTTTATAAAGTAATGAGACAAAACCTTCTTGTCGTACATTCTTCTTGGCGTGCATATATATCTATTTGAATATAAGAAACATAAGTCGAGAGAGGATGTTGACAAGGAGATCCGATGTCCCCATATTTGTTTCTTTTTGTCGCAGAAATACTTGGGATAATGATAAGAAATAATACAAATGTAACAAGAATAGTTCTTGGAGAAAGTGAGCACGTAATAGGTCAATACGGGGATGACACCGAACTATTTCTAGACGACACAGCTCTAAATGAAGCAGTAAGTACACTAATGTCTGGCTTATAAATGAATACAGATAAAACTAAAGCCATATTGTCTAGGTGCAATTGCAGGGAGTTTACTCACATTATGTTCTGATTTAACATTGGATTGACATAACGCAGATTTCGATGTACTTGGAATTTAAAAACCATCGGGTTATCAACACTGGAAAAAGACTGCAAACAATGGCAAACACCGTAATGAAAACGCGGCCCAGGGGGCATTGCGGAATTTCCGTCCTTGTTACAAGCTCCGTATGCTGTTATTTACATATAAAATGCCTTGCGCTGTTGTGTACCGTAATGTGTCAGTCGTTCTGACGGCCACAGTTTTCATCACGATCTGGATTTGTGCATGAAGTATGTGGCGATCAGGAAAGAGGATCCGGGATTTAAGAAATTATTGAAACCAAGTCACTATTCAGTGGTTTGTGTAATCACCTCCTTGACAGCGACAACAAGCCATCGGACACCGGAAATCATCATCAGCAACGAAGTTAGTAACCAGTGAACGAACAAATGCTATTATTTTCCTGTACGTCACAAGACTGGTATTGGTGAATATCCAAATGATAACAATCTTCAGTAATTTTAATGTGTAAATCCATCATGAATATAGTGGATTAGTCACAGTATGTTTTATGATCTGGGTGCACATCGACTTTCCCAAATATTGGCATAAACAAAATCAGTCATCCTCTGTGCCGAACTTTACTGAAATAAATAATTGTGTTTGACCAAATTTTAATGATGTGTATTGCAATGAAGAACATTCAGTCGTATAGTCTTTAACGTGATCTTTGTTACATAATTAATTAAATTATACCAACCAGTTATGCCAGTCTTGAGTAGGCCTATATGCACATATTGTAGATGAATATGGATAATGATCTATCAGTTAGCATACTATTATATCAAGTTATTCAGGTGACATAATAATAAAAGATGTTATATTGAAGAGGTTATATTGAAATAATTTCCATATATTTTCTTTACAGGAAAGTAAAGACTGAAGAGGGGTGCAATACAAACAGTGTTCTCCTTTAAGAAAGTGAGTAAACCAAGAAAAACTAGACACTATATTATAGATGTAGAGGATGCTCCTGATCTGGTCTGTGAGGGCGAAATTTGTTCACCAGGCTGCGATGAGGTTATTTGCCAGTAAGATGCTGTTGATCATACAGAAGTTGTGGCCACATAGTGCAGTTTGCTCTCGGAATTAAGCTCCAGACTCTCAATTCATCACATAAGAGATAATGACAAAACCGTTTCGTCTTACTCTGGTTTTGACAATTGTGACAATTTTATGTCTTTCTTTCAAGTACTAGGTCCCTGTGTCAATCATCATTCATGCCAGTGCTCTGTGACGCAACCAGAAGATCAGCTATTTATGACTTTGTTAAAATTCAGACAGACAAGAGATGATTTTGACCTTTCCACATTGTTCCATGTCAATGAAAGTACAGTATCAACATTAGTTCTCACTTTGACAAACTTTTTGTACTTCCAATTGAACGTATGGACATAACAAGATACAGTTCATGATAAAATGCCATAAACTTTCAAGGAAAGCTTCCCATCAACAAGGGTGTTTCTGGAGGCAACTGGGACACCGATTCGTAAGCCAGGCAATATAGCTTACCACTCTGAAAACTATGAATGGTTGTTCTCATCGAGGTCTTGTTATCTATGTTAATGACAGTTATGGTGGATCAACAAGTGACAGGCAGATAATAGAGAGGTCAGATCTAGCCTGCCAGGTGTGTTCTGTGCAGGAGACTGCATTATGCTGCAGGAATTACTTTCCTCTGCAGATGTAAAAGTTACAATTGCGTCTAATGTTCAAGGGTCGAAGTCCTGAACCCCAAGAGGTAGTCCACGACTGCATAATTTCATCCAAGTCAATTCTTATTAAGTCTGCTAAAAGAGGGATACCTTTGTGTGTTCAATTGTTTTACATATATACCATATATACTATGTACTTTTATAGTACACATATGTTTGTGGATTTGCACACAAAAGTGCGCATATTAATGTTTCGGTGTATATACATTGTGTATCAATATAGAGTGAGTGATTTTAAATAAAAGGCGCAAAATAAATTGTTTATGTTTAGATTGGTTCCTGATATATTTTAGTGCCGTTAAAATGGCGTTTGCTTCTACTGTAAAGTTATGGAACTGTTATCTGGCAATCGTGAAGATAATATTCTTGATCCAGTGACAGTGGCACTAGCAACTTTGCGTCACCGTTCTTAGATCCATATGTAAGATTTGTAAGTGTAAGTGTGTTTCATATTGGTTGTATTCTTGAGTATAAATAAGTGGGTTCATATCTGATTTCGTAGGTTTAGTTAATGTCAGGTCAACATTTGGCTTTACGAAGGAGGTGATGACAAAAGTTGAATGGGAGCTGTATCTTGAATTCAGGATATGATATATGGATGAACAACTTCTTCATCACAATTAAGAGCGACGTTTCAGTGTAGGTTCTAACGTCGTTTTCAAGCAAGTGATGAGTGAGTGAGTGAGTTAATATTTAAAGTCACATCGGCAATATTTCAGCCATATCGTGACAGAAGCAATTATACATTAAGAAAACGTTAATTTAGACAATTTAAAAACCTGTCACCAAAGGACTAGTATGTGACCATAAAAAGCTATTACTAAACAGAACAATACATTGTAAAAACGCTGGCGACTGTATGCAAGTTTAGCCATTAATTAAAACTAACAAATATACTAAGATTAAAATCGTGGTAGGCTTAAATTTACTTCGAGTGATGTGGAACTTACGTACCCTCTCTAGGGGAAAATAATCTTACAGCGATTTAACCCCCTTCAAGGATACAGCCACTGACAATCTCAGTTGCTTATTTAATCTACCAAATTTAAAACAACATTTACTTATTTTGCAAAACAGATTAATCAAAAACGTTCAAACAATACTATTTCTTTTAAAAAACCAATGATTAAAAGAGAACTAATATTTTTTAAAAGATCCTTGACAGATGAAGATTTGAAATATTTATCCCTTGATCAAGACATGCAAGCAGGACATGCTTGATCGTAATTCTCTCATCGCAAGGGCAATAAAATGGAGGATCCTCACCTTTCAATAAATGTTCATGTGTATATCTGCTGTGGCCAATACGACATCGCCGCATTACGACCTCTTCAAATCTGGACTGTGGGTGTAGGTGTAACCGATAGTTGGTTTAATGTCATGTAATTTATTGATACCTGCATAAGATTGTTGATTGTTGATGTAAGATCTAAGTGCAGGTTTAATATCATTGTATGGAAGTAGAAGTGGTGTCACAGATTTGTTGAGCGGTGCTTTTGCAGCTGTATCAGCCATTGTCTTACCAGTTATTCCAACGTGGCCGGGTAACCAACAGGAAACGATGTCATATTGGCCCGTAGCGAGATCATTATATACTCTTCAAAAAAAAGAAACTTGACACTGACTTTCAAAATGTTATATAATGCGATTGTTTCAAAATAGGACACAGAAACCATAATTGAAACACTGTTTGAAGATCAATGTACACAATGTTCAAAACATTAATCGTGTCACCTAGTCAGACACAGGGGTACAGAAAATGTCAGTGTCAGTTGTGCCCACCACGTGCATCAATCACCGCTTGACACCGACGACCCATAGATGCAATCAAGTTGTCAATAACACGCTGTTGGATGTGCTGCCATTCATGCTGAAGTGCATCAAGAAGCGCCGGAAGTGTTTCGGGCGGTGGATTCCTTCTGCGAACGCGTCGATCCAACTCGTCCCACAGATGCTCAATCGGGGACAAATCTTGTGACTACAGTATATGTGGTCAAATACATTGAAACTCATTTAATATATGACAGCAGGTTCGTCTTACATCATCATCGAAAAGCTGTTTAGTTATTCAATACTTTTGAATAACGAAAAACAAACCAGCACCGGGTTCGTTATTCAGACTTGGTATAACAAGTTTAAGATACCGTATTTCCAGTGGGTTCGTTATTCGTTATTCGTTTTTCGAATAACAAAAAACAAGCCAGCACCGAGTTCGTTATTCAAAGGCTGTATATTAAACAACTACAGTAATGTGGTCAAATACACTGAAACTCGTTTAATATATGACAGCAGATTCGTCTTACATCGTCCACAAGCTGTTAAGTTTTTCAATACTTTTAAATAACGAAAAATTAAACTGCAGCATTTTAGTTTTCAGTTAATGTCCAACAAATTGACAAATGTGAGGTAGTCTAATTTATGATCAAGCAGTTTTTAGTTACTAAGTGCTGTCCAGCAACTGGAATCTAAACAACACCACTCATCTTTTGTCAAAACACTAGTCAGTCGGATTCTTTCCGGCAGTTTATGGATGAGTGAGTGAGTGAGTTAAAATTTTAAGTCACATTGGCAATATTTCAGCCATATCGTGACTAGCAATAGTTAAACATAATACATATATTGAAATTTATATAAAAACCTGCCAACGAAGGACAGTAAAATAACTAGACATATCACAGAAATATAGTTTAAAACTGAAAATGGAATCATAAAATTGATAGCACTAAATATAACATCACGGTATAAAAACGAGCTGTAGATCACCAGCAACTGAAGTTAGATCACCATACTAGGTACCATGGGGACTTACAGTACTTCAGCTTCCTGCATGGAACCCAGCAGGATTTACATCATCACTTCAGGTGTTGGCGATTATTAACATACTTAGCCATATTAAAATAACATATATTCTACGATTAAAGACAATGGTAAGAACAAATCTACTTTGAATGACGTGGTCTTACATACCCTCTCCAGGGGACAATCATTTTACATTACTTCAACCCCCTTCGAGGATACAGCCACTAACAATCTCAGTTATTGCATTTATCCTGCCAATCATAAAAAAGTATATTATATACACAACATATTAATCAAAATGTATGGTACAATTCAATTTCTTTTAAAAAAACAATAACTAAATGAGAACAGATATTAAAAAGATCCTTAATAGATGAAACATTGAAATAAGTATCCCTTGTGATGGCAAAATCAATACAGTCAAGCAGGACATGCTTGACTGTGATTCTTTCATCACAAGGGATACAAAACGGAGGATCTTCACCTTGTAACAAATACTCATGTGAATATCTGGAATGGCCAATACGACATCGTCGCATAATGACCTCTTCAAATCTGGACTGACACCCCAAGTAGGTGTAACCGATATTTGGTTTAATTTCATGTAATTTATTGATACCTACTTGGGTAGCCCACTTCTTTTGCATTAGATCTCGGATGTAAGATCTAATCACGGGTTTAAAATCAGTGTACGGGATCAGAAGTGGTGTCACAGATTTGTTGAGTGCTGCTTTTGCAGCAGCATCGACCATTGTGTTACCAATAATTCCAACGTGGCTAGGTAACCAACAAAAGACGATGTCGTACTGGCCAGTCGCAAGATCGTTATGTAATTCTATAATTCCACGTAAAAGTGGATGTTCAGATGAAATATTTTAATGGCCTGAAGACAGGAAAGGGAATCAGAAAATATGATGAACTGCGTATGTTTAGACTGAGTATTAATATATTTGAGAGCTGTTAAGATTGCCTGTGATTCTGCTGTAAACATTGAACTGTCATTCGGTAATGTGGATGATATTGTTCTGGATCCAATAACAGTGGCGCTAGCAACTGCTTCACCGTCCTTGGATCCATCAGTAAATATGGACTGGGAAGTGTTGTAAGTGCTTCTTAATTGATTATATTCTTGCTGATACATTAGTTGGTTAGTGTCTGATTTCTTTAGTTTAGTTAAGGAAAGATCTACTTCTGGCTTTACCAGTTGCCACGGAGGAGACAACAGTATTTGAGTGGGAGAGATGTCAATTTTTGCAGCAGTTATTTCAAGTTTTATTCTTATTCCAAGGGGTGGATTGAGGGATTGTTTCTTTTGATACAGATCATCATACAAAGGATGAAAAACACAGTCATATGCTGGATTAGATTGATTGGAAAATAGTTTTGTGACGTATTGTAATGATAGTTTTATACGACGTTGTTTGAGAGATGGCTCATCAGCCTGCACGTACAGACTATTAATGGGTGATGTTCTGAATGCACCAAGGCAAAGCCGCAGGGCTTGATGATGTATTGTATCTAATAATTTTAGATAACTTTTACAGGCTCCACCATAGATGATGGAGCCATAATCCAGTTTGGAGCGGATAAGGGCTCTGTAGAGTTGGAGTAGGGTTTTCTGATCCCCTCCCCACTTTGAATTTGAAACGTCTTTCAGAAGGTCAAGGGCCTTCAGGCATTTATTTTTCAAATATTTTATGTGTGGTAAAAAGGTCAGATGCTGGTAAAAAATAATGCCCAAGAACTTGGCTTCTTTTACAACTTTAATAGGAGTGCTATCAAAAACTAGTTTTGGGTCTTTATGTGATTTGTATTTTCTACAAAAATGTATACAATTCGTTTTTGATTTTGAAAATTTAAAACCATTTATGGATTTTATTTAGACATAACTGTAATTGTCTTTCAATAGTATGCATATTTTTACCACGACATGAAATGTTAAAATCATCCACGAATATGGATCCACCAATGGAATCATTTAAAACCTTAGATAAGCTGTTTATTTTAATACTGAACAATATGACAGACAAAATACTGCCTTGTGGGACACCCTGATCCTGATTGTAATGATCAGACAGGGTGGAACCCACACGAACTTGAAATTGCCTCTCTGATAAAAATTTGGAGATAAATTGAGGCAAACGACCTCGCAACCAAAAATCACGTAAATCTTTTAAAATGCCATGTTTCCATGTAGTGTCATATGCTTTTTCTAAATCGAAAAAGATAGACACTGCATGTTGTTTGTTTATGATGGCATTTTAACAAAAGTTTCCAAACGAACTAAATGATCGATGGTACTTCTGTTTTTACGGAAACCACATTGTATATGTGTTAGTAGATTATTGGTTTCCAGGTACCAAACTAAGCGATTATTGATCATACGTTCCATAGTTTTGCAAACGCAGCTGGTCAATGAAATTGGTCGAGAATTTGAAGGATCAGTATGATCACGACCTGGTTTAGGTATTGGAACAATAATAGCTTCACGCCACGAAGAAGGAAATTCTCCTGAAGACCAGATATCATCAAATATTGTTTAAAGGGTTTCTAGACATGATTGTGGTAAATGTTTGAGGAGTTGATAAGGTATATTATCCGATCCTGAAGCAGTATCATGAGCTTACCCAAGAGCAGTATGGAGCTCATGCATGGAGAAGATTTCATTATAATCTTCCCCAATATCTGATTTGAAATTGATAGATTTCTTTTCTTGCTGCTCTTGGTAGGATTGGAATTTAGGGACATAATTCGACGAGGAAGAATGTTTAGACAGAGTTTCACCATGTTTATTGGCAATATCTGAAGTATCTGTCAACAAGTCATCCCCATTTTTAAGATGGTGGATGCTAGTTTTCGAACCCTTACCTTTAATTCTTTTAATCATGTTCCATACCTTAGACAATGGAGTACGTGAATTTATTTTAGAGACATATTGTTGCCAAGATTGGCGTTTGTTTTGTTTAAATATGCGCCTGGCTTTAGCTTTCATAATCTTGAATTTATTTAGATTATGCACCATTGGATGGCGGCGGAAATAATGCTCGGCCTTTTTCCTGGCCTTCCTAGCTTGTTTGCAAGCATCATTAAACCATGGTTTTCGTATGTCAGGAACCGCAGAGGACTTTGGAATATATTCATCAGCAATTTTTGTTAATTCATCAGAAAAACATTTGATAGGATCAGGAACACTAATAAAAAGATTAGGTTTAAGTTTGTTGGTACAGAGAGTTCCATAGAAGGCCCAGTTAGCTCTATTAAAGTTCCATCTTGATGATGGAGGAACATCAGATGGGGTCACAGGCTTTAAAATAGTAGGGAAATGGTCACTTCCACAGAGGTCATTGTGGACTGATCATTCAAATTCATTCATTATTTCTGAATCTGTAATTGACAAATCCAGAGAAGAGTAAGTACCTGTTCCAGGATGGAGATAAGTGTCTGAATCATCATTATATATGCACAAATCGTTGTCAGAAATGAAATATTCTATGGTCTTTCCTTTGTTACTTGTATGCGCACTGCCCCAAAGCGGGTTATGTCCATTGAAATCGCCCACAATAATACACGGCTTCGGGAGCTGGTCATACAGGGCCCGAAGGTCAGTCTGCGTCAGAGAAGACGATGGAGGGATGTAAACAGAGCATAGGGTAAGAACAATGTGCATAGTTATACGGACAGCGACAGCTTGAAGTGGGGTATCAAGAGTAACATGGCTGTGAATAACACCCTGCCTCACCAAGACAGAAGAACCTCCAGTTGCTTTAGCACCCGGAGGTGAATAGAAATGATAAGAATTATACTGTCTGATATCCATTTGATCAGTGGTTTTCAAGTAAGTCTCTTGGAGGCAAAATGATGATGGTTTATGATCTTGTATTAATAATTGCAAATCATTTAAATTATTTCTTAGTCCTCTGCAATTCCACTGGATGATATTTGGAGAGCTACTCATGGTGGCTCAACTGGTGATCTGGAACGTGAGGGAGGACCACTCCCAGGTATGGAGTTGGAAGGAGTGACCTCCATCTCCAGAGGTTCAAACGAATTGTGAACCTCAACAGGGTTAGGTGTATGAGAAGGCATCTCCAAGTGTTGGAGGGCCCTGGCTCTTTTCTTAATCTGTTTTTTTTCTTTATTAGTCAAGTGGGCATCGCCCTTGACTTGTTCCTTTTCTTAAACTGTTTCTTGGTCATAATGTTCGAATTCAGTCTGTGAAGCAGATGATGAGACATGTGACGGTGCTCTAGTGATGGGAGCCACATCCTCAAGGGTGATCTGCAGTTCTGTCACCCAAGATAAAGTTGTTTGACAAGAAGTGGAAATTGTTTGAACTTTCTTGACATGATTTGGCAAAGAGACTGTAGCAGAATAAGTTTTTGCAGCGGTAGTTTGGGATTGCGGTTGAACTAATCTTTTTGCGTCGTGATACGAGATATTTTGGGTGCATTTTATTTTCAGAATTTGGGACTCGTATATATAGGATGTGCAGACTTCCGATGAAGCAACATGTTCATCGCAGTTTGCACATTTGATTGATTCAGTTGTGCAGTCGGAGCTCTCATGATCTCCACCACAACGGACGCAGACAGTGTTGCGGGTGCAGAATTTAGCACCATGGCCAAATTTTTGGCACTTGAAGCATCGGAGTGGGTTTGGCACGTATACCTCCACTGCGATGGGAGAAGTCGGGAGTTTCTGCAGATCAAAAGTGAACAAGTACGTGTTCGTTTTGATGATTTTTTCATTTTGTTTTTTGGTGAAACGCTTTACAGCGGTTACACCTTGTACCTTTAGTTCATCTACAATCTCTTCTTCGCTCATATCAGAAAGACAACGAGCATAGTCTCTAACGATACCCTGACAGGAGTTCAGAGTCCTGTGCACCGAGACATCAACATTGGTGTTAACGAACTGCTGTAGTCCCAGCAGGTTAACAGATTGTTGCCTCTGTAAACATTCAACCAGAATTGAACCACTTCGGAGTCGGATCACATTTTTTACTACTCCGCAGGCACCTTCTATGCCCTTGGAGATAGCAAACGGGTTTAATTTCAATGGATTGTCATCGGCAGAGGCAATGACTATAAACCGAGGCCAAGAAACAGTATTTGGTGGATTAGCTTCATCGTCAGATGAAATACAGTCGACATGTCTACGTTTGTAGGTCTTTGATGAACCAGAAGAAGCGTGGTGAGACATGGTAGAAGAATAGAATTCAACACCCTTGCTCCCCACCCACCATCGAGTGACAACAAGGACGATGTTGCAGCGGAAGCCAGTCTGCAACATCAGGGCTACAAAGGTGTCATACTCCAGAAAATACAGACATAAAAAGCCATGATATCTTAAAGAACAAGTGCCAGGCTGGTTCGGCCAATGACACATTTCTCAAGAACACAGAATTCAGAGGTCTATATAACCAGATTGGCCCATGAGCCACCGCCTTCTGGCATAGGACTCTAGGCAAAATTAATATCATCAAAATAACAATTTCACAATTAAAGAGCATTTTTGTGATCAAAATGTTTTGAAATTCAAATTTTCATGCACAGGGCATGGCGTGACCAGCCGATTGATAGAATCGGGCCCATTCTACCACCCGTCTAGGTGAAGTAAGGGTCGAAGTGGTGTGTTGGGCAAAAGGAACACTGTTCTTGGCTCCAGTGCCCTCAACCACCAGAATCCCGTCCTCCACCGACACAGGGGCGCAACCCACGGCAAACAGGTTGCCCAATTCGGTCGCCTTTTACGACCAGCAGTGGGGTGCTGTGGAAATATTCTGCCCCGGTTCCACACGGGGGAAGAGCTATTAGCGTTACCCAGCACTCACCACGAGGAGGTTGCTCTTCACGAGTGCCAGTTTATGGATGAATAATAACGAACTAAAAGGGGATAGATCAAACTGTATTCAATTTATTTGTAGGAAAGGGTTACAATACCACTTACACTCTTTTACACGTATTACAGTTAAATGTAGTGAGTTACCCAGACAGTATTTTCTATAACAAGTCTTTCGTCAGATAGCAGTTATGTTCATTGCATAGGTAAATTTGCTGTCGACAGAAAGTTATATACGTCACAATGCAAACCTGATCCATCTGACTGCTATACTACTAAATGGCAATGTATCTATACAGACAATGTACACTTATGTTTACTGAAGTCTTGAACTCTACTGAACTATAATTTAAGGTTACTGCACTATGCAAGTAGTTGTCTAGAACTGTGCAAACAAACGTGAGGTTAACTTGTCACCTATATATTGAATACAATCATGGTCGTAGTCGACGATCAAAGTTACAAACCCAAAAAAATCTAATGTCATAGTATAAGACATTCGGAGTGTAGTAAGACATCTTACTGCAGTTGTGTGATATGTCATCACCATTTCCTGACCAGTCATGTAATTCATGAAAATACAGATACATTGTAAGACTCTGTTCTATAGTGGGTGATGATGGACACTGACTAGAAACGTTTTTTTCTGTGGGAACGGATATAGGTGGTGTGGTTGAAGATACAGTGGCAGGATCTACGAGCAGAGGCAACACGCATTATACAATTAAATTTTCCTATATTTGTTAATTTGTCCTAAAATACAGTCAATATTTAATGTGGGCTACTTCTGCAACGGTTTTCCCACAATTTAAGTCTTTATTGTGAATATGTACATAAATAAAAACAGTAGCAGATTCTTTATTCTATTTATTCATATATTTTCTTGGACATGAACTGAATAACGAACACGGTGCTGGTTAGTTTTCCTTATTCAAAAATACTGAATAGCTTAACAGTTGTTGGGAGATAGACCATAGACTATCTTATATTTAATAGAATTGTTGGACATAAACTAAATAACGAACCCGGTATTTGACCACATTACTTTAGTTGTTTATTCCACCCTGAATTTGGAATTTACTCGATTCTGATTGGTAAATCAGAGGCTATTAAATCACAATAAACCCCCTCTGATTGAAACAGCTGGTTTGACGGCCGCTTCACCGCGGAAGCTAATATTCGTAGAATATTACTATTTTCAGTCATTGTCGGTAGGCGTATTTAAATAATTATATCTACAATTACAGGTTACAAAATGCACAGATGCGGTTACTACAATATTCAAAGGATGTGTGGCAATACATTTTGTGCTGAAAAACACGACAGAAATCAACAAAGGGAATGTATTTACGTTTTGGAGACAACAGAGAGCTTGGAATTTTGGCGCTTTTCTATATACGACTGTGACGTCATATCTTTTGCGTCACAATGAGCGGCATGACGTCATAATGGTGACGTGCGATGTAGAGCGAAAGCATAGCAAAGCTTACTTTGTTTTCTTTACGGATGCCCACCTCATGTTTGCTTACCAAGTTGCCGTGCTTACCATGTTTGCTTTCAATGCCTGTCATATGTTCGAGTGAAGTATTACGGTATAAACAAACTGCTTGAGGATATACAGCACCATATTTTGTTCGGTGATTCCGTAATTCAGATCGATAACCCACTCAAAACACTGAACTCAACCCATGACGCTTCACTCAGTATATTTGCTAACACCAAAGAGTTCGCGTTATATTTAGTCATGGTGGAATGGAGATAAACATACTGTGTTTTCAATGTAGAGCTAGGTTACCTGTAGATTTAACCCCGCTAAATTTAACATTTGAAACCTCACGCTGCGCGTGAATAACGAACCCACTGGAAATACGGTATCTTATACAAGGTATTTGTTATACCAAGTCTGAATAACGAACCCGGTGCTGGTTTGTTTTTCGTTATTTAAAAGTACTGAATAACTAAACAGCTTTTCGATGATGATGTTAGACGAACCTGCTGTCATATATTAAATGAGTTTCAATGTATTTGACCACCTTACTGTAGTTTAATATACAGCCTTTGAATAACAAACCCGGTGCTGGCTTCAGGCCCCTAACTCAATTTGGGTGTCTAAGGAACCGGCACCGGATACCCCTCCGGATACCTCATTCTGAGTTTCTAAATAGATGTCACAATTTGGGGGTGGGGTGGGGGGTGCATTTGGTTCAATCAAGTGTGAAACACCTAAAAATATATTTGAAGCTAACAAAGACAATTGAACATTGCTGAAGGTATCCGGGAGGTATTCGGCGGGTATATGGATGCGATTTTTCGAGATGTCTTTTTTCTAGTAAATAATGTTAGCTTGGTTGTAACGGTAAAAGTACTTGTTATATCTAGACATACGAGCTTCAATATGCCTCACTCTGGGGGTGACGTACCAGATTTCATCGCACAACAGAGAGCTCTTCCTCAGTTACTGTGAACATTTTTACTGAAAGACATTGAAAGTTATTTTGACCTTAAATATCAGTTGCGACTATTTCAGAAACAATTGTAAAAGGCTTCATATTACTTATACCACTAATGAAGGCCCTAGGCAGAATTATATGCAACAATGAAAATGTGGCTTTTGCTACTCATTGAAATTAGGTGACTGTGATTTGTTACCACTGCTCATAAATGAATATTCAAACAACATAACATATAACACGACATCCTTCCTTCTATATTGCCTTGGAATAACATGAACCAGGAGGAGGGGAGGCCAGATGGACTCATCCCTGTTGCATTGTGTTAGTAGACTTGTGAACAAACACTTTGTGTTTGGGTCCACATTTATATACAATAAGTCCCATTCATCATTCCTTCCAAGTGATTACCATATGGCCAAAGACAAAAAATTCTTTAACATCCTTGAAAGGTCCCACTCCAACTTGGCATTGGTTGGTCTTTATGAGTGTGTCCCAGTGCACTTGGCATACAACTCCTCGGTCGGCCTCCATTGAAATAACAGGACTCTCCTCATCGCTGTCTGCCAATCACTTCTGAAATCAGGAGGGGCCTTCCAGACTGTCAACCTGTGGTACTCAGCCAAGGACCTCAAGCTGGACTTCAGTTTCTGCAGAATTATGTATACAGATTGTAGCAATAAACAAGAATTGTTTCAACATGTACTTACAGAAAGAAGGCAGCAAATTCACTTCATTTATCATATATGAGTCTTGTTATATACCAAACATTTTGAGATATATATATGTTGATGAGTTGATGAGTTGAAACAATCATTAATTGACAACTCTTAAAAAGCCAAAGTGATAGATGAGGAAGTAAGTGGGCTCATTTATCGCTCGTAATCGTATCCGAATGTCATGGGATAATGTCATCATCGGTGTGTCCGGATCGGGTTCATAACATTAATCACTAGTTTGTCTGGTTGAGGCGCCGCGATTCGTTGTGCAGAGTTGCCTTGGGCTAGCAAGAAACCTATGATTGTGGGTTCCAATCCCGATTTGCCCCGATTATGTTTCTAGGTTTGTCAGCACCATACCCGTGCTCGTGGGTTTCACCGAAGTGGTAAACGTCTGAGGCCTGCATCACACCGGGCTTTCCTCCCACATTAAGCTGACACGCCGTGATATAACTGGAATACTGTTAAAAGCGGCGTTAAACCCAACTCACTCACTCACTCTGGTTGAGATTTGAGATTTGATTATATAATCCTTCAGGTCTTTGAAAGGCATTTAGAAGTGATTTACATAAGGAAGAGAATATATTGATGTCAACTTCTTTATTATGAGGAACACAACGCTTCGGAGTATATGCTTACTCCTTCATCAGGTGAATGAATGCCACGAGGCAGAGAGCACATATGTGTACATGTAAGGGCAACAAAATAAATAAGATAACAAAAGGTGGAAACTGACAAAGGGTACAAGCTAACAAAGGAAGCCAACAGATGATTGGCGCTGATAAGGTGATTAGCAATAGACGATGAAAGCCAACACTTAAGTAATCAGAGCTAAGTAATTGGTAATGGGGGTTGGGGGTGGGGGTTAATTAGCACTGATAGAATTGACATAGCAAGGAGCAAATATTGCTGAGTGCAGAGTTAAACAACAAACACCAACATGATTCTACTACCTGCTCTTCTTTTCACATCGTAACTACTGCAATAATATGTTCGACAACATGTGTTTTAAGTATATTTATTTCATAATGAACTGGATTTGCAAACAAGCCGATGGCTTATCTAAATGTTGCTCAAACACAGAATAAGTATTAATAAAATACTAATTCTATACTAATGCAATACTATCAGTTGAGCAATAATGTAATCAACTGATTATAAGTAGATAATTGAAGGAGAAATCCATTTTGATTAATTAAATCTACCAGATTCTGAGATAAAGGCACGTATTGATTGAATTATTTCAATGTTTTCATGTACATAATTTTCAACATTACCATAAAAAGCTTTCTCATATCATATCCATGCTGTATAATAATACGTATTATTTGCACACACAAATAAGTAATGAATGGTATTTTTATAAAAGGTGCCATACGTGCGGGATAGATTTGACATGAATAAGTTTTATGTGAATTTGAATCACTACACACTAATCTGAGTCATGAAAGGATATGGTCAGTCAGTGAGTGTGGTTTTACGCCGCTTTTAGCATTATTCCAGCAATATCACGGCGGGGGACACCAGAAATGGGCTTCACACATTGTACCCATGTCGGGAATCGAACCCAGGTCTTCAGCGTGACGAGCGAACGCTTTAACCACTAGGCTACCCGACCGCCCTGAAAGGATATGACTTTGATTCTGTGAAAATAGAAATGCTGAAACATCTCCCGATATTAACCATGCTATTACAGAATTGTTTTTGTATGTAAAGTATTTTTGAACAATGACATCAGTCTAATGATTGTTTGCAAGTCCCCATGGTACCCAACGAGGTGGCCTAGCTTTGGTTACTGGTGGCCTATAGCCCATGTTTTAAAACTGTATATATAATATTGTAATGCTGAACTGTGTTTCAAAATTTTATTCCGAAATATAGTATGCTCAATTATATTTTACAACTTGTTTTTAAATAAAACTTTCCATTAATGACTAAATTGTAAATGTATTTACTTGGTCTCGTCGCTAATGGCTGAAATAATGCCGATGCGACGTCAAATTTTAACTCACTCACTCACTTGTAAGTGTGATATGCCGGTATGTAGAGGTATATGTGTACAAGCGTGTACATACGCGTATAAAAATTATATTTTTAAACTTATCCTATCTCACACTATGCATTTCTCTGTCTTCTTTCGATTCTGAGTGGAAACGTATCTGAAATAAAAGTTTCCAGCTTCTAAAGTTAATAAACCCTGTCGCCACGGTCACCTCCCAGATCTGGGTCATGCGCGCTATGCATGCGGGTTGACCTTCTTGCACTGATCACGTGTCTATCCAAGTCAACTCATTCTCTTTCAAATCGCCACGCAGTGGTGACGTGTTGTTATTACAGGAATCCATTTTGGGTTGTTTGTTTCGATTGAAGCGATCTTCATATTTTTGTCGTCTAATTGGCTGCAAATTTACTTATATCCCTGTTTTGGATAGTTATTCTTCATAATGGACGAGCAGTCCACACGGAGACCTGTCTGCACTTTGTGCCGACGAGTTTTCTCGCCGTCTGACCCTCATGCCCAATGTTCGGATTGTCGTGGATTATGCAGTTTTTTAGAGCTTTGCGAGCTCTGCTCCGATCTACCAGATGAAACCTTCAAACTGTACCTGCATAAATAATATTTGACGTTCACCTACAGACCGTTACTCGTCTTATGACAGGCGAGCGGATTATCGCTCATCCCCTTATCATGTCTCACGCAGAGACTATTCAGACCCATCACGTCTAGCTATAGTCTCGGAGGATGAACGCTACAACGAGTCTATTAGCCATTTATCCTACAGGTCTCGATCTTCTCCTTCACTCCTCCATCCGGAGTTTCAACCAAGAGATTACCCTCACAGTTTTGATTTTCATCAACGTGGTGATTACCCATGGAACACTACTTCATATAGTGCCTAAGCACATGAGTTGAAACGATACCAACACTACAGGGATCCCCACCTTCAATGGCATGGGTATCCTCATGATCCGGATTACAGACCTTATCGGTCAAGCCACATTTCCTCTTCTCGTCATGAGGATTCTCCTCGGCGTTATAGAGATAGACCACTACCGTTAGTAGATGTCCTTCACCTAAAGATAGTTCTACTTCACCTACTCGTCGTACCGGCTCCCCATCGCGACCTCCGGTTCGACGCGCTCCTGTTTCCTCTGAATCACAGTGAGTGAGTTAAGATTTACAGTCACATCGGCAGTATTTCAGCCATATCGTGACTACAACAATTTAAACATACATACACAATACGTGTAGTCTTTTAAAATACCTGTCAGTAAAGGACAGTAAAATAACTAGAGTATCACAGACATATTTAAAACTAGTATTGAACGTTAAAAAATATTACTATACATAACAAAACATGATAAAAACGAGCTAGGGATCGCCAGCAACCAAAGTATGGCAAACATACTGGGGACCGTGGGGACTTACAATACTTCTGCTTCCCCAGCAGGATTTACACCATGCCTTTAGCCGCTGGTGATTCTATTCAACTGCAGCTATCAATTAAAACTAACAAATATACTACGATTAAAAAAGGGGTAGACCCAAATGTACTTTGAATGATGTGGAACTTACATATTCTTTCAGGGGGGCAATAATTTTACAGTACTTTAACCCCCATTCAAGAACATAGCCACTACCAATCTCAGTTTGCAATTTTAATCTACCAATTTTTAAAACGACGGATAGATATTTTCAAAACATATTCATCAAAAATCTTCAAACAATTCAATTTCCTTTAAAAAAACAATAATTAAACGAGAACCTATTCCATTAAAAAGATCCTTGATACTTGATGACTTGAAATATTTATCCCTTGTGATGGAAAAATCAACACAGTCAAGCAGGACATGCTTGACCGTGATTCTCTCATCACAAGGGATACAAAATGGAGGATCCTCACCTTTTAGTAAATACTCATGTGTATATCTGCTGTGGCCAATACGACATCGTCGCATTATGACCTCTTCAAATCTGGACTGACAACCCAAGTAAGTGTAACCGAT
The DNA here is from genome assembly GCF_023055435.1 of Haliotis rufescens. NCBI lineage: Eukaryota > Metazoa > Mollusca > Gastropoda > Lepetellida > Haliotidae > Haliotis > Haliotis rufescens. Next base: position 770,667 of record NW_025964384.1, read on the forward strand.
AGTTGGTTTTATTTCATGTAATTTATTGATATCTACTTGGGTGTCCCACTTCTTTTGCATGAGATCTTTAATGTAACATCTAATAACAGGTTTAATATCACTGTATGGGATTTGAAGTGGTGTCACAGATTTGTTGAGCGGTGCTTTTGCAGCGGCATCAGCCATTGTGTTACCAGTTATACCAACATGACTGGGTAACCAACAGAAAACGATGTCGTATTGGCCAGTAGCAAGATCATTATATAATTCAATAATTTCGAGTAAAAGTGGATGTGTACATGACACATTTTTGATAGCCTGAAGACACGAAAGAGAGTCTGAAAATATTATTAACTGCTTATGCTTAGATTGATTGTGAATATGTTTAAGAGCTGTTAAGATGGCATGTGATTCTGCGGTGAAAATGGAACTGTCATGTGGTAACCCGGACGAGATAGTTCTGGATCCAATGATAGTAGCGCTAGCAACTGCATCACCATCCTTTGATCCATCAGTAAATATAGATTTGTATGTGTCATATTTATTTCGCAGTTGGTTATATTCTTGTTGATAAATTAGTGGATTGGTGTGTGATTTCTTGAGTGTTGTTAAAGTCAGGCCTACCTCTGGCTTCACCAGTTGCCAAGGAGATGAAGACAGAAGGCGGTGCTGAGATATATTTTCAAGATGTGTATTTGCAGAAAAAATGGCAGTTTTTACCCTTATTCCAAAAGGGGGAATAAGAGAGGACTTATTTTGGTAAAGTTCTTCATAAAGGGGATGAAAAACATAATCGTATGCAGGATTAGATTGATTTGAAGATAATTTGGTAATATACTGTAAAGATCATTTCATACAAGTACCATCTTTTAACGTCTTTTGGTATGACGCGGCTGGGGATCGAACCCCGGACCTTCCGCTCTCCGGGCGGACGCTCTACCATTGGACCACGGAGGCGGTCGAATATACGCTGTAATACCAATTAGGTATAACAATGCGAGTGTGATCAATACCAAAGTTACCTATTAAAAACCTATTATTATCTCTCGCAGCATTTATATTGGTCCACCGTGGGTAATATGCTACATCGCATAGAGCGACTTCAAGTTGACCATCCGAGTTATCGATGGTATGAAGCAGTTGAATAGACTGACCATTTGTTATCCCTGGGAGTGTGACATACATATTAAATATACAATGATACTATATCATAACTTAAATATGATATCAACTTACATTACTAATCAGTCGATTTTAGTAAGTGCCTCTGGTGCTATTTTTTTGGTTAAATTCCCTGATATCTTTGAAAAGTACAGGGTCACGGCAACTAGCGATAAAATGGTGCATGATTGGTTTCACAATCCGATGGCAATTTTGGCAGAACCAGTTGAACTTTGCCTTATGGTGTGCCACAACAGGATGTGGTGTATCTCTTTATGCCCCAGGATTTGAACTAAATAAGTCTGTTTTATCATTTCACCTGAACTATCAGATTAGACGTATACTTAAAGAAATTAGTGCTCCATTACCGCAGGATCGAGCATGGAATTCCACAAATAATCCATACAATAGGTTCGCGTATGAGCGTATTTGTCAGGAATTTGGTATTTCTACTAGTAAAGATTGGCGTCTGAGTGGAGTTAACCATGGTCTAGGTGTTCCGTACAATGGACAAATAACTGTTAAAGAAGAAAGTGATGATTTAGTTGAAGAAATTCACCAAAAAACATTCGATCCATTTAGGTTGTTACAGGCAAACAAACTTTATGTAAGAATACATGATCTTTATTTAATCACCCATCATTGGTATCACGGCTGGGAACTTTCGAGTAACGATCTGAGAGGAGATATTATGAGTTTTAAGAGTGGTTTAATTTATATTGTTACAAAATTTGTACAACTGAACGATACCGCAAACGCTTTTACCTGTTCTCTAACTAGTTTTATGTAAATCTGTGATTTTCTAGTTATTATACTGCCCTTCGTCGGCAGAATTTTATACAGTTTAAAATATATTGTTGATGTCAAATTTTGTTTCGTCACGATATGGCTGAATTATTGCTGATGTGACGTTAAACTTTAACTCACTCACTCACTCACTTTAATTAACGGTGGTAACCATGGTGGTAATAACATCAACAGTTTAAATCATAAGTCCCAAGCACGAGAATCTGATGGCACACAAGTATGGTGGTCTACCTACAGTTGCTGGCGATCTATAGCCTGTTTTTATAATGTAATGTTATGTATAGTGCTATTGATTTTATGATTACATACTAGTTTTAAATTTATTTCTGTGATAAGTCTAGTTATTTTACTGTCCCTCGTTGGCAGGTGTTTTATATAAGTTTCAATATATGTATTCTGTTTAACTATTGATAGTCACGATATGGCTGAAATATTGCCGATGTGACTTAAAATTTTAACTCACTCACTCACTCACTCACTCACTGATGGCACACAAGTTCAGTAGCGTGTATGGCCACCATGTGCGTTGACAACTGCCACACAACGCCTCCACATGGACCTTGTGATGCTTGTGAACACATGATTGGGAAGACGACGCCATTGTTGCTGCAAAATGGTGCCAAGATCTTGCAAATTCTGTGGTTGGTTCTGGAGAGTGCGCCAGTCCATGACGTTGACTCCCGCATTCTGAAGGAAATTCCTTGTCAAAATTGCTGTGTGGGATCTGGCATTGTCGTGTTGGAAGATCAAACCGGGTCCATGTGCTGCCATAAAAGGCAGAAGTTCTGGTGCCAGTACCTCGTCGCGGTAAGCAGCAGCGTTGAGGTTGCCACGGATGACAAGAAGCCTGGAACGTGCATTGCCACAGAAAGCACCCCACACCATGACACTTCCGCCTCGAAATCTCTCAACTTCCTGTACACAACGCTGGGCGTAACGTTCATGACGGCGCCTCCACACCCTCGCCCTACCATCAGCAAATCGAAGATTAAACGGGATTCATCACTGAATACGACTTGATTCCAATTCCTCTGAGTCCATCGTAAGTGTCGCTGTGCCCACAATTGACGTTGACGTCTGTGTAATTGAGTCAGAGTCGGCCCGCAGTATGACCGTCGTGCTTGAAGGTGAGCAGTTCCCAGACGGTCTCGAACAGTTCGCGCACTCAGTCTACCCCCAAACAGTTCATTTGTGGTTGATGTAGCCGTCAAAAATCGGTTACGGAGGTGACGTAAGACAATTTGACGATCCTCTGTATGTGACGTCACACGAGGTCGACCTGGCCGAGGGCGATAAGCGGTGGTACCCGTTTGCTGAAGACGCGTCTGTAAATCATAAACAGTCCGTCGACTACAACCCATCGTCCTTGCGACTTCAGCTACTGACGTTGCCGTCTGCAACATGCCGATGAAACGTTCACGTTGCACATTTGAAAGGCGTGGCATGACAAATGGCCGTAAAGACTTTTGTTTTCTTTTTATGTTAATGACTGCTAACAAGTATGGCTGAAAACACGTGCGGTTTTCTTTTTTGGTTAATGACTGCTGACAAGTATGGCTGAAAACACGTGCGGTATTATGGCCACGTGACCAGTTGCACGTGAAAAACCACTTTTGCCACTATAGTGCTGTGCACATGATTTTGATCGATTCACCTGCACAAAAACGGGTGTTATCTGAAGACAATACGTGGCCATTACTGTTTAAATACACAATTGTTCAGTATTACAATACTCCCAGTGCAGATGCGGCTTTCCCAGCGAGCTTTCCCAGTGCTTCTCCTAATGCTTTTAAATGCTTTTAAATGCTTTTCTATCCACTCTTTTACACAATGTTTATTATGGGGGGGGGGGGGGGGGGGGGGGGGGGTGTGTGCTACCTCCTGTACCTCCTGTACCTCCACCGCCACCGGTTTACGCGAGAGTCAAAGTCGATATAATACATCCCAATGCGGTTAAAATACTGGCAATGGTTACCCCATGTTTTAATTTTATCGGCCAGTGTAGTGTCATCGTTGAGGACTTGATCGATAGTTTCTCGAATTCGACTGATTTGTGAACGAAGTGCCTTTCTATTACTGGAAGCAGTTTCGAGGCGGGCCGATCTTTCGTCTTCTAAGTTACGCAATCTTTTTGCAACGCGGCGTCTACTGAATTCATCACCCGCCTGTTCAAGCTTTGTTTTCTCATAAGCTATATGCTTGTCGAGTTCGGATAGCTTGGTTATATTATTGATGAGTTCTCCCCGCATTATTTGCATTGCCTTGTCAAGGCCTAGGATGGTGGCAAACTTGCAAGTGCCACCATCATTGGATCCAGAACTGTCTCGTCAAGAATCCCAGATTTGAGTTCAATTTTTACTGCTGAGGCCAAAGCTATCCTAACAGCTTTGACCTATATTCAACAACAAAACCAATCTAAAAATTTCTTCATCTTCTCTGATTCGTTACCTTGGCTTCAGGCACTTAAAAGTGTCCCATCATATCACCCTATTATCCTTGGCATTTTAGAACTCTATAATGATCTTTCTACTAGCCAATTAGCAATTGGATTTAATCGGGCGAGCAGTTCCGAGATCGCAGCTTGACTGTTCGGTACGGCCGTAAGGCGGCATCCATGTTGTTCACGCTCCGCTGATCACGGGGCCTCATTTGTCTGTATTCTGCTTATGAGCCGGGATGCGCATGAAACACGGGTGTCAAATCGAATATATTTACCAATTATATGTACGGTCAATTAGCCAGTTCAAGAGACAATACCCTCGTTCTACCACCTTTAGGTGTAATTACGTCGCATGCCCCTTGGTTCACGGTTCGTCTGATCTCCCGTCATAAAACCACGATATTTATTTACCTGGAGCCTCAGACAGCGCCGACTTCCTATGTACATGTCATACATGGCAATTAATGGTTTGACAGTTGTTTGACGGAATCAGTCAATAGTTATTGACACAGTGATGTAATTAAAATTTGTCACTATTCACAACTCCTATTTTGATTTTTCTATTGTTCAGCTGTATTTTCGATCAGTTTCATATGTATAAAAAATCTTCTCTAGTATTTATAAACCAAACCTAAAAACATTATATAAGAACAATTGTGTTTTTAAAACGTAAGTTTTCTATTAAAACAACCATGCAAGTAAGATTTCAGCCGGAATATTACTTTAGTTACTCCACAGATTACACATCTTATATGCTGCAAACGCAGCGAATGTAATGGTACTACGTCACAGCTGCCTCGGTAATTAAGGGCTGGAATGTTTTTGTGAAGGCAGTTAGAGCAGACGAATTTTCCCCCTCGCTGTATAATGACGGTCGCTAACCATATATATGTATTTTTCGTGTTTTTGGCTTGATTTGATTGTCCTTTGGTGAAAACAAATGTTCAATTGTGAAAGCAGACCCTTTTCCCCTGAACGTTAAAAGCCAGGAGGCTTTGTTTTTGTCTGAAATATCAACGTTGAAGTCGTTTAATTATTCGGAAATCCATATTATGGTAAATATTTATTAAATGCATGTCCTGTTTTGTATATATGTATATATTATTATGTTAATATGGACAATGGTAAAATTCAGTATCACAGTTTAAGTGCTATTCACAAATGTATGTAAATCTGTTTCGTGATGAATGAAGCATGGCAATAAATGTATGCATCTGATTCTTCATTTGTTCTGTATTCTTTGATGAGAATGAGTTTCGTTAATGATGATCACTCTCACAGATTATTTGATAAGAGGATAGGACTGGTGAATAGTTATGAAAAATATATATATAAGTATAGGCGGTCTGTGCACATGTGGTGAAACTGATACCTCAATGATTTAATAATTGGGACTTGGAAATCATAGTCTGTCATTAAATTGATTTTAAAATACATTGTTTTGACTGTAGTACGTCCTGACATGATAATATTATGTTGTAAACAACTTATCTTATCTTAAACAATTATTGATAACTTCCTGAATTCCAATTGTTCAATGAACAGAATTATTCAAAGCTCTGGCGTGAGACAACAATAAATTACCAAAGATTGTCCATTTTATGATCTTAGGCACATGTCGGCACACTTACATGTGAGCCGTCTATTACGACAGTCTGTTTTATTATAAAATGGCAGCTGCCATCCAGCCGAATACTTAATCTTGAGACCTATTATTGTCTTGTCGAGTCAATTGCGGTTCTCCCTCTCACCTTAGGGAGAATGCGATTGTAAAAGCCCCTCGCTAGACAGACAAGTAGTGAATGTTTGAGATAAGTTTATTATTTATTATATATAGTTTAAACTCAATAGATAATTCAAAGTCTTTTTATTGTTCAAATTACCAATAAAACATATTTTAACTTGTTCCTTCTAAACATACTTCCAAATTATTCCAAACCATTCCAAACATTTCCTGTGTTTGAAATATAATTGGAAATGTTGCCAATCCAATTTTGGATTTTCCGTAAAGAGCGATCCTTCCAAGCTTTGGAAAGGTTGGAATGAGCGATCTTTCCAAAGCAATCCAACGTTCATTCCAAATTGGAATGGACGCTCCTTGGTATTGTGCCTTCTATCAAGCATCCCTAGGCGATAGGTTAGAATACGAACTCACTTTTAATGACTATAGCAGAGTAATCAAAGCTACTGAAGATCCTAGTAGCTATTCTATTGAAAATATCTCACTGGAGTATGATACAGATCCTGAATTAGCCAGACAAATTCGTAACAAGTATACCGGAAGTTTAGCCATTTTGTACAATCGTGTGCTTCGATATCGAAAGATCACCAGGAACAAAAGAGATACGACGTGGACTATCAATCTAAACGTTCCCGCTAGATCGTTGAAGGGTATTATATTGTTGATCGAGGACCCTCTGAAGCATTTGCAAGAGATACCAAGGCGTTCTACAATCCCAAGATTACAAAAGTAGAATTGACTATTGAGGGCGTGTCTAATCAACTATATAGTCAAGGCATGCGAGCATATCAACAGTGGGATGAGATTAAAAAACTCCCTTCTATAAAACGAAGCCCCAGAAGTTAATGCGGTCGTGAAAGATCTGTCTCTCGGGGGTGTATCGATGGCTGAATTCCTTACCACGAAGTATGCGCTGTGGCTCGACATGGGAACATAGGATGATGACCAACTACATGGCAGTGGGCGGAGAATAGAAAATGCTAGCGAGGGTGTTACTATACAGATAACGAAGCACCAGGAAGCGGCTGGTAAATTAAACATATATTTGTACGTGATTATGGATGCGCAACTAAATATACAGAATGGACGATTCGTGCAAGCGATCTATTAATAATCTTTTACCTAAAGAACGGGTTGCGGAAAAACAGCTTTTATTCTAGATATTTTACAAAGTTGTTATCAGAATGTTTTCGATCATATTATTATTCTGTGTCCGACTAAAAGCGTTAATAAAACATACCTATCGAGAGATTGGGTAATGACAGATCCCGGGGTGTACAGAGTTGATCCGGGCGATCGTTTACAAGACTGTTGACGAGTATGCCACGAAAAATACAAAGGAAAATCAAACCTTTTCATAATAGACGACAGCAGTGCGAGTAAAGAACTAACCAAAAAGAAAGATATGCTTTCATATTTAGCATTCTCCAGTCGACATACTCAGCATAGCGTTTGGGTACTTACTCAAAAATACAACTCTGTCCTGAAAGATCTTAGAGAGCAGCCCCAAATGGGTAGCCCTGTTTCATTGCAAAGACCGAGATTCATTTGAGGAATGTCTACGCGAAAATGATGTTATTTACACCAAGCCCGAACGAGATAAAGTCAGAAAACTGTTAGCTTCAACGAAGCATTGTAAACTTGTATGAAAAACCGATCAACCGGCTGCTTATATAATTGCTTAGCAAAAATAGCAAAATTATAGGAAAAGTAGCAAAATTATAGCAAATATAGCAACTGCTCAGCAAAATTTTAGCAAAAATAGCAACTGCTAAACAAAAAAATATAGCAAAATTATAGCAAAAAAAGCAAAAATATAGCAAAAATAGCAACTGCTAAGCAAAATTATAGCAACTGCTAAGCAAAAATAGCACAAATATAGCAACAAGATAGCAAAAATACGATAAATTGAACATTAGCGGTTATTATGTAATAATGTGGTTTGAAATCCTCATTCTTTCGCAACAGTTTATTATTACAGGCTGTATTGGATATGACATATTTTATTATGTTAGGTTTAAATATCTCCTTATTTTAAATTATGGAATGCGATGAACTCATCGAACAAATGCTCAAAGAACCAGATCAACATGCAGAAGAACATACAGATAAATCTTTAGATAAACATAGTGAAAGACTCGCGGCTTTGGTAGCCGGTGGAAAATAATGTTCCCAATATTTGGGAGAAAATTATACCATCGAAAAAATTGATAACATGAAAGACGAAAAAATTTAAAACTGTATGTTACGAGTCTAGACTGGGAGCTACCATGACTAAAACAATAGGTTCGGCTATGTTACAACTATACACAGTCGTAGCTAGTACGTTTCTTCCAATCCCGGCAGAACATCGCCTGTATTTATGCGAATCTCTAGAGACCCATTCATCGAACACGCTATAAACGCTGTAAGCTGTGAGTTTTATCATAGATACGGAATGTTCTTAGCGCCGGTGACCACCGCTTTAATAACGACTAGGTATTGTCAATTTAAACATATGTGCCCCCTTAATAATAATGGAGACTCAAGTGACACCACAACAGATTGTGGAAACACAATCACAACAAGTGAACGAGGAAATAACCCCGATTGCACAATCACAAAAGATTGTGGAAACACAATCACAACAAGTGAATGAGGAAATAGCAGTGATTGCGAAATCACAAGCCAGAGTAACTAAGAATCCTTTGAAAATCTCAGCTGGTAGGAAGGGTGGGCTAGCGAGGAAGGCTAGAAAACTAATGCATTATTAAAATATTGAACATAGTCTTCCTATTAAAACTTGGGCTCCCTATGCATTAGGGGTTGTTGCTATAGCGGGGGTATGGTTATATTTTAAGACCGGAGAAGAGAAAACGTCACCCCCGATTACACAACAACAACAAGTTCAATTAGAGTTAAGCCCCCATATAATGTTATAAAAAGCATGACTACTCAAGTTACAGACGGTAAAATGTTGGTAAACGCAACGTATCATTCAGCAGTGGTGAGCGGCTTGGCAATTGGCTATGCCCGTATAGCTAAAGTGATTACTAAAGCCACACCACCCAAGCTAGATTTTAATGGTTATGATATCGGTATGGTAATTCTTGATATTGGATTGGCTATGGCAACAAAAGATATGCTCATCAAACAAGGGCTTATCCCAGAAGACATAATGAAGTAATTTAACATTTGAATATTTTATATTATTGAACATGGCAATAATTGCGATGATGGTTGGTGGAGCTATTGTTAATGCTCTAGCTTTTTGGGGGAGTAATTATTTATTTTCTACTCTATTTCTAAGAGGAGCGTAAACGACATAATAAAGCATTAGAACAACTCGAAGCAGCCCAGTCACAGTGGACCAGAAATAGGATGTTAAGATTAGATTTTATTAATGAAGAACTACGTAAGAAAGGACATTCAATTCAAACGTTTAGGGATGTTGAATCTGCCATGGTTAAATCACAATGGTTTTTGTCAGAGAGTTGAAGGCTTTGGCAAAACGACGTGGTCTACATGGATATTATCGAATGAGAAAAGCTGAATTGATCGATTTACTCGGTTTGGAATACAACAAACCCCAGACTGTTAGAGAACTCAAAGCTCAAGAAAAAAACAGTGGGCTGAGAGGTTATTCTCGAATGAGAAAAACTGAATTGATGGTTTTACTAGATAATAATAAATCAGTTGATGTTGATAAAAAAATAAACCCACTGTTGTAGAGTTAAAATTTCTACCCACAGCCGGCGTTGGTAAATATCTAAGAGGTTGGAAGATGGATATTAATTCGACAATGGTTGTAAATGATGTTAAGCCCATCGTATCGAGCAAATTTAATGAGGAGTTAGATGATTTAAATAGTATAAAATACCAGCTGACGGTTAAAATGTCATTGAGTAAAAGTACCGCAGACGATAGCACTGAATATACCGAACCATATTTCCGAAGCAATCAAGAAGTTATAACCGAATCTGATACTATCAGCACATCGTTAGATACATCTATTCAGAGGATACAAGAATCTTTAGAACGCTTGACTAATAGAGGTTCGGGTTGGGGTATGGATAAAATCGATAGTTTATATTTAGATATTTCAAAGGTGGATCTTATATAGATTGACCCCCGTATTATAAGAAGAAAAAAGCCATAATTAATGTAAAAAATAAAGGCGGGTAATTATCGGAGAGCCATGCATAACGAGTGTAACTTGAAACTAAAAATGAATTCTCAAACAATACCCATCCCCGTAGTGTTTCATAACCTTAGAGGATATGATTCACATCTCATCTCAAAGACCGACGGCGGCTTAACGTGTATTCCTAACAATATGGAAAAATATATATCATTCTCGTTGACTAAAACTATACATTATACGGACAAGGATGGGAAAGCCAGAATAAAGCAAAGTAATGGACTTAGATTCATAGACTCCGTACAGTTTCTGTTATCTTCCCTGGACAATTTAGCTAATGCTAACAATCCCGATGACTTTGCAAGAACAAATCAATATACTGATCGGTTAACTCATCATTTGTTGTTGAGAAAAGGTGTATATCCTTACGAATATATGGATGATTGGTCTAGATTCGATGAAACTAAATTACCACCCCTTGAATCATTCTCTAGTAACTTAACAGAATCTAAAATAACCGATTCCGATTATGAACACGCTCTGATGGTGTGGGATAAATTAGGTTGTAAGAATTTAGGCGATTATCACGATCTGTACTTAAAAACCGATGTATTGTTACTCGCCGATATATTCGAGATATTTAGAAAGACATGTTTAAAACAATATGGCTTGGACCCGGCATGGTACTAATTCAGTCCCGGACTATCGTGGGATGCATTGTTGAAGAAGTCCGGTGTGGAACTAAAACTACTCACTGATTACGATATGCACTTGTTTATTGAGAAAGGATTAAGAGGTGGTATATCGATGGTAGCGAAAAGGAATTCTAAGGCTAATAATAAATCAGTGGAAGGATATGATCCGAGTAAACCCAACACGCATATATTATATCTCAACGCCAATAATTTGTATGGATCGGCTATGAGTCAACCTTCACCCACTGGTGGTTTTGAGTGGGTCGATGATATCGAAGTGAATGATATCTCCTCAGATTCCGATAAAGGGTACATACTAGAAGTTGACGTGGAATATCCAAATTCTTTACATAAAGACCATAACAGTTATCCGCTAGCTCCTGAAAGATTAATGGTGAATAAAGATTGGATGTCGGAATATCAACACTCCTTGATGGGTAATACTAGGTTAGCTAACATAGAAAAACTCGTACCAAATTTGATGGATAAGACAAAATATATAGTTCACTACAGAAATCTCCAGTTATATCTATCGTTAGGTATGAAACTAAAGAAAATACACAGAGTTCAAAAGTTTGATCAAAGCCCTTGGATGGAGCCCTATATGAGGCTGAACACAGATTTAAGAAAGATAGCTACCAGCGATTTTGAAAAGAATCTATATAAGCTCATGAATAACTCAGTATTTGGTAAAACTATGGAGAATCTAAGGAAGCGTGTTGATGTTAAATTAGTCAGGTCTAATGAGGCGGAAAGACTCAGGAAACTTATAGCCAGTCTGGCTTTTAACAGAAGCAAGATATTTGATAACGACTTAGCTGCACTACATATGCAGAAGAGTAATATAAAATTCAACAGACCTGTGTACGTTGGTATGAGTATTCTTGACTTGACAAAACACTTAATATATGACTTTTATTACAACGAACTTAAGAAGCCATATGGCGATAGATGCGAGGTGTTATATACCGACACAGATTCTTTGTTGATGAAAATACAAACCGAGGATGTGTATAAAGATGTGGCAGAAAAAATAGTTATGTACGACACGAGCGATTACCCAAAAATTTACCCAAAATTTAAAGGTATTAGGTAAGATGAAGGATGAATGTGCTGGGACCCCTATTGCGGAGTATGTCGGATTAAGACCTAAGATGTATTCTATAAAGATGTCCGATAATGGAGAGATAAGAAAAGCTAAAGGTGTTAAGAAGTACATGGTTAAAAAGCATATCAAACACAAACAGTATAAAGAAGCATTATTCAACGGAAGAACATTCAAACACGAGATGCACTCTTTAAGAAGTTACAATCACAGGATATATGGATTAAGAACGAACAAGACATCATTATCCCCCTTAGATACAAAGAGATGGATTTATAAGCATGGTGTAACTACCTATGCTTATGGTTATGGCGGTAATACTGTATCGTTGGGAACTATGAGCAACTCTTCTCGTACAAATGCCCTGCCCGGTCCATCTTTAAGATAAAAAAGAATAGGCTCTCCTTCTTTCATAAGTATTGCTCCTATACCTTTCCAATATCCTCGTGGGCTATAGTAAATTTTATTCATTATTAATTAATATTGATGTTTCTTTTAATACGTCTCATGACGATCGTTGAATCGCATCAGCGTTTTGACATAAAACATTCCCTCTGTAGTCGTGGTATAGGTATATAAATCTGGCTCCAGTGGAAGTGAGCAAGAACCATCATTACCTTTACTACTAATGCTCTTTCTACATTCATCGTCATGTCCTGCTTGACTGTATTGAGTGAGTGAATATTGCTTAACGCCGCATCAGCAATTTTGCAGCTATTCACGGCGAGAAATGTCTTTTGTGTAATCAGATAGCACCCAATAGAATAAAAGTGATGTTGAAAATCACGAAAATCTCAGTCATGTATCACATTCAGAGGTAAAAGACTGACTGTTCAGGTAAAAATCTATATTTTATCATAGAGCTTGATTTCCTTTAAATACGCTAAAATCAAGTGATTAGAAACTGTGGTAAAAAGTTCAGATAAGGTACGAACATTACCATAAAAACGTTGTCTGACAAGTGCAAAATCAACACATTCCAGCAGAATGTGCTTCATAGTAAGAGGGCTATGGCAAGGTATACAAAAAGGTGGATCTTCACCCTTCAATAAATATGAATGTGTATAATAACTGTGTCCAATGCGGCATCGCTGCAAAACAACTTCATCATGACGATATAAACCAGAATGTGCGTGACCACCAATCAGTGGTTTGATAGCATGAAGTTTGTTCATAGTCTTGGTATTCCAACTTTTTTGCCAATGGTCATTCACATATTGTCTGATGGAAGGTTTTAGATCAGAATATGGGAAGTTTGTGTTGGAAATTGGTTTATTAAGAGCAGCTTTTGCCGAAGAATCTGCTTGACTGTATTGATTTTTCCATCACAAGAAATCAATATTTTAAAGTTTCATCAATAAAGGATTCTTTTAACATAGGCTCTCATTTGAGTCATGGATTTTTAAAAGAAATTGAATTAATTGATACATTGTGATGATTATTAACTGAGATTGTCAGGGGCTGTACCCTTAATGGGGGTTAAAGTAGCGTAAAATTATTGTCCCTATGAGAGGGTGTGTAAGCCAACGTCATTCAAAGTATTTTATGTCTATCAGTGTTTTAATCGTAGAATATTTGTTTGTTTTAATCTTTGGCTAAAGCTTCTCCATAAGTCCCCATGGTCCCCAGTGTGGAGGCCTACTTTAGTTGCTGGTGATCAATAGTCCATTTTTATAATGTCTTGTCATGTACAGCAATATCCTTTCATGGTACCCTTCTAGTTTTATAAACATAAATTCTACTGTCCGTTGTGGACAGGTTCTTATCTAGTCTGATTATTTTATGTATAACATTTGATAATCACGATGTGGCTTAAATACTGCCGATGTAACGTTTTTAACTCACTCACTTACTCATGCTCTGTAGACGACTGACATAACCTAATGGGTAATAGATAATTAATTTACACATGCTTTATTTATTTGCTTTATTATGTCAACAATATGCGCGGTCATTCATTCCCTGCACATCCCTGGCGTTTCGTTTAACCATAACTGCAATTCCCCGCGGTAATCTCTCGTCGTAGTGGAACAAAATAAAGACGAAGATTTCCAAGATTCTTTTCAATCTGACACAAAGTAAGCAAGTTTCGTGAACAACTACAAACCTTTCCATCAAATCGATCTTCCTCCTGTGTATAGTTGCTCCAAGGCATCGCAACTCAAGTTAACATTAGCAACACTTCCAGGACGGAAATTCCGACGCGCCACCTTACGGATTAGTGTACCGGTGTTTGCCATAAAAGGAATTCTTTCAAACTGGCGGAGACGCAACTTGACCTTAATAGGAAAAAATAACCATAATACAAACCTTGGCTTTGTCAACATATTATATAATTATTAACTGCTTTACCAAAGCCCCAAAATTAATTTATATACTCTTCAAAAAAAGAAACTTGACACTGACTTTCAAAATGTAATATAATGCGATTGTTTCAAAATGGGACACAGAAACCATAATTGAAACACTGTTTGAAGATCAATGTACACAATTAATCGTGTCACCTAGACAGACACACGTACACGATACAGTTAATGTCACAGGGATACAGAAAATGTCAGTATCGGTTGTGCCGACCACGTGCATCAATCACCGCTTGACAACGACGACCCATAGATGCAATCAAGTTGTCAATAACACGCTGTTGGATGTGCTGCCATTCATGCTGAAGTGCATCAAGAAGCGCCGGAAGTGTTTGGGGCGGTGGATTCCTTCTGCGAACGCGTCGATCCAACTCGTCCCACAGATGCTCAATCGGGGACAAATCTGATGACCGGGCTGGCCAAGGTAATGTCTGGATGTTGTTGTGCTGTAAGAAGTCCTGACAAACACGTGTAATATGCGGTCAAACGTTCGTCCTGCTGGAACTGTCCGCCATGAACGTTGACGTGAGGAAGAACGTAAGGCTGTAGGATCAAGTCTCTGTAACGCACACCTGTCAATGCACCTGTCACATGCAAGAGAGGCGTCCTACCACCGGGATGAATTCCGGCCCATACCATGACACTCCCGCCGCCAAATGGGACAACCTGCTGCACACAGTTGGGGGCGTAACGTTCACCCCGACGTCTGTAGACACGTGCGCGCCAAACAGCACGTGTGGGTAGGAAACGGGACTCGTCAGTAAACAGTACATTTCTCCACCTTGCACGTGTCCATCTAACCCTCTGTTGGCACCAAAGTAGACGGTCCGCCAGATGACGTGGGGTCAATACATGACGTCGAACAGGTCTTCGTGCAAAAAGTCCAGCCTCCCTCAGTCTGTTGCGTACCGTTTGATCTGATATTTTGCGTACCCCAGGGATCTGTGTGGTTGTAGACGTGGCTGTGGTAGTGCGGTCTCGGAGGTGTCGCAGCCGGATGTATCGATCTTCTGCTTGGGTTGTCACCCTTGGTCTTCCTGACCTTGGTCTGTCGTTAACTCTGTTGGTGTTGTTGTATTGGGTCCACAGTGCGGAGATTGTCTGTCTGGATACGCCAAAGTGCCTGGCCACTTCTTGCTGAGTTGCTCCAGCTTGTAATCTCCCAATGACGTTGTTCCGTTGAGCTGCATTCAGTCTTGGCATTCTGTCACCGCCTCTACTGCCGTTATAAGGACTGTATGAACAGCCATTGATGTGGATTTTTACACCCATTCAGCAGGGGGGCCTGCATGCCTAAATGCAGGATCCTGTGCCGCACGTTTTTCACAGGCGGTTGCGTTTGGATGTAGCTGTAAAATTGATCCCCAAACGCTACGTTTATGTGCTTTGCGTGTGTTTTCGCGAATTATAGACACATCATCTTTCTGTTTGACTTATTTGGTTCTCATTTCCTGTAATTATTTTAGATATTTGGCAAAAATTGGTTTTACATCTATGTCAAGTTTCTTTTTTTGAAGAGTATATAATGTAAGAATGAAACAGCATTTCATTTCAACTTTATATAGAATGGAAAGGAAGACAAAATAAAAAGAATATACCTAGTTAGAAAATATGTTGATACTACAATGTTTATTTACTGACTAAAATTATCATGTATCAAACCATATATTTCTATAAAAAATGCTACTATCTTTCAGGCGTACCCTTGGAAAGACACATTAGACGCTTGGAACAAATATAAATATACGAAAACGATGTCAATGCTATTTGATAAATGTCAATTTCCGGATTTTGTTATCAAAAATTGGTATACAAGGGATATTTGCCATGTAAAGGATTTATGTAACTCAAACGGTTTTATTCCATTAACTGAGCTATAATAATGCATGACATAAAAAGGTACTTTATTAGATATAACCGTTTGCTAAAATCCCTAAGCCATGGAAAGATCGTGTGCATGATGCTAAATATCGAAACTCAATGCAATGGCAAACATGTACATGATTTACTTAAGACAAGCAAAGGTTCAAGAATATTTTATGATACCTTTATTTCATCATCTAATTTTCCAGAATTTTTTGAGAAGTTCGAACGAGTATTAAAAATCAAATAAATTAGAAATATGTATTCTTACAATAAAGAAAATCTACAACAGAAATAAAACTATTAGAATTTCAATTCAAATTCCTACACAAAAATATAAACTCTGAAAAGGAATTGTTAAAGACGACCTTGGTTGTCAGCAACCTATGTGCAATTCAGACAATGAAAACATTGATCACCTACGTTTGGAATGTTCTTAAGTAAAAGAATTCCGGGACGAAGTTAATGCTTTCATAAATGTTATTTTCGGGCGTGTTATTATTACAAAACAAGATATATATTTTCGAGGTACAAACAACTTCTTATCAAATCACTTATTGATATTAGCAAAAATATACATTTACCTAGCACGTGTTAAAGGAAGAAAACCATGTTAAATCTTATGCTGAAAGACATTTACAGTTAGAAGAAACAGAACAATAATTTCATATTTTCTATAAAGTGGAGTTTAATGGAGAAAACTATAAAGCAGCCTCATTGAGTTACTAATCGATATCAACGTGAGTCGGATTCTGAACTTACTGTCATGTTACATGCCGTCTATTTTTCTCATGATATTTACCATGCTCTCATGTTACGATGACAATGAAGACAAGGCTATGTACCTTCTGAGCTGAATAAAAAAAATCATTAAAAACACAAAGGAAAATAAGAAGTCATGAATTTTGCTGATAACTAAGTATCTACTTGTACGCTCGACTCTTTCATTAGCTATTATTGACATGGCCTGACGAAAGTCCTTGTCGATCAGTTATCGAAAATCCTGGAAGTCATATATATATAAGTCCCAAATTTATGCCCTAGTTAGCCAGATCATATTTGTCTTTTGGTTTGTTTTAAGTTTGAGTATTACTGGCAAAACTGGGTGAATAACACTGTGATATCTTAAATTCAGGAACACCTGTATTATGGCAAAGCAAGAGAGCGCGCAGTGAAGGGACCACATGGAAAACTAGGACAATTTCTGAGACATATATTGTTGCCTCTTCAACAACGTTTGCACCAACAATGACAAAAATGGATTCAGTCGCGACTTCATCTATGGCAACCTCTCTGCAAACATTTGTGACACAAACCCCTGTGACATCAAATGGGATGAGTACCACAATACCACTTTCTTCATCTAATCGTTCAACTGTTATGCTGACTATTGCTTCACCAACGTCTAAATCGCCTACCTCTCAAGAAACTATCACTGCAACAGTTTCAACCTCATCGTTTACAACAGACATCTCCAATACAACCCATAATCCAACAACACAAATTGCTTCTGCAACCACAACCTCAACACCATCTACAACTAGTACTTCCACATCCCCACCTACTACCTTTATGACATCGACTACGACACGACAATTGGTTCAGCAAGACCATTTCACTCTCATACCTCTTGGTTTGCTTGCGGGTTTAGGTGGAAGCGAGACGCTATTGGACTTACTCAGGGGGTCTAATCATGATATATCAAACGATAATTCATTCGGAATGAAAATTCCATTACCCCTTTTCATAGCTAAAACGCCGTCCGTCAAAACTACATCCTTAGCCTTAAATCGAACATTGCCATCTTTGTCCACACATAGTAATGCCACGTCTCCATCTGATAATACATCACCTACAAGCAAAACGTCAACGGTCAAGTCACTCATGACCTTAAATCAATCATTTACTATCATGTCTCCAACACAGCCTACCGGTACTAAGACCACACCAACTAATTTACTTCTATCTACCTCAAGTATTGCAACACCTTTAAGCTCAGTTATAACTACTATGACCCCTAGTACACCGATAACTACAAGCACAACACCCATGAGTACAATTACTACATTACGAACATCTACCGCGAATATTACAAGTACAGCACCATCTACACAGAGTTCAATAAAACCTACTACAGGGACGTTGATAACAAGTACGGCCATACCTACAACACCACCTTCATCTACCACTAGCCCACCATCTTTTACAAAAGATGCACCATCTACAACGATGGAAAAGGCAATACGAAAAGAAGGAATCAACAGCCAAATGTATTTTGAAACCACAAACATCTACATACGTAAGTGTTTTATTAAAGCGTTTATGCTTAAAAAGAATACTTTTTTAAAGACACGTATTTTACGTGTAAAACATAAAATAAAACTAAATGATATGGTTAAAGATACATGCATCAAACTGCTGAAATTCAAAAGAACTTTCTACACAATAATGTGTTATTCAGGTAAAATGTTATTATTGAGCATAAATTACTTCTACCAGAACAAGCGTTGTGTGGCTAAAGTACTCACTCCTCACATGAGTATTGTTTGAATATACTGCATGGGGCCAAACACACTACTCACTCATTTATTTTACCCTTTAAAATGTATATGTTTGCTCCGAAATGAGTTATTTTGTAAATGTTGACTCTCGTAGATCCAGAGTGTCTCAGAGTGTCCCCGGATCCAGAGGATCCCACGCAATATTTTGAGAAGGTTGGAACCCTAACCCACCGACGCAGATGCGCTAGAGGTGTAGCCTTTGATCCAATTACATGCACCTGCGCCTTAAAGTTTATAGTCGGATTTACACGTAAGTATCACAGTGTCTGTTTAGATTGATTGCTAATGAACTGGTGCTATAGGTCAAATGACTAAAGTCACACATAACTTCGTCACTAAAGAAGTATGCAACTTGCGGTTTTAAACTTGTAATGCATTTTGCCTTGTTATACCGAAGTGGTGTCTAGAAGCATGCAATTTCTGCTTTAAAGATGTGCATTCAAATATTGGACGTGTGCTTTTCAAAACCATAAAGGCTCTATGATGAAACGGGTTGAGGTACGAGACCCGAAGTATGAGTAGTATACACAATGGGGTTAGGACGCCATCCCCGTCCTCGACCAGGTCAGGACCATGAAAATGTTCCCACGTAGGACTTTAATCGAATTATGTCAAAGGAAAGTGAAGAAAGCTACATTTGATATTCATCTTCAACAGATATATTGCAAACAGCACACATATGTAAATATGATTCAATAGACTGCCACCTCCCCCCTCCCCCCTCCTCCCCCTCTCGTTCAGACGCAAAGGTAGAACATTACATCTTTAATTTATAATGACTTTGCATACATGTTTGCCATTGTAACTACGCAAATTACTTTCAGGTTCAATTACAGTTTTATATTCTTTATACATCACACATCGACTGCTATTGTTGAGTGTTGACATCCAGTTTTGACGAAATTCATCTATAAGAGACGTTTTAAATACACCCCCCCCCCCAAAAAACAAAAAACAAAAAAAACCAACAAAAACCAACAAACTATATTGTCCCAAACATGCTGATGTAGCCATACAAATCCCAAACCATGCGAAAATAAAATGTCACGATCATGTGTTACACAAGCAATATTAACAATGTTGTCGAAATATACTCTTGAAATAAAGAAACGCAATACGGATATTTTTGGCTCTAAGAGCAAACTTATAGGCCCAAGAGTTGCAAAATGAAGAGATTTAATATGTAATAGTGTCAGTGACAATTTAACAGGATCAAACGATCACAAAAAGGACATGCAAACCATAAGTCGGGAAACACGTTCGAATCGGAAAAACGCAGCCAGTGCATTAACAAAAGGGTCATGGAGCTGCACGTCCTGCACGCGCAGCAGCACTATGAACGGTATTAAAGTGCAGGGTTTCTCATTGCCTCTCATCTGCGTCAATCGAACAGTGACAGTTCAACAACATGCCAAGATTAACAGAAGTGCAAAGAAACAACGTCATAGGCCGCTTGCAGCCAGGGTTTTCAATGTTGCGCCCTGCACCATCACAAGGCTATGGGATCGGTTTCAACAGCATGGGTAAACCCGTGATCGGCCAAGGTCGGAACGACCAAGTGTAACCAGGCCCCGCCCGAGATCGCAACATCCGACTGCGCCTCCTACGTCAACGGACGGCCACAGCCACCTCAACAGCATCCCAAATACCCGGACTGCGCAAAATCTCCGACCAGACCGTACGGAACCGTTTAAGAGCAGCAGGTCTACGGGCAAAACGTCCTGTTCGGCGCGTCATATTGAGTTGGGAACATCGCAATAACGACTGCATTGGCGTACAGGAAGTGGACAGATTTGGTGGGGGTAGCGTTATGATGTTGGCGGGTATCTCTTATCATGGCAGGACAGGTTTGGTCCCTATCCATGGCAATCTTACGGCTCAACGATACATCAACGGAATTCTCCTACCACACGTCCTCCCAATTGCAGCCAACGGCAACGGTGTATTCCAGCAGGATAACGCTAGACCGCACAAATCACGGATCGCAAGAGCCTGTCCACCAAACAACGTTGATGTTCTCCTCTGGCCCTCCAGATCCCCGGATTTGAACCCGATAGAGCACCTATGGGATGAATTTGATAGACGACTACGTCGACGTCAGCCACAACCCCAGGCGTTGCAACAGTTGGCTTTTGGGTTGCAGGCCGAGTGGGCTACTATTACCCGGGATGTGATACGCATACTCGTCTCTTCAATTGGCAGGAGATGTCAGGCTGCTATCGATTCCAGCGGGGGACATACGCGTTATTGATGGTAGCTTACCTTCCTATGTACCGATAACTGAGATGACTACAATCACCAAGTGTTCTCTCCACAACATTTTGGCTCAATACCTTATACGGTTCCTCGTACAAACATATTTTCCTACCTCACACAAATCTGGCTGTGCGTTTTTGTTTTTTTTAGAGTACATAAAGCAGGACATGCTTGACTGTGTTAATTTTTCCATAACAATGGATAGATATTTCAATCATCATCAATTAAGGATCTTTCTAATACAAGCAATTCTCATTTAATTATGAGAATTTGTTTTAAGGAAATTGAACTTATCGATAAATGTTGATTTGTGTAGATAGCCTTATTATATATTAGTAATGTATGGTTTGTAACTTAGATGGTTAGTGGCTGTATCCTCAAAGGGGGTTGAAGTAGCTTAAATTTATTGTTCCCCACCATGAGAGGATATGTAAGACCACATCATTTAAAGTTCATTTATTCATACCTCAGGTTTAAACGTAGTATATTTGTTCATTTAAACTTATGGCTTAATTGTGTACCATCATCAACAGCTGAAGGGATGGTGTAAATCCTGCTAGTTATTTTACTATCCATCCATGACAGGTTTTTTAAAATCTAATTTTATGTTTCTTAATGTATAACTTATATAACCATATGGCTGAAATATTGCCGATGTAACGTTAAATATGAACTCAGTTTCGATTTTACATTTCTGCAAAAGGCTGTCTTTGATTATTTGTCAGATCGTTTGAGATGCCAATGTTCTCTTGACGAAATGATGCCAGTGACTGAGAGCCTGGATATTGTTATCAGAACGATAAGAGGACGGGACTTACTTTCAGTCCCAGTTCTTTTCGATCCTATTCAGTGTGCTCTCACTCGATTTCGATTTTGCCAATTTATTCGACACGTGTGGGCTGAGGAGAGTAAGTACGGAATCTTTACAATCTTCATCTGGTGTTTCAGTGTTCCAGTGAGTGAGTGAGTCAAACGTTAACGTCACATCGGCATTATTTCAGCCACATAGCGACGAGAACAAGTTGATAATTTCACAAATGAATCATTTTATCAAACATACATAACAATATCATTAATAGAGTTTAAAACACGGGCTGTAGGCCACCATAACCAAAGCTAGGCCATCTCGCTGGGGATCATGTGGACTTACGTGTACCTCGGCTTCCTGCATGATACCCCAGCAGGACTTATGTCATCACTAAAGCCACTGGTGGTTGTGCACAATGCCAGCCAATATGAAAATATACTCAGCAATGAGTTGGCTTAAAAACACCGGTTGATGATAGTTGCATCCATTATAATAGGATTACGTGTAAATAACTTTACGGTACGAGACAGGGCCTTCAATAATGCCAGTTGTTTAAAATCATCACACCCAATGTTAAATGAGTGAGTGAGTTGAGATTTATAGTCACATCGGCAGTATTTCAGCCATATCGTGACTAACAAATGTTAAACATAATATATACATTTCAACAATAAAAGCCTATCAATAAAGGACAATAAAATAACTAAAATATCACAGGTTATTCTTCTAAACTTGTACACAACCATTAAAAGATTTCAATACATGTAACGATACAAAATATAAAAGGCTATAGAACGCCAGCAACTGAAGGTTTATCACCTCACTAGGAAATATGGGAACTTTTGCTTACCTGCATGGACCCTTACATGACTTACATCATTCCGTCAGGTGTTGGCGATTAGTGACAGATTTAGCCGAATTAAAAGAACACATATCAAGCAGGACTTGTGATTTTCTCATCACAAGGATACAAAATGGAGGATCCTCACCTTTCAATGAATATTCATGTGTATATCTCCGATGGCCAGTGCGACATCGTCGCATTATGACCTCTTCAAATCTGGACTGACTAAAGTAGATGTAACCGATAGTTGGTTTAATTTCCTGTCACTTATTGATAACTACTTGGTGTCTCACCTTTTTTGCATCAGATCTCGGATGTAACATATGATGAGAGGTTTGCTATCGCTGTTTGGGATAAGACGTGGTGTCACAGATTTGTTGAGTGCTGCCTCAGCAGCAGCATCGGCCATTGTGTTCCCAGTGATTCCAACGTGGCTCGGTACAGCATGTTATTAGAGTGAGTTAATATTTAAAGTCACATCGGCAATATTTCAGCCATATCGTGACTTGAACAAGGTATAGCATATATAAAAACTGTCGTCAAAGGACAGTACAACAACTAGCAATATATCACAGATTATTATTTAAAACTAGTTTTAGATCAATAAAATTATTGGATTACGACAGACGACACATTCTAAAAACAGGCTATTAATCACCAACAACTAAAGTTAGGCCACCATACTAGGGACCATGGGGACTAACAGTACCTTTGCTACCTTCATGGTTCCCAAGCAGGATTTACACCATTCCTTTAGTCATTGGCGAATGTTGGCGAGGTTAGCCGAAAATAAAAATATACAAATATTCTGCGTTTAAAAACAGTGATAGCTAAATTACTTTGAATGAAGTGGTCTTACATATCCTCTCAGGGGGACAATAATTTTACACTACTTTAACCCCCTTCGAGGATATAGCCACTTACAATCTCATTTAAGTATTCATACTATCAATAGTAAAAGTTATTTATTTATTTACAATACATAGTCAATTCAATTTCCTTTACAAAACCAGGTATAAAATGAGGACTTATCTGATTAAAAAGATCCGTAATGGATGATACTTTGAAATACTTTTCCCTTGTGTTTGAAAAATCAATACAGTCAAGCAGGACATGCTTGACCGTGATTCTTTCATCACAAGGGATACAGAACGGAGGATCTTCACCTTTTAAAAGATACTCATGTGTATATCTCGAGTGGCCAATACGACATCACCGCAAAATGACCTCTTCAAATCTGGACTGACAATCCAAGTAGGTGTAGCCAATAGTTGGTTTAATTTCATGCAATTTATTTACACCTGCTTGGGTGTCCCACTTCTTTTTCATGAGATCACTGATATAACATCTGATCACTGACTTATAATCGCTGTATGGAATCAGAAGTGGTGTCACAGATTTGTTGAGTGCTGCTTTAGCTGCAGAATCAGCCAGTGAGTTACCAATAATACCAACATGACTCGGTAACCAACAAAAAAACGATGTCGCATTGGCCAGTAGCAAGATCATTAAACAGTTCAACAGTTTTGATTAAAAGTGGATGTGTACAAGATAGATTTTTGATAGCTTGAAGGCAAGAAAGTGAATCTGAAAATATAATAAATTGTTTATGTTTTGATTGGTTATTTATATATTCTAATGCTGTTAATATGGCCTTAGCCTCTGCCGTAAAAATGGAACAGTTATCTGGCATTCGGTTTGATATCGTCCTGGATCCAATGACAGTGGCGCTTGGCAACGGCGCCACCATCCTTGGATCCATCTGTTAATATAGATCTGTATGAGGATCGTAATTGGTTGTATTCTTTTAGATAAATTAGTTGATTTGTGTCAGATTTTTTAAAATTAGTGAGAGAAAGGTCTACTTCAGGCCTGACTAATTGCCAAGGAGGAGTAGACAGAAGTGCATATGGAGATATGATGTCTAAATCAATATAAGTAGCTGCATTATGAGGTTTGATCCAAACCCAAAGTGGTGGGATAAGTTTGGGCTTGTTTTGAAACAGTTCCTCATTAAGTGGATCATAGACGCAATTATAAGCTGGGTTTGATGGGTTGAAATGTAATTTAGTTAGATATTGAAGAGATAATTTCAAGCGACGTTGTGCAAGCGAAGGTTCATCCGCCTCCACGTACAAACTATCTACAGGAGATATTCTAACTGCTCCAAGACAGAGCCGCTGTCCCTGATGATGTATGCTATCGAATTTCTCTAAATTACTTTTAGCAGCTCCACCATAAACAATTGAACCATAATCTAGTTTAGATCTAATAAGGGATCTAAACAGGTGAAGTAAGGTTGTCTGATCCCCACCCCACTTTGTATTTGCAACAACTTTTAGTAGATCAAGAGCCTTCCAGCATTTAGTTTTAAGATGTTTTATATTGGGTAAAAACGTCAAGTGGCGATCAAATATAAGACCCAAGAACTTGGTCTCCTCAACAACCTTGATGGGGGCACCGTTTAACAACAGTTCCGGGTCTTTATGCGGTCTATAATTTCTACAAAAATGGATACAGTTTGTCTTTGCTTTAGAAAATCTAAAACCATTTTCAAGCGACCATTTTTGGATTTTATTTAGGCAAAGCTGCAGTTGCCTTTCTATTGTGTGCATGTTTTTGCCACGACAAGATATGTTAAAGTCATCTACAAAGAGTGACCCTTCAATTGAGTCATTCAATACCTTGGAGAGACTGTTAATTTTAATGCTGAATAATGTGACAGACAAGATACTGCCTTGTGGAACACCCTGATCCTGATTGTAATGGTCAGACAGGGTTGAACCCACACGGACTTGAGATTGTCTGTCAGTTAAAAAACTGGATATAAACTGAGGCAAACGACCTCGCAATCCAAACTCATGAAGATCTTTTAAAATGCCATGCTTCCAAGTTGTATCATAAGCTTTTTCTAAATCGAAAAAGATGGATACAGCATGTTGTTCATTTACAATGGAATTTTTTATGAACGATTCTAAACGCACAAGATGATCAAAGGTACTTCTATTTTTCCGGAAACCACATTGTATATCTGTATTGAGATGATTGGTCTCCAAATACCAAACTAATCGATTATTCACCATACGTTCCATAGTTTTGCAAACGCAGCTAGTGAGAGATATCGAACGGTAATTTGATTGATCTGTATGATCCCGTCCTGGTTTTGGTATAGGGACTACAATCGCATCATGCCACGAAGGAGGAAAAATCCCTGATGTCCAAATATCATCAAATATATACTAGCCACATAAAGAAACTGTGCACGGAGAAAATATATTCTGGATTGAAATACAACACAGCAAGAACAAAATGATGCAGACGCTGTAGCAGCTGAATGATCGGACCATAAGAAAATGTCAACGGGACCTGAACAACATCTGTTACGATGACGTCAGAAGATCAAAATGGAGTAGGGGGTCATACGACAAAGTCACAAAGTCAATAACGGGTATGACCACCCTGTGCGTGAATCACAGCAGTGCATCGGCGACGCATTGAGTCCACCAAATGGGCATGGAAGGCCTGGGGAATGGCCTGCCATATCCTCCTCAAATCCTGTGCCAAGTCACGGACGTTATCTGGAGGATGTGGAAGACGCCGCAGACGGCGCTCCATTTCATCCCACACATGCTCTATTGGGGAGAGATCTGGAGAAACTGCAGGCCATGGCAGTAACATGACATTGTTATGGTGAAGGAAATCCATTGCGACCCTAGCCGTGTAAGGACGAGCGTTGTCCTGTTGAAATGTCAATCCCGGGCCATGACGTTGCAGGAAAGGAATGACCACAGGCCTCAGAATCTGATCTCTGTAGCCAACACTGGTGAGATTGCCCTGAACAACCACCAAAGGTGTTCGGTGCCGTGCTGTTATCCCACCCCAAATCATCACAGAGCCACCTCCAAAGCGATTCCTCTCCACAATACAGTTGCGTGCATAACGTTCTCCCAAACGCCGGTAGACACGTTGGCGACCGTCACTGTGGGAAATGTTGAACCTCGATTCATCTGTAAAGACAACATTTCTCCACCATATTCGAGGTTGGCGAACATGATTTCGACACCATCTTAGACGGTTGACTCCTCGATGACGGTGTGTCAGGATGGGACGTATGGCAGGGCGTCGTGGTCGAATCCCGTACTAACGTAAACGATTCCTGACAGTGTTGGGATGGATACGGCGCAGTCCAGGAATTGTTTGGGACGTCGTTACTGCCGTTTGGAACCTGTGTCGGAGATGTGTAACTCGAATCCATCTGTCCTGTCTTGGCGTCGTTACTCGGGGACGTCCTGAACGTGGGTGGTCGGCAACGTCATTTGTGTTCTGATAACGCCTCACCAATGCCGATATCGTGTAACGATGGCATTGGAAATGTGTTGCCACCTGTTGTTGCCTCATTCCCGCTCGGATCATTCCAATGGCTTCATGACGCTGTGCAGCTGTCAATCTTGGCATGATTTGCTTGTGATATGCTTGTGTCTGCGCCTGAGAAGTTTTGAATTTTTGAATGACCACAGATCATGCTTTCAAAAGTGAAAGCGAATTTTGAGTTGCACATGCTGTGTACAGCTGCACAGGATGCACGTGCAGGAACACATTGCACGTCCATAGGCCCACATCAATGACGTCATATCGCATGACACGTGCATGAGCGTTTGAATGTCTCCAATAATTGCTGTGTTCAAACCTATCTTTCATATATGGACGGTGTGCCCTTATATCTATATTTTCTCCGTGCACAGTTTCTTTATGTGGCTAGTATATATACCTTGTGTTAATTCTCTCCATTTGATAATTTTGTCCCTGAGCAAAAATGTTTCGATAGATTTTTCGAGTTCTTCCTTTGTTGGTTTGTAATTCTCCATTTTTATATACTTATGTAAGCATTTGTCTAAATGAATGTATGATTTTTTATGCGGTGCGATCTAATGATAGTAAGCAATCTATTTTTAATCTCCAGCCAGTTCTTTGGTTTTGGCATGGAATAATTGACGCGCTTGTTGTCTCCCCTGTTCTATGAACTTTTTTTTCTTGTCTTCGCTAATACCACTGGTCTTACGAGAATTGGATCGAATCTCCTGCTTCATTACATTGTATTTGGTGAGTTCCGACAGCACTAAACGAAACTCCTCCTCGGATATCTTACAATCAGCCATTGCTGTTGAAATATGATCCTCAATGCTGTTCAACTTTGTTTCGGCCAGTATCCGAATATTATCATGTTTTAATGCTTTCTTTTGCAACTTACGAGAAATGAATTTTATCATTATTCCTGCCAGTCCTGAGACTCCAGCCGCTATTTCCATGCTAAGTACGATAGGCGCGGCGATTATAGTTGATAATAAACCGACACCAGCTACACCGAGTCCCATGCCAGCCGTTACAAGCGCGATGTCAACTCCATCGAGATCATTAACGGCTCTACGATACTTTTTATACAATCCAAGTCTAAACTCCCTCTCCTTTTCTATTCGATGTTTTATGTCGCTTATTTGATGTAATCGAAATCCATCAACAGTATCCAACTTTTCAGATGCCTCATCGAGCGCCGGATATAAACCCATAGTGTATATTATGGTCATATAATAGTCTTTAATTGGTCTTGCTTAAATGTTTTGAGAGTATACATCAACCTTATCAAATGTATATTATACGGCAAGAATATCTTAGTAAGAGAAATGCTGTCCCTTTTAATAATTTGGACCCCCTCAAGGGTTGCAACGGGTGATGCTCCAATATGAATAATACTGCAACGTCGACGCTCATGTTTCTTGAGCCATTTAATCGATAGACCTGGTAATATTTCGAAGGCATTTTCCGGTGCATCTCCGAACAAGACTTCAATAATAAGCATAGAAATATTAGGTATTGCACTCAAGTTCTGTTTAATATCATTGAATTCAGTAACCAAATTTAAACTAACATTTTTTACGGCCGGAAGACTAAATAACATATGACCTGGGTTTTCTGGCAGGGGAGAGACTAACACACTTTTTCGTTTTGATGGGATATAAGCCGCGAGTACAATCCCACTATTTATTATCTTAGTTAAATTATGTACCTTACCCGTCATCACATACGGTGGGGTAATGACGATATTCAGTAACCACTCGATCTTTGCTTTGACCATAGTCCATTTATTATCATTGTTGAGAGTAAGATTGTACGAAGTGTTTTTATGGAGTCTACTAACGTCGACATAGCTCAAATCTCGTAGATTACCTGTGAATGTAACTTCTTTCCGCTTGTAAACATTATCTTGTAAGTGTAAAGCGTATAACTTACCATCGGTACCGGGTTTACCGAATCCTTCTGTGTCTCCGAGATCGGAAAGCGCAATTGTATTACATTGTCTGAGCGTTCCAGGGCCTGATGAATCAACCATTATTTATAATATGGAGTGTTACACTTAAGTATCCTATATGTACAGGTTGGTGTTTTACATCTAACACAGAAATTTTGAGGTCTGAAATAATACCACGCTTTAATTTTTTATATTGTAATGATGAGAAAGATTCCGTTCTACCGCTATTGTATTTTTCATCTTTGACTGGAATAGCTCTGAGTAGAGTTGAAGGACTTTTGAGTTGAATATTATCCGTCGTGCTTATCTGATCAAGATGAATGCACAACTCTTTATAGGGAACTAAATCTGGTAATTTAATTCCATGCAATACTGAGTTGGGTGCCATTGCTATCATTCCACTTTCAAATCCAAGTGTATCTGCTAATTTCGTACTTAGAATTACACCCCTTTCTCCAGCGCTTAAAATCAGCATCCAATTCCACTCATTTTGTGTGAGACTAACTCCCAAAGTCTTAAAAAATTCATCATTGAGTGAGCATACGCTGTAATACCCATCAGGTATGGCCTGTCTGTCTATACGTATCCAGAACTCATTATTACCTCTTGCAGTACTTATATTGGTCCACCACGGGTAATATGTTACATCACAGATAGCGACTTCAAGTTGACCAGCCGAGTTATCCATAGTATAAAGCAGTTGAATAGACTGACCATTTGTTATTCCCGGGAGCGTAACATACATATTAAATATACAAAGATACTATATCATAACTTAAATATGAAATCAACTTACATTACTAATCAGTCGATTTTAGTAAGTGCCTCTGGTGCTAAGTTTTTCGTTGAATTCCCTGATATCTTTGAAAAATACAGGGTCACGGCAACTAGCGATAAAATGGTGCACGATTGGTTTCATAATCCGATGCAATTTTTGCAGAATCAGTTGAACTTTGCCATATGGTGTGCAACTACAGAATGTGGTGTATCTCTTTATGCCCCAGGATTTGAACTAAATAAGTCTGTTTTATCATTTCACGTGTACTATCAGCTAAGACGTATACTTAAAGAAATTAGTGCTCCATTACCGCAGGATCGAGCATGGAATTCCACAAATAATCCGTACGATAAGAGGGCCTTCGAACGTATTTGTCAGGAATTTAATGTTTCTACGAGTAAAGATTGGCGTAATAAAGGAATTAACCATGTTTAGGCTTTCCTTACACAAGGAAAATAACCGTCAAAGAAGAAAGCAATGATTTATTTAAAGAAGTTAACAAAGGTCCATTTAATGCATTTAAGTTGTTGCATACCAGCAAACTTTACATAAGAATGTATGATTATTTTCTAAAAAACCCATCATTGGTATAAAGACTGGGAACTTTCGAGTAACGATTGGAGAGGAGATATTATGAGTTTTAAGAGTGGTTTAATTTATATTGTTACAAAATTTGTACAACTGAACGATACCGCAAACGCTTGGAATGAATTTCTTAATGATAAAACAGAAAATAAATTTACTAACCCAGGAGTTGTAAGAGTCAATGAATCAATAAGAACTTATGTATGGGCAATTCTTGGTGCACAATCGTAAACACGAACGGGAATAATCGGTTCTGGGACAGCACTCGATGCGCAAAAACAGTTTGTTGCAAACGTGGAGGATGCTATTAATTCACCAGTTGACATACCATCTTCTATAAAGCGTTATCAAGATGTATAACAGTACGCTCAATCCAAAGTAGACAACGTTTATGCGCCGGGACTATACATGTCTCCGAGTAATATGGAACTTAAGATCGGTCAAGTGATCGGTTATAATAATAAAATTGTTATTGCTACCGATCAACAAAAACCAGGTATAAATTCAGATATTAACACCGAATAAATAACGCAAACAAACACAGGCGAAACGGGAATAGTCAAGCCACAGATAGTTAGTTCTATACTAACACATATACTAACGCACAACCACAAGTGCCACCACATATTGCAGCTATAAATCAACAACATATCGATGAAAAAACAGCGCTTATAGTAGGTGGAGTCGCGGCTGGTTTACTCATGATTTGGTTAAATAGTTCTTAGCGAACTGATTTGGTTAAATAGTCTTTAGCGGATACGTCAACAGCCCGGCAATTGCTACGATCAGTGCCCACAAGTTTTGACTAAGCCAAGTGATGGTCTTTGCTAATAAATTCAAGAGCCAGGAAACTATACTCCCTATTATACCTGGAAGTGCAGACGTGGCTTTCCCAGCGAGCTTCCCAAGTGCTGAACCTAATGCTTTTAAATGCTTTTTTATCCACTCTTTTATGCCACCCCTATCGCTAGGGGGTGTGCCACATCCTGTACCACCGGTTAACCCGAGAGTCAAAGTCGATATAATAAATCCCAATGCGGTTAAAATACTGGCAATGGTTATTCCCTGTTCTCTGAACAATGTTTTAATTTTATCGGCCAGTGTAGTGTCATCGTTGAGGACTTGATCAATAGTTTCTCGAATTCGACTGATTTCTGAACGAAGTGCCTTTCTATTACTCGAAGCAGCCTCGAGGCGGGCCGGTCTTTTGCCTTCTAAGTTACGCAATCTTTCTGCAACGCGACGTCTACTGAACTGATCACCCGCCTGTTCAAGTTTTGTTTTCTCATAAGCTATATGCTTGTCGAGTTCAGATAGGTTGGCTATATTATTGATGAGTTCTCCCCGCATTGTTTGCATTGCTTTGTCAAGACCTCGTAATTCCCTAATACTGAACTACGAGGATGGTACACTGACTGTGGAATTATCGTAGTAGGTATCCAAGATTTCTCCGAGTCTGTCCGAGGCCACCTTCGAGCTTTCTTCCAAATTATCTATGTTACCAAGTTCATCACGCACAGTCCGAAGAAACTTAGAAATCTTCGTGGAAAGTTTTTCTCATCGTGAGTAGTCCACAAGCCTTATTCATCACGAAAAGTGCTGATACCGTGTTTAGCGGCTATCGTAGGCAAGGCTAAGGGCTTAGGAGTACAAGAATTCATAAGATCAATATCCGGAGCGTCACGCAGTTGCATTTTTCTTTACTATCTAATTCAAACTTTGAATAGTCACGACCAATTGGGCTAACACCGTAATAATCACGGTTGATTGTAAAAGTTTATCGTTAAGATTCATGCCACGAAAGCTGGTTTCATCAGTACCCTCTTCGATTGTACTAGGGTTATCAAAATCATCTAGATTAAAATCATCCATTTTTATATTAAACATAAGGTTACATAATTTCAATATAACAATGTCTTCGCAATACGGACGCAAGTTAAACCCACAACGTAGACTTAGAGATCCATTAGGGGTCAAAGCAATTCGTCAGTCTGTAACTATAACTAATAACCCTAGTACCATCGATCAGAATCAAACGCTTCTGGTTCGCTTTCCTAATCTCGGCGCACACGATGTGTTAGTTCCGGGAACTGTCCGACTAGCATTTACAATTATTATGACTTCTACCGACGTTAACAGGGAGCCAGTTCAGAACATAGGTCGTGCTATCGTTAAGAAAATCGCGATTAAAATTAGCGGTAATGAGGTTTTGAGTATCGACGATAGCGATATACTATTGTTACATGGATCTCCGGAGAACGGATAAAGAGTGGGAAAACTTACAGTACCAAGGTATTTGTAATCGGACCACATTAAAACTGCGTGTTGGTGCTGAAAATGGTGATAATACCGTCGTAAAAGATCTCGCTGTTCCCAGCGCATTAGGTAACCAATTCTATATTCCGCTAGACTTTGAATTACTAGATTCCCACATGCCCTTTTATCAAGTATCCCTAGGCGATAGGTTAGAATACGAACTCACTTTTAATGACTACGGTAGAGTAATCAGAGCTGCTGAAGATGCTAGCTATTCCATTGACAATATCTCGCTGGAGTATGATATGATAACAGATCCCGAATTAGCCAGACAAATTCGTAACCAGTATACCGGAAGTTAATCCATTTTGTACGATCGCGTGCTTCGACATCAAAAGATCACGAGGAACAAAAAAGATATGACGTGGAATATCAATCTAAACGTCCCCACGAGATCATTGAAGGGTATTTTAATGTTGTTCGAGGACCCCTCCGATGCATTTAAAAGAAATACCGAGAAGTTCTACAATCCCAAGATTACAAAAGTAGAATTGACTATCAAGGGCGTTCCTAATCAACTATATAGTCAAGGAATGCTAGCATATCAACAATGGGATGAGATTAATAATCTTCCTTCTATAAAACGAAGCCCAGAAGTTAACGCGGTCACGAAAGATCTGTCTCTTGGGGATGTATCGATGGGTGAATTCCTCACCACGAAGTACACGCTATGGCTCGACATGCGAACAACGGACGATGACACGGCAGTGGGCGGAGAATAGAAAATGCTAGCGAGGGTGTCACTATACAGATAACGAAGCTCCAGGAATTGCGTGATTATGGATGCACAACTTAATATACAGAATGAACGATTCGTGCAAGCAATCTATTGATAATCCGTAACCAAAAGAACCGCACTGCGCTATCATATGCGGACAAACGGGTTGTGGAAAAACAGCTTTTATTCTAGATATTTTAGAAAGTCATTATCGGGACGTTTTCGCCCATATTATTATTCTGTGCCCGACTATAAGCCTTAATAATACATACCTATCGAGAGATTGGGTAATGAATGACTATGGGGTACACAGAGTTGATACGGGTGATCGTTTACAAGACTGTTTACGAGTATGTCACAAAAAATACAAAGGAGAATCAACCCTTTTCATAATAGACGATTGCAGTGCGAGTAAAGAACTCACAAAAAATAAAGATATGCTTTCAGATTTAGCATTCTCCGGACGGCATACTCAGCATAGCGTTTGGGTACTTACTCAAAAATACAACTCTGTCCTGAAAG
Organism: Haliotis rufescens; assembly: GCF_023055435.1. Taxonomy (NCBI): domain Eukaryota; kingdom Metazoa; phylum Mollusca; class Gastropoda; order Lepetellida; family Haliotidae; genus Haliotis; species Haliotis rufescens. Next base: position 804,633 of record NW_025964384.1, read on the forward strand.
ATCTTAGAGAGCAGACCAAATGGGTAGCCCTGTTTCATTGCAAAGACCGAGATTCATTTGAGGAATGTCTACGCGAAAATGATGTTATTTATACCAAGTCCGAACGAGATAAAGTAAAAAAACTGTTAGCTTCAATGAAGCACTGTAAATTCCTATTAAAAACCGATCAAGCAGCTGCTTATGCAATTGCTTAGCAAAATTATAGCAAAAATATGGCAAAAATATGGCAAAATTATAGGAACTATGGAAAAATTATAGCAAATATAGCAAAAAGATAGCACAAGTAAATTGAACATTAGCGGTTAATATGTAATAATGTGGCTTGAAATCCTCATTCTTTCACAACAGTTTATTATTACGGGCTGTTTTGGATATGCCATATTATATTATGTTAGACTTAAATATCTCCTTAGGTATTACATTATGGAATGCGACGAACTCATCGAACAAATGCTCAAAGAACCTGATCAAGATGTAGATACATCTTTAGATAAACATAGAGAAAGACTCGCCGCTTTGGCAGCCGGTGGAAAATGTTCCCAATATTTTGGGGAAAATTATACCAACGAAAAAATTGATAACATGACCGACGAAGAAATTAAAAAACTGTACGCGCACGTTACGAGTCAAGACTGGTAGCTACCATGACTTAAACAATAGGGTCGGCTATATTACAACTATACACAGTCGTAGCTAGTTCGTTTCTCCCTAGTAGCGTAAAATTATTGTCCCCCTGAGAGGGTTTGTAAGCCCACTTCATTCAAAGTAATTCATATATGCCAGGTTTTTAATCGTAGAATGATTGTTTGTTTTAATTGTGGCTAAATTTCTCCACACTCACCAATAACTGAAGGGTTGGTGTAAATCCTGCCGGGGTCGATGCAGGTAGCAAAAGTACTGTAAGCCCCCGTGGTCCCTGGTATGGTGGCCTACCTTTAGTTGTTGGTGTTCAATAGCCTGTTTTTATGATATGTCGTCTGTCATAATCCAATCATTTTATTGTTCTAAAACTAGTTTTAAAGTTATAATCTGTGATATCTTGATAGTTGTTGTACAGTCCTTTGACGACAGTTTTTTGTATAAGCTATACCTTGTTCAAGTCACGATATGGCTGAAATATTGCCACTGTGACTTTAAATAATAACTCACTCACACTCTTTTCTCCCTATCCTGGCAGAACATCACATGTATTTATGCGAATCTCTCGAGAAAGCCCCATTCATAGAACACGCTATAAGCTCAGTGAGCTGTGAGTTTTATCATAGATACGGAATGTTCTTAGCGCCACTCACCACAGCTTTAATAACGGCTTGGTATTGTCAATTTAAACATACATTCCCACTTAATGATAATGGAGACTCAAGTGACAACACCACAGATTGTGAACGAGGAAATAACTCCGATTATGGAACAAGTGAACGAGGATGCACAACAGATTGTGAATGAGGAAATACCACAAGCCAGAGTGACGAAGAACCCCCCAAAAATCGCCGCCGGTAGAAAGGGCGGGCTGGCGAGGAAAGCGAAACTTATCCATAATTCGAATATTGAACATAGTCGTCCGATTAAAACTTGGGCACTAGTAGGAGTTGTTGCTATAGCGGTGGTATGGTTGTTTTATAAGACCGGAGAAGAGAAAACGTCACCCCCGATGTCACAACAAGAAGTTCAATTAGAGATTAGCCCTCATATAATGCTATAAGAAGCATGACTACTCCAGTTACAGATGGTAAAATGTTGGTAAACGCAACATATCATTCAGCGGTGGTCAGCGGCTTGGCCATTGGCTATGCCCGTATAGCTAAAATGATTACTAAAGCCACACCACCCAAGCTAGATTTTAATGGTTATGATATCGGTATGGTCATTCTCGATATTGGATTGGCTATGGCAACAAAAGATATGCTCATCAAACAAGGGCCTATCCCGGAAGACAAAATGAAGTAATTAAACATTTGAATATTTTATATTCATATAAAGATTTGAATATGGCATCAATTGCGATGATGGTCGGTGGAGCTGTTGTTGATGCTCTAGCTTTTTCGGGGAGTAATTTTTTATTTTCTAGTATGAGGGAATCAAACGCTTAAGAAGTTGAAGAGGAGCGTAAAAGAATTAGAACAATTCGAAGCAGCCCAGTCACAATGGACCAGACGCAGAATGGAGAGATTAGAATTTATTCATGATGAACTGCGTAAGCAGGGACATTCAATTCAAACGTTTAAGGATGTTGAATCTGCCATGCACGAATACTTCCTTGTTTATCGAAAAAAACTTGACCCAATGCCGAGACCAACAATGAATCAGTTTTATACACCGTCAGAGGAACAAAAAAAACGCGAGATAATATTCATCATGTTGGGATTGACTGGTGTGGCTATTAATAGCTACACAATAACTACGCATAAACCATTACCTAGTTAGGGCGAGTCTTATCAGCCATGACTCACAAATGGAGATGTGATTTGCATTTAGACAAATGATATGATAGATGTATGACCATGAATCTGTGCAGATTTACACTCATGGGGTAACCAACGTTCTGTTGGTATTTACTGTGGTATCCACTCTTATTAAATTAGGCGGGGGAAATGTAAATTATACATGTTCTCTATGTGGGATAGGGGTCAAAGGTCGTTATTGTTTATGTAAGAAACACGGTGCTGATAGGGTCAGGAACCAGATTATTTACGCTAGGGAGAGAGATTACATCAATAAGAGGAATTGGTTGGGGAGAATACGTATTTAGATATATGAAAAACAACCAATGAGACATTTGCCTTTTTTTGCATTTACCATTAAACCACAATGGTTTTGTGAGAGAGTTGAAGGCTTTAGCAAAACAACGTGGTCTACATGGATATTCTCGAATGAGAAAGGCTGAATTGATAGATTTACTCTGTTTGGAATACAACAAACCCCAGACTGTTAGAGAACTCAAAGCTCAAGCAAAAAACAGTGGGCTGAGAGGTTATTCTCGAATGAGAAAAGCTGAATTGATCGCTTTACTAGATAATAATGATGATGTTGAATCAGTTGACGATGTTGAATTAAAAATTTGTACCCACATCCGCCATCGTTGGTAAATGACTAAGAGGTTGGAAGATGGATATTAATTCCAACATGGATGTTAATGATGTTAAGCCCATCGTATCGAGCAAAATTAACGAGGAATTAGATGATTTACATAGTATAAAATACCAGCTGACGATTAAAATGTCATTGAGTAAAAGGAGCACAGACGATAGCACCGAATATACCGAACCATACTTCCGAAGCAATCAAGAAGTTATAACTGAATCCGATACTATAAACGCATCATTAGATACATCAATTCAGATGATACAGGAAACTTTAGAACGCTGGACTAATAGAGGTACGGGTTGGGGTGTGGATAAAATCGATAGTTTATATTTAGATATAGCAAATTATATGCCCTTCAAAGATGGATCTTATATAGATTTACCCCCGTATTATAGAAAGAAAAAAGCCATAATTAATGTAAAAAATAAATTCGATGACTGTTTCAGAATAATGATAAGATCTGCATTGTTCCCCGTAGATTCTAAAATTGCATATATACCTTCTAGCTATCCTCAAAACGATGGACTCAACCTCAATGGTATAGACGAACCTACACCAATATCACAAATTGATAAGGTGGAAAAGCAAAATAATTTAGCTATAAATGTTTTCGGACATTCTTCTAAAGGAATTGTTGTACACAGGATAAGCTCTGCTCTGGAACATATTGCCAGAATCAATTCATTTCTGATCGAAAAAGATGGTAAATATCATTATACATGGATAAAGAGTTTAGCAGACTATTATGCGATCAAACAAAACATGCAGGAAAGAAATATTTCTGCGAAAGATGCCTACATGGGTACAGCAGACAAGATCTATTAGAAGCGCATAAAGAAGACTGCAGAGGTGTTGGAGAGAATGCTATCAGGATTGATATGCCTAAAGAGGGGAAAAATATATTACAATTTGAACATTATTGTGATCAAATGCCAGTACCGTACGTAATTTACGCCGACTTCGAAGCGCTTATCAAACCAATAGAAAATAATCAAGATAATAATGAAGATAGTAGTTTTACGTACAAAATTCAAGAACATATTCCTTGTGAGTGAGTGAGTGAGTGAGTTATTATTTAAAGTCACAGTGGCAATATTTCAGCCATATCGTGACTTGAACAAGGTATAGCTTATACAAAAAAACTGTCGTCAAAGGACATTACAACAACTAGCAAGATATCACAGATTATAACTTTAAAACTAGTTTTAGAACAATAAAATGATTGGATTATGACAGACGACACATCATAAAAACAGGCGATTGATCACCAATAACTAAAGGTAGGCCACCATACCAGGGACCAAGGGGGCTTACAGTACTTTTGCTACCTGCATGGACCCCGGCAGGATTTACACCAACCCTTCAGTTATTGGTGAGTGTGGAGAATTTAGCCAAAATTAAAATAAACAATCATTCTACGATTAAAAACCTGGCATATATGAATTACTTTGAATGAAGTGGGCTTACGCACCCTCTCAGGGGGACAATAATTTTACGCTACTTCAACCCCCATCAAGGGTACAACCACTAACAATCTCAGTTCATAATTATATAGTACCAATTTATAAAATATATAACTTTCTACATCAAAATTTATTAATCAATTCAATTTCTTTTAAAAAATCAATGATTAAATGAGAGTTTATGTTAAAAAGATCCTTGAGTGATGAAACTTTGAAATAGTTATCCCTTGTGATGGAAAAATCAATACAGTCAAGCAGGACATGCTTGACTGTGATCCTTTCATCACAAGGGATGCAGAAGGGAGGATCTTCACCTTTTAAAATATATTCCTGAGTGTAACGGGAATGGCCAATACGACATCGTCTTAAAATGACCTCTTCAAATCTGGACTGACAACCCAAGTAGGTATAACCGATATTTGCTTTTATTGCATGTAATTTATTTATACCTACTTGAGTGTCCCACTTCTTCTGCATTAGATCTCTGATGTAACATCTAATAACAGGTTTATAATCACTGTATGGTAGAAGAAGTGGTGTCACAGATTTGCTGAGTGCTGCTTTTGCAGCAGCATCGGCCATTGTATTACCAACAATTGCAACATGGCTCGGCAACCAACAAAAGACGATGTCGTATTGGGCAGTGGCGAGAACATTATACAATTCTAAAATATCAAGAAGCAGTGGATGATCTGAAGAATAATTATGTATGGCCTGAAGGCATGACAATGAATCAGAAAAGATTATGAACTGTTGAGATGATTGGTTTTGAATGTATTCCAATGCTGTAAGAATAGCATTGGCCTCAGCCGTAAAAATAGAACTATTACCAGGAATTCGTGAAGACACTCTTTTAGATCCAATGACAGTGGCACTTGAAACTTTGCCACCGTCCTTTGAACCATCGGTAAAAATAGAGCAATGAGAATCATATTTTGACCTTAATTGGGCATATTCTTGTTGATATACCAATGGGTTTGTGTCAGATTTCTTTAGGGTAGTTAGTGTTAGGTCTACCTCTGGTTTAACTAGTTGCCAAGGAGGTGTAGACAGTAGCCGGGTAGGTGAGATAATAGAAAGATCAATATTAGCTGCTGTAATATGTGGCTGAATTCTGAACACTAGTGGAGGAACAAGTGTTGGTTTTGATTGAAATAATGTGGCATACATGGGATTAAACACACACTCATATGCTGGATTCGAAGGATTTGAGTACAATTTAGTCACATATTGTAACGAAAGTTTGATTCGACGTTGTTTTAGAGATGGCTCATCGGCCTCTACATATAAGCTATCGACTGGTGATGTTCTTAAGGCACCAAGACAAAGTCTCAGGCCTTGATGATGTACTGAATCTAATAATTTTAAGTTGCTTTTACAGGCCCCACCATAAATGATGGAGCCATAATCGAGTTTGGAACGGATAAGAGAACGATATAAATGAAGGAGAGTTGTCTGATCCCCTCCCCATTTTGAATGAGAAACGACTTTCAACAAGTCAATTGCCTTCAGACATTTAGTCTTCAGATATTTGATATGTGGTAAAAATGTTAGATGATTATCGAATATAATACCAAAGAACTTGGCTTCCTTAACAACTTTAATAGGAAAACCAGCCAAAAATAGTTCAGGGTCTTTATGCGGCTTATATTTGCGGCAAAAATGGATACAGTTTGTTTTGACTTTGGAGAACTTAAACCCATTCTCTAGACACCATTTCTGTATTTTATTGAGGCATAATTGTAGCTGTCTCTCAATAGTGTGCATATTTTTACCACGACAAGATATATTAAAATCATCTACGAAAAGTGATCCATCCACTGCATCATTTAAAACTTTTGAAAGACTATTGATTTTAATACTAAATAGAGTAACTGACAAAATACTTCCTTGTGGGACACCCTGCTCCTGATTATAATGGTCAGACAGGGTTGAACCCACTCGGACTTGAAATTGCCTGCCGGTTAAGAACTGTGATATAAAATGTGGTAAGCGGCCTCTCAGACCAAACTCGTGTAAATCTTTTAAAATGCCATGTTTCCAGGTAGTGTCGTAAGCTTTCTCAAGATCGAAAAATATTGACACTGCATGTTGTTTGTTAACAATAGCATTTTTCACAAACGATTCCAATCGTACTAAATGATCAATAGTACTACGATTTTTGCGGAAACCACATTGAATATTTGTTAGTAGGTTATTGGTTTCTTAGAACCAAACTAAACGATTATTTACCATTCGCTCCATGGTTTTACATACGCAGCTTGTTAAGGATATAGGACGGTAATTTGATGGATCTGTATGATCCCGACCAGGTTTTGGGATAGGGACTACAATGGCATTATGCCAAGAAGGAGGAAAATTCCCCGACGTCCATATTTGGTCAAATATATCTAAAAGTGTTTCTAGACATGATATAGGCAAATGTTTTAGGAGCTGATAGTGAATATTATCAGCACCAGCCGCTGTATCATGAGCTTGCCCTAGGGCTGTAAGTAGCTCATGGAAGGAAAACACTTCATTATAGTCCTCCCCGTTATCAGAGTTAAAATTAACAGTTTTCTTTTCCTGTTGTTTCTGATATTTTATGAATTCAGGGACATAATTAGACGATGATGAATGTTTTGCCAATGTTTCACCAAGTTTATTGGCAATGTCTGATTTATCAGTTAATAACTGATCACCTTCCTTAAGATGGTGAACAGAAGACTTTGATCCTTTGCCTTTAATTTTTTGTATCATGTTCCATACTTTGGATATAGGAGTACGTGAATTTATCCTGGAGACGTAGTTCCTCCAAGATTGGCGCTTATTTTGTTTGTAAGCCCGCCTGGCTTTTGCATTTGTAATGTTTACTTGATCTAAATTATGAACCGTGGGATGTCGGCGGAAGAACTTTTCCGCTTTCTTCCTACACTTCCGTGCCTGTTTACATTCGTAGGTAAACCATGGTTTGCGAATATGAGGATTTGCAGAGGACTTAGGAATTGCCTCATCAGCTATTGCATGGAGCTGATCTGAAAACAATTGAATCGGATCTTCAACATTCTGAAAATGATGAGGGATTAATTTTGCAGTACACAATGTTTCATACAATGACCAATTGGCCTTTGTAAAATTCCACCTGGATGTGGAGATTTCAGGATTCGGGTTCACAGATTTAAGAATGGTGGGAAAGTGATCGCTTCCACAGAGGTCATCATGGACAAGCCATTCAAACTCGTTAAAGAGATTTGAATCTGTGAGAGACAGATCAAGTGCTGAGTATGTTCCAGTGGCAGGATGTAAATAGGTGTTCGAATCATCATTACATATACACAAATTATTATCAGAAATGAATTCCTCAAGTATTTTCCCTTTATTGTTTGTGGTAACACTTCCCCACAGGGGGTTGTGTCCATTCAGATCCCCCACAATGATACATGGCTTGGGGAGCTGATCATATAGATTTTGAAGATCAGATTGTCGAAGCAAAGTAGATGGAGGAATATACAAGGAACACAGAGTAAAGACAATGTTCAAAGTTAAACGAACAGCAACAGCTTGAAGATTTGAATTGAGAGCAACAGGGCTGTGAATCACGCCCTGTCTAACCAAGATAGACGACCCTCCAGTTGCTTTGTCACCTGGGGGGGAATATGAATGATGACAGTTATACTGCCTAATATCAAATTTATCTGTACTTTTAAGGTATGTCTCCTGTAGACATAAAGCAGACGGTTTGAGATCCTGTATCAATAATTGAAGGTCATTAAAATTATTCCTAAGTCCTCTACAATTCCATTGGAGTATAGTAGGTGAATGACTCATGGTGGTTCAATAGGCGACCTCTCACGTGAACGTGAGGGTTGAGAACTCCCATCAGTATGCTGTGAGGATGGAGTTACTTCCATATCCAGAGCACTGTAAGAGTTGTGGATAGGCACCTCTGAAAGGTCGAGATTCCTGGATGATTTATTTCTTTGTGACTTTTTCTTTTCATTTTTTTTCCGGTGGACAGATTCAGTAGCAGGTCGTTCAAGTACTAAGTCAGGAGGAGTCTGACTCTCTGCCTGAGATGTTGTAGGTGGTGCTAATGTAGGAGCATTAGATTTGTCAAGCTCGATATCAGTTGTAGTTGCCACGGGTCGATCAGATTTGACCCAAGTCAATTCCGTCTGACACGAGACAGAAGAAGATTGAACTGGCTTAGTGATAGCAGCAGAGTAGTTAAGGGTTGATTGATGTGGTGACTGAGATTGAAAGAGTTGTCTAGCCTCTCCAAAGGTGACGTTTTTTTCACATTTTATTTTCAGTATTTTGGATTCATTTTGCCATACAGGGCAGAGTTTAGAGGATGCCATATGTTTTCCATCACAGTTTACACATTTGAGTGTTTGCTGGCAATCAGTACTGTCATGGTTGTCACCACAACGTTGGCAAACAACGGAGCGAGTACATGATTTAGAGCCATGGCCAAAATGTTGACACCTAAAGCACCGTAGTGGATTGGGGACATACACCTCCACTCCGATGTTGACGTAACCAGCTTTGATTGACTGAGGTAATGAAGATCTACAAAATGTGAATAGGTAGGTGTTAGTCTTTTCAATAGTTGAATCGTCCTTCTTTCTTGTGAAACGTTTCACAGAAGACACACCTTGATTTACCAATTCATCTGCTATTTCTTGTTCTGACATGTCGGACAAGGAACGAGTCCTGTCACGAACAATGCCTCTGCAAGAGTTGAGTGTACGGTGTTCAGTAACAACAACCTCAACATTGGCAAATGTACTTACTGATAATAGATTGAGGGATTGTTGTTTTCTGACACATTCAACAAGAAGGGAGCCAGAACGAAGTCGGGTCACATTTTTAACATCACCACAATAGCCATGGATTGCCTTAGAAATGGCAAAGGGATTAAGTTTGATAGGTTGATGATCTTTAGCTTCGATCACGAGGAATCGAGCCCAGGAATCAAAATTTGCAACAGCCTCATCAGATGAGCCTGATTCTAAATGTCGACGCTTTGAACCAGAATGATTGTGAGCCATGGTGAAATAAAAGTGTTTCAGCATACCTGTTCCCCACCCACCATGGAGTGTCAACAAGGACAGTGTTGTAGCGCATCGGATTTCCAGCATGCAAACACCAGGGATACAGGGATGTTATACTCCAGCAAATATGACTTGAATAGCTATATTTATCTACCAGATGTAGTGCCAGGCAGGTTCAGTCCATGACAAGAAACTGGAGACATACAGAATACAGAGGTCAACATCACCAGATTGGCCCATGAGCCACCGCCTTCTGGCGTAAGACTCTAGGCAATTTATTCCATCAAAAATTGGTAATTCATACAAAGTATGCATGGCCAAGTCCAAAATATACATTATAATACAACACAGGAGTGCATATACAATATTACGCACAGGGCCTGGCATGACCAGCCGATTGATAAGACCGGGTCCATCTTACCACCCGTCTAGGCGAAGTAAGGGTCGAAGTAGTGTGTTGGGCAAAGGAACACAGTTCCAGGAACCAGTGCCCTCAACTACCAGACTCCCATCCTCCGCCGACACAGGGACGCAACCCACGGCAAACAGGTTGCCCATTTTAGTCGCCTCATACGACCAGCAATGGGAGGCTGTGGAAATATTCTGCCCCGGTTCCACACGGGGGAAGAGCGATTAGCGTTACCCAGCACTCACCACGAGGAGGTTGCTCTTCATGAGTGCCTATTCCTTGTGGGTTTGGATATATAGTTGTAAGGTATGATGGGAAAACAAACCCGCCCGTGATTTACAGAGGTCCCGATGCAGCGGGAAAAATCCTAGAATATCTACAAAATGAAGAGAGAATAATCAGGTAAAATTTATCATGTAAGAAACTCATGTGTATGACGAGCGATAATTGGAGGGCCTATAGGAGGTCAACGAGTTGTCATGTTTGTAATAAACCCCTGAATGGGGATTCCGTAAGAGATCATTGCCACGTCAAGGGTAATTATCGGCGAGCTGCGCATAAGGAGTGTAACTTGAAACAAAAAATGAATTCTCAAACAATACCCATCCCCGTAGTGTTTCACAACCTTAGAGGATACAATTCACATCTCATTATGCAAGCTATCTCAAAGACCGACGGCAGCTTAACGTGCATTCCTAATAATATGGAAAAATACATATCATTCTCGTTGACTAAACTATACATTATAGGGACAAGGATGGGAAAGCCAGAATAAAGCAAAGTAATGGACTTAGATTCATAGACTCCGTTCAGTTTCTGTTATCTTCCCTGGACAATTTAGCTAATGCAAACAATCCCGATGACTTTGCGATAACAAATAAATATACTGATAGGTTAACTCATCATTTGTTGTTGAGAAAAGGTGTATATCCTTACGAATTTATGGATGATTGGTCTAGATTCGAGGAAACTAAATTACCACCCCTTCAATCATTCTATAGTAACTTAACAGAATCTAAAATAACAGATGCCAATTATGAACACGCTCTGATGGTGTGGGATAAATTAGGTTGTAAGAATTTAGGTGATTATCACGATCTGTACTTCGTGGGCTTGGACCCTGCATGGTACTATTCAAGTCCCGGACTATCGTGGGATGCATTTTTGAAGAAGACCGGTGTAGAACTTAAACTACTCACCGATTACGATATGCACTTGTTTATTGATGAGGATTAAGAGGTGGTATATCGATGTCTGCAAAAAGGTATTCTAAGGCTAATAAAAAATTAGTGGAAGGATATGATCCAAGTAAACCCGACAAGCATATATTATATCTCGACGCCAACAATACGGAAGGGCTATGAGTCATCCTTTACTCACGGTTTTTTTTGAGTGGGTCGATGTGAATGATATCCATAATATCAATGCGAATAAAGGGTAAATATTAGAAGTTGACTTGGAATATCCAAATTCGTTACATAAAGACCATAACAGTTATCCGCTAGCTCCCGAAAGATTAATGGTTAAAAAGATTGGATGTCGGAATATCAACACTCCTTGATGGGTAATACTAGGTTAGCTAACGTAGAAAAACTCGTACCAAACTTGATGGATAAGACAAAATATATAGTTCACTACAGAAATCTCCAGTTATATCTATCGTTAGGTATGAAACTAAAGAAAATACACAGAGTTCTAAAGTTTGATCAAAGCCCTTGGATGGAGCCCTATATGAGGCTGAACACAGATTTAAGAAACATAGCTACCAGCGATTTTGAAAAGAATCTATATAAGGTCATGAATAACTCAGTATTTGGTAAACTTATGGAGAATCTAAGGAAGCATGTTGATGTTAAATTAGTCAGATCTAATGAGGAAGAAAGACTCAGGAAACTTATAGCCAGTCCGGCTTTTAACAGAAGCAAGATATTCGATAACGACTTAGCCGCATTGCATATGCAGAAGAGTAATATAAAATAAAACAGACCGGTGTACGTTGGTATGAGTATTCTTGACTTGTCAAAACACATAATGTATGACTTTTATTACAACGAACTTAAGAAGCAATACGGTGATAGATGCGAGGTGTTATATACCGACACAGATTCTTGTTGGATGGAAATACAAACCGAGGATGTGTATAAAGATATGGCAGAAAAAATAGATATGTACGACACGAGCGATTTCCCTAAAGATAATCCACTGCACAGGGTAGTAAATAAAAAGGTGTTAGGTAAGATGAAGGATGAATGTGGTGGGACCCCTATAGCGGAGTATGTCAAATTAAGACCTAAGATGTATTCTATAAAGAAGTCCGATAATGGAGAGATAAGAAAAGCTAAGGGTGTTAAGAAGTATGTGGTAAAAAAGCATATCAAACACGAACAGTATAAAGAATCATTATTTAATGGTAGAACGTTCAAACATGAGATGAACTCTTTAAGAAGTTACAATCATAGGATATATGGATTAAGAATGAACAAGACATCATTATCCCCCTCAGATACAAAGAGATGGATTGATAATGATGGTGTAACTACCTATGCTTATGGTTATGGTGGTAATACTGTATCGTTGGGAACTATGAGCAACTCTTCTCGTACAAATGCCCTGCCTGGTCCATCTTGAAGATAATAAAGGATAGGCTCTCCTTCTTTCGTAACCAATCAACTAATGTTATATGTCTTAAGGGACCAAATCAGATCGGTTGTGCGACGTAGGCCTCCTTCGAGTTCACCGGGCTGGTATAAATATCTTACCCTTACTCTATCCGGAGGTTTTTGTTCTTTGCCTCTACTCGATGCTGAAGATTCCGAAATAACGGATTTCATTTTCATCGCATGGGATGGTTTCTTCCCGATTTAATTAGTTACTTCATTATTCAGCGCTGATACAACAGCTGATAATCGTGTCACCCATTCGGTTGATCTCAATCGTTCCGATCATTTCGATCCCATACTGATAGCCAAACAAACGTTCCGCTAATGTCCGGTTAAATCTTTCGACGATAGCTTGACTGCGGTGGGCCTCTTTTTCACCACGCCTGATTTCGACAGTTTAGTTACCGATCCCATAAACTCGCGATCGGGATCTACTTGAAATAGCTTAGGCCATTTTAGTGGTCCGCGTTTATATATGCAGCTCAGTGCATTAGCTACCTCTGTTGCATCTTTCGAGGTTAATGGCTCAGCCTCTTTGTATCGACTAGCCACATCCACTACGGTTAAAGCGTATTTATAAGTTTTGCGTCTTACCTTATCATGGGGAAGAAACAAGAGGTCAGCCTGATGAACTTCATCAGTTGAAAAAATATCAAACTTCTTCCTCGGTATATAACGCGGTGCTGGTAAGTATATTTGCCACATCGCTTGTTTCTTTAACCAATCCTTGGCCACATCTTTAGATACCTTAGCCGTGGTGGCTATTTTTTTATTGCTCCTATACCTTTCCAATATCGTCGTGGGTTATAGTAAATTTTATCCATTATTAATTAATATTGATGTTTCTTTAATACGAATCATGATGATCGTTAAATCGCATCCTCATTTTTGCATAAAAAATTCCCTCTTTAGTGGTGGTATAGGTATATAAATCTGACTCCAGTGGAGTTGCGGCAGAATCACCATTACCTATACTACTACATCGGATGGTGTAACAGATTTTAATACGGTAGGAAAAGGGTCACTTCCACAGAGGTCATCGTGGACTGACCATTCAAATTCATTTAGTAAATTAGAATTTACGACTGATAAGTCCAAACAAGAATATTTTCCAGTTGCAGGATGAAGATACGTGTGAGAACCATCATTAAAAAGGCATAAATCATTATTTAAGAAAAAATCCTTAAGTAATTTTCCTTTAGTGTTGGTGATATTACTACCCCAAAGTGGGTTATGACCATTTAGATCTCCCATGATGACACAGGGTTTAGGGAGTTGGTCATACAGTGCCTGAAGATCAGACTGTCGTAGAGATTACGATGGTGGTATATACAAAGAACACAAAGTAAAAACAATATTTAATGTTATACGTACTGCCACAGCCTGAAGAGGGGTATTGAGAGGAACAGGACTGTGAATGATGCCCTGCCTCACCATAACAGAAGATCCCCCAGTTGCTTTATCACCTTGTTTGGGAAAAGCAATGGTAGGAATCATATTGTCGTAAATCAAAATTATCTGTAGTTTTAAGGAACGTTTCTTGCAAACAAAATGCCGATGGTTTAAAATCTTGAATTAAGAGCTTAAGGTCATTAAAATTGTTCCGAAATCCTCTACAATTCCATTGGATTAAATTGGGAGAGCAACTCATGGCAGCTCAATTGGAGATCGTGAGCATGGGGAAGGTCCTCTACGCTGTAATGGCAGCGATGGAGTGACCTCCATATATAAAGGTTCAAAGGGATTTTGAACCTCTAGAGGTACTGTCAAGGTTGAAGTCACCTTAATATGTTTAAGGGCCTTAGATTCTTTTTTCCTTTGTTGCTTTCTTTCGTTTCTGGTTTGGGTCGCATCACTTTTTATGTCATTTTCAGGTTCACGTGGGGTTTCAGGTTGAGATTGTGTGAGTGAGTATGTTTCATTTTCCGGCAGAGGTTCTGTTTGTGAAGTTGTTGAAGTAGATTAGGATGAAGTGGTGGTGTCTTCAGCATCAATTTGAAATAACATGGTTCGGTTATTTGACACCTAGCTAATAGCTGTTTGGCATCCGTTATCCACTTTGACAGAAGAGGAGATAGCAGCAGAGGAGACTGCAGCAGAGTAGGTCAATGAATGGGTTGAAGAGGTTGATTCGATTTAAAGCAGTTATTTAGCATCTGAGAATGAGATATCATTAGTATATTTTAATTTGAGTATTTTTGTCTGAGTCACAAAGGAAGGGCATGATCTAGATGACGACATGTGGTCACCACTGCAGTTTGAACATTTGATGGTATCTGTACAGTCAGTGCCATCATGTTTCTTACTGCAGCGGGGGGAAAACTGCTGTGTTGCGACAGGATTTAGCTCCATGCCCGAACTGCTGACATTAAAACAATGGAGTGGATTTGGTATATACACATCCACTCCGAGGTTGAAATATCCGGCCTTGATTGATGAAGGGATCTTTGAAAGTGCAAAAGTAAAAAGGTATGTGTTGGTCTTCACAGAAATTTCACCAACTTTTCTATTGAACCGTTTGACAGATGTAACACCCTGAGGCTTCATTTCTGCTACAATCTCCTCTTCTGACATGTCTGAGAGGCACTTCGCACGATCGCGTACACTGCCTCTACATGAATTCAGTGTTTTATGTGCTGAGACAACAATCTCAGTATTTGCAAAATGATGTGCTTGAAGAAGATTGAGAGATTGTTGTCTCTTGGCGCATTCCACAAGCAGGGAACCGGACCGAAGACGAGTGACGTTTTGAAATGTACCACATATCCCTTGGATAGATTTTGAAACCACGAAGGGGTTGATTCTGAGAGGCTGTCCATCAACTCCTTTGACAACCAGAAATCGGGGCAACGATTCTACATTAAGTACAGATTCATCATCAGAAGACACAACACTATTTGTATCGATATGCCTTCTTTTCGTTTTTGTACGAGAACCAGTGAGCTGTGAGGTAGCCATAATGAAAGGAAAAGATTCAAAACCCCTGCTCCCCACTCACCATGGAGCGTCAACAAGTTGAAGTCCCGAAACCGACTACAAACACCAGGGCTACAGGGATGCTATACTCCAGCAAAAAGGACGCAGGAAGCTAAAATTGTCAAACTGGGTAAAAGTCAGGCTGGTTCTGGAGGTCAATAATGCCAGATTGGCCCATGAGCCACCGCCTTCTGGCATAGGGCTCTAGGCAAAACATATTACAGAACATGATATTTAAGATTTGAATATGTCCTGATCAAAACCATTGCTTAACAATGGAACTAAGTGATCCATACACAGGACATGGCATGACCAGCCGATTGATTTAATCGGGCCAATTCTACCACCCGTCTAGGTGAAGTTAGGGTCAAAGTGGTGTGTTGGGCAAAAGGAACACTGTTCCTGGCTCCAGTGCCCTCAACCACCAGAATCCCTTCCTCCACCGACACAGGGGCGCAACCCACGGCAAACAGGTTGCCCAATTCGGTCGCCTTTTACGACCAGCAATGGGGTGCTGTAAAACATTCTACCCCGGTTCCACACGGAGGTTGCTCTTCACGAGTGCCGAATATCGAACAGAGTGAGTGAGTTAATATTAAAGTAACATCGGCAATATTTCAGCCATATCGTGACGTCAGTTCATAGTGTTTGAGTGAGTGAGTTAAATTTTACATCGCATCGGCAATATTTCAGCCATATAGCGATGGGAACAAGGTATTAAATCTAAAATATCTGTCGACAAAGGACAGTAAAATAGTAAGATTTTTAATAAAACAAACTAGATCATAATTTCTTTTAAAAAACATATAGCTATAATAGATTAAGTCCTATCAATTAAAACAAGGCTATAGACCACTAATAACCAAAGTTGGACCACCTTACTGGAGATCATGGGGACTTACAGTACCTATGCTTCCTGCATGACTCCCCAGCAGGATTTATGCCATCACTTCGGCTACCAGTGGCTGTACCGCATGCTAGCCAATATTAACAAAGACAATACAATCTAAGTTCTAAAACACAAGTCAATAATACTTACCGTGATCGAGAAGGGATTTACGTGGCACTAGCAGGAGGACAATATTTTTTACGCTACTTTAACCACCCGAGTGGCACCTCCATCAATAATCTCAGTTGATGTTAATATTGAACTTATTTAAAAAACATTACATTTATTCAAAGTTTATCTATCAGTTCTATTTCTCGTAAAAATTCAAGAATTAAATGAGTACTGACTTTATTAAAAAGATCCCTTAAAGAAGATGAATGATAATATTTATCCCTTGTGAGAGAGAAATCGACACAATCAAGCAAAACATGCTTGACGGTGATTCTCTCATCACAGGGGATACAGAATGGAGGATCTTCAGCGTTTAACAAATATTCGTGCGTATAACGAGAATGGCCAATACGACATCGTCGCATAATGACCTGTTCAAATCTGGACTGACAACCCAAGTAAGTGTAACCGATGGTTTGTTTTATTGCATGTAGCTTACTTACACCTACTTTGGTGTCCCACTTCTTTTGCATTAGATCTCTTATGTAACATCTCATAACAGGTTTAATATCACTGTATGGGATAAGAAGTTGTGTCACAGATTTGTTGAGTTCTGCTTTTGCAGAAGCATCAGCCATTGTGTCACCCACTATGCCGACATGGCTGGGCAACCAACAGAAGACAATGTCGTATCGGCCAGTGGCAAGATCACTGTACAGTTCCAATGTATCCAAGATGAATGGATGACCCGAAGACATGTTTTTAATCGCCTGAAGATAGGACAGTGAATCAGAAAATATAATAAACTGTTAATGTATGGACTGCTGTTGAATGTATTCCAAGGCTGTAAGTATTGCCTTAGACTCGGCTGTGAATATAGAGCTGTTGTCTGGTAATCGGGAAGAGATAGTTTTAGACCCAATGACAGTGGCATTAGACACATTGCCCCCATCCTTGGATCCATCAGTGAAAATAGAACGGTGAGAATCATATTTGGTCCTTAACTGTATATAATCCTGTTGATATTGTAAGTCATTAGTTTCTGATTTTTTTTGTTATTAGCAAGAGTTAGATCCACTGTCGGCCGAACCAATTGCCATTGAGGAGTTGAGTGAGTGAGTGAGTGAGTTAAAGCTTTACGTCACTTCGGCAATATTTCAGCCATATCGTGACGAGAAATTTCAGTTATTAATACATATGTTTAAACTAAATTAAAACCTGTCATCGATGGACAGTAAAATTACTAGAATATCACAGATTAATATTTAAAACTAGCATACAACTATAAAAGATATCACTATATATAACGGTACAATATAAAAAAGGGCTATAGATCGCCAGCAGCTGAAGGTAGATCACCATGCTAGGGTCCATGGGGACTTACAGTACTTCTGCTACCTGCATGGACCCCAGCCGGATTTACATCATCCCTTCCGCTGTTGGCGATTAATGACAAATCTAGCCAGAATAAATGAACATATATACTACAGCTAAAAACAAGCAGAAATAAACATACTTTGAAAGATGTGGTCTTACATACCCCCTCAAGGGGACAATAATTTTACACTACTTTAACCCCCTTCGAGGATATAGCCACTAACAATCTCAGTTATTGAATAATTCAACCAATTATAAAGTCATTTATTTATTTACAAAATATAGCAATCAAAATTTATGTAGTAATTCGATTTCCTTTAAAAAAAACAATAATTAAATGACTACTTACCTGATAAAAAAATCCTTGATACATGATACTTTGAAATATTGATCCCTTGTGATGGAAAAATCAATACAGTCTAGCAGGACATGCTTGACCGTGATTCTTTCATCACAAGGGATACAAAACGGAGGATCTTCACCTTGTAACAAATACTCATGTGAATATCTGGAATGGCCAATACGACATCGTCGCATAATGACCTCTTCAAATCTGGACTGACAGCCCAAGTAGGTGTAACCAGTATTTGGTTTTATTTCATGTAATTTATTGATACCTACTTGGGTGTCCCACTTCTTTTGCATCAGATCATGGATGTAAGATCTAATTATAGGTTTATAATCACTGTATGGTATCAGAAGTGGTGTCACAGATTTGTTGAGTGCCGCTTTTGCAGCAGCATCAGCTATTGTATTATCAACAATTCCAACATGGCTGGGTAACCAACAAAAAACGATGTCATATTGGCCAGTCGCAAGATCATTAAATAACTCAAGAATTTCAATTAAAAATGGATGCTTACATGACATATTTTTAATAGCCTGAAGGCACGAAAGTGAGTCTGAAAAAATAATGAATTCTTTATATTTGGATTTGTTCTTGATATATTTTAGTGCCGTTAAAATGGCGTGTGCTTCTGCTGTGAATATGGAACTATTTTCGGGTAATCTTGAAGATACTGTTCTGGATCCAATGACAGTGGCACTAGCAACTGCGCCACCATCCTTGGATCCATCTGTAAATATAGATTTATAGATTTAAGTGTCATAATTGTTTCGTAATTGATTGTATTCTTGTTGATAAATTAGTGGGTTTG
Organism: Haliotis rufescens; assembly: GCF_023055435.1. Taxonomy (NCBI): domain Eukaryota; kingdom Metazoa; phylum Mollusca; class Gastropoda; order Lepetellida; family Haliotidae; genus Haliotis; species Haliotis rufescens. The sequence goes on from NW_025964384.1 coordinate 823,795, forward strand.
TATCAAATTTCTTAAGACTAGTTAATGTGAGATCGACAGTTGGTCTAACCATTTGCCAAGGAGGTGATAAAAAAAGTTGTGTGGGAGCTATATCTTCAAAGTTAATGTTCGCAGCAGAAACATTGATTTTATTCTTATTCCAAGTGGTGAGATGAGATGAACAGGAGATGATTTCTTATTGTAAATATCTTCGTAGAGAGGATTAAATACGCAATTAAAAGCTGGATTTGACTGATTTGAATATAATTTAGTGAAGTATTGTAAAGATAGTTTCAAACGGCGTTGTTTAAGAGAAGGCTCATCCGCTTCAACAGACAGACTTGGAATAGGAGAAGTGCGAAAGGCTCCAAGGCAAAGCCTCAGTCCTTTGGTGATGGATAGTATCACGTTTTTTTAAATTACTTTTACAGGCTCCACCATAGACGATGGAGCCATAATCAAGCCATTGAACGGATCAGTGACCTGTATAAGTGGAGGAGGGTTGTCTGATCCCCTCCCCACTTTGAATTTGATACAACTTTCAACAAATCGAGTGCTTTCAGGCATTTAGCTTTAAGTGATTTAGTGTGTGGTAAGAAAGTTAAATGGCTATCAAAGATGAGTCCCAAGAATTTGGCCTCTTTTACAACTTTGATAGGGGTGCCATTCAAAAATATTTCAGGGTCCTTATGCGGCTTATATTTTCTGCAGAAGTGTATACAGTTGGTTTTGGATTTTGAAAATTTGAACCCCTTTTCGAGAGACCACTTATGTATTTTATTGAGACAGATTTGTAACTGCCTGTCTATGGTATGCATATTTTTACCACAACAAGATACATTAAAATCATCCACGAACAGTGAACCATCCACTGAATCACTTAAAACCTTGGAAAGACTATTTATTTTAATACTACAGTCAAGCATGTCCTGCTTGACTGTATTGATTTTTCCATTACAAGGGATAAGTATTTCAAAGTTTCGTCCATCAAGGATCTTTTTAGTATCAGTGCTCATTTACTCATCGGTTTTTAAAAGAAATAGAATTAATAGATAAATTTTGATTATAGTATATAGAAAGTGATTTTAATTTGGTAAATTGAATTTATGACTTGGATTGTTAGTGGCTGTATCTTCACAGGGGGTTGAAGTATCGTAAAACAATTGTCCCCCTGGGAAGGTACGTAAGTCCGGTATCATTCAAAGTATCTTTTCATTTTGCTGTGATTTTAATCGTAGCATTTTTGTTGATTTTAACTGTTTGGCTCATATTTCTGATCATCGCCAGTAGCCCGAGGGATGGTGTAAATCCTGCTGGGGACCATGTAGGTAGCAGAAGTACCGTAAGTCCCCATGGTCCCTAGTATGGTGGCCTAGCTTTGGTTGCTGGCGATCTACAGCCCGTTTTTATACTGTGTCGTCTGATTTAATTTGATCGTTTTATTGCTCTAAAATTAGTTTTTAAAATTATAATCTGTGATATATTGCTAATTGTTGTACTGTCCTTCGGCGACAGGTTTTTATATATAATATAAATGTTTAACTTGTTCAAGTCGCGATATGGCTGAAATAGTGCCGATGTGACTTTAAATATTAACTCACTCACTCACCCAATTATTTTAATACTAAACAATGTAACAGACAAAATACTGCCTTGTCGGACACCCTGATCCTGATTATAATGGTCAGACAGTGTGGTACCCACTCGGACTTGAAATTGTCTGTCTGTTAAAAATTTGGATATAAAATGAGGTAAACGACCTCTCAAACCAAAATCATGTAAATCCTTTAAAATGCCATGTTTCCAAGTAGTAACGTATGCTTTCTCAAGATCAAAGAAAATTGATACGACGTGTTGTTTATTTACAATAGCATTTTTCTCAAAGGATTCTAATCGTACTAAATGGTCGATAGTACTTCTATTTTTTCGGAAACCACATTGGATATTTGTTATTAGATTATTGGTTTCCAGATACCAAATTAATCTATTATTAACCATTCGTTCCATGATTTTACATACGCAGCTTGTTAAGGATATAGGTCGATAGTTCGAGGGATCTGTATGATCCCGGCCAGGCTTCGGTATTGGGACTACAATGGCATTATGCCATGAAGTAGGAAAATTCCCTGATGTCCATATTTGGTCAAATATGTCTAAAAGTGTCTCAAGACAAGATTCTGGTAAATGTTTTAAAAGCTGGTAATGAATGTTATCAGCTCCTGTTGCTGTGTCATGAGCTTGCCCAAGGGCGGTATGTAGCTCATGTAATGAGAAGACTTCATTATAGTCTTCACCATTATCAGAAGAGAAATTAACTTTTATCTTTTCCTGTTGTGTCTTAAATTTTTGAAACTCCGGGACATAATTAGATGTTGAAGAATGTTTCGCTAACGTTTCTCCAAGTTTATTTGCAATATCAGTTTTATCCGTTAATAACGTGTCACCTTCCTTAAGATGGTGAACAGATGATTTTGAACCTTTGCCTTTTATTCTTTGCACCATATTCCACACCTTGGAAGTGGGCGTGCGGGAATTTATTTTGGAGACATAGTTCCTCCAAGACTGACGCTTATGTTGTTTGAAAGCACGTCGTGCCTTGGCGTTGGTAATTTTGACCTTATCTAGGTTATGGACTGTAGGATGGCGGCGGAAATACTTTTCCGCTTTCTTCCTATATTTTCGTGCCTGTTTGCATTCGTTGTTAAACCATGGTTTACGAATATGTGGAATTACAGAGGACTTTGGAATTGCTTCATCAGCAATTTCATTCAGCAAGTCCGAAAACAACTGTATCGGATCTTGAACATGTTGAAAAATGTCAGGTGTTAATTTTTCAGTGGATAGGAATTCATATAAAGACCAATCAGCCTTATTAAAATTCCACCGTGTTGTTGGTGGACGATCAGTAGGGTTAACAGTTTTAAGAATGGTAGGGAAATGGTCACTCCCACAAAGGTCATCATGAACTGACCATTCAAATTCGTTGTAAAGATCTGAATCTGTGATGGAGAGATCCAGTGCAGAATATGTTCCTGTAGCAGGATGTAAATAAGTGTTTGAATCGTCATTAAAAAGGCAGAGATTGTTGTCAGAAATAAAGTCTTCGAGCACTTTTCCCTTTCTGTTTGTATTTGGACTTCCCCATAGAGGGTTATGCCCATTTAGATCGCCCATGATGATACAGGGCTTTGGTAACTGATCATAAAGATGCTGAAGATCAGCCTGCTGAAGAGTAGTCGAAGGAGGAATATATAAGGAGCACAAAGTAAGTGCAATGTGCAAGGTAAGTCGGACAGCTACAGCTTGAAGATTGGTATTGAGGGGAACAGTACTGTGGATGATGCCTTGCCTGATCAATATAGTAGAACCTCCAGTAGCTTTCTCACCTGGAGGTGAAAATGAATGATAGCAATTGTATTTCCGTAAATCAAATACATCGCTGTGCTTAAGATAAGTCTCTTGGAGACACAGTGCTGATGGTGTAAAGTCCTGAATTAGCAATTGTATCTCATTAAAGTTTTTCCTGAGTCCTCTGCAATTCCACTGAATCAAATGAGGCGTGTGAGTCATGGCGGCTCAATAGGTAATCTCACACGCGAGTGTGAAGAACTCCTAGCACTGGCCTGAGAAGACGGAGTTACCTCCATATCCAAAGGTCCAAAGGAGTTGTGGACAGGCACCTCTGAAGGAGAGGGTGTCCTAAGATGTTGTCTGTTTAGTTTTTTTCTTTCTGTCTTTGACATGCGAACATGTCCTGGTTTTTCAATAACAGGTAAAGGTTGTGGATCAGTCTGTGATTCTGAAGATGATGTAGTGGGATGACAATCTGATTTGTTTGGCTGAATGACCGACGTTGTTTCAACTGGTTGAACGGAGTGAACCCATGTCAACTCAGTCTGACACTCTATGGATGAAGTGGCAACAGAACGAGACACTGCAGCAGAATACGTTAATGTTGATGGCAGCTGATTTGCTACTTGTTTTTTGGCATCCAGATATGATATGTTGTTATGATGTTTGAGTTTCAATATCTGGGATTCAGTCTTCCAGAGTGGACAGGATTTGGACCAGGCTTCATGTTGGCCATTACAGTTGGCACACTTGACGTCTTCCCTACATTCAGTGCTGTCATGTTTACCACCACAACGCTGGCAAACATGGGGTCGATCACAAGATTTGGAACCATGACCAAACTTTTGGCAAGTATAACACCGGAGTGGATTGGGGACATACACCTCCACTCCGATATTAACATAACCAGCTTTAATTGAATGAGGGATACTTGGTCTATCAAATGTGAAGAGATAGGTATTCAGGGGAGGGTTAACACCATTGACCTTTTTTTGTGAAACGTTTAACAGCTGTCACTGCCTGATCCTTTAACTCTGTAACAATTTCTTGTTCAGACATATCCGAAAGACATCGAGCTCTGTCTCGAACAATGCCTCTACTGGAGTTTAAAGTCTTGTGTGCTGAAACAGCAACCTCAACATTTGCAAATTGACTGATCGAGAAGAGATTTAGAGATTGCTGTTTCTTCAGACACTCCACAAGAATAGAACCACTACGGAGACGAGTGACATTTTTCACTTCTCCACAGTGTCTGTTAATAGCTTTTGAAATAGCAAACGGATTCAATTTTAAAGGTAGTTTGTCAGCAGCCTCGATCACCAGGGAACGGGCCCATGAATCGGAGTTGGTGGGAATGTTCCCAGAATCAACATCTTCAAGACGTCTTTTTTTATCGTTACGAATTGAACCAGGTTGTTTGGTAGACATGGCGAAAGAAAAGTGTTTCAGCATACCTGCTTCCCATCCCCCATGGAGTGTCAACAAGGACAGTGTTGTAGCGCATCGGATTTCCAGCATGCAAACACCAGGGATACAGGGATGTAATACTCCAGCAAATATGATTGAATAGCTATATTTATCTACCAGATGTAGTGCCAGGCAGGTTCAGTCCATGACAAGAAACTGGAGACATACAGAATACAGAGGTCAACATCACCAGATTGGCCCATGAGCCACCGCCTTCTGGCGTAAGACTCTAGGCAATTTATTCGATCCAAAATTGAGTATTCACACAAGTTATGCACGGCCAAGACCAAAATATACAGTAAAATACAACACAGGTGTGCATATACAATATTACGCACAGGGCATGGCATGACCAGCCGATTGATAAGACCGGGCCCATCTTACCACCCGTCTAGGCGAAGTAAGGGTCGAAGTAGTGTGTTGGGCAAAGGAACACAGTTCAAGGAACCAGTGCCCTCAACTACCAGACTCCCGTCCTCCGCCGACACAGGGACGCAACCCACGGCAAACGGGCTGCCCACTTTGGTCGCCTCTTACGACCAGCAATGGGGTGCTGTGGAAATATTCAACCCCGGTTCCACACGGGGGAAGAGCTATTAGCGCTACCCAGCACTCACCACGAGGAGGTTGCTCTTCACGAGTGCCTTCTTTTTTTTTGTTGAAGAGTAAACATAGATTATTGTCAGTAATAAAATCTTCAATGATTTTTCCCTTTGAATTTGTGTTGGCACTTCCCCATAGAGGATTATGGCCATTCAAGTCGCCCATGATTATACAGGGTTTCGGGAGTTTGTCATATAATGACTGTAGTTCAGGCCGCCTAAGAGCTGATGAGGGTGGAATATATAATGAGCATAAAGTGAAAACAACGTGCAATGTGAGTCGAACTGCAACAGCCTGTAGACTGACATTCAGAGGAACAGGGTTGTGGATCACATCTTGCCTCACTAAAATAGAACATCCTCCAGTAGCTTTAACAGCGGGAGGAGAAAATGAATGATGCGAAATGTATTTACGCAAGTCAAACTTATCGGTTGGTTTGAGATAAGTCTCTTGCAGACAGAATGCTGACGGCTGATAGTCCTGTACTAATAATTGTAATTAATTAAAATTGGTCCTTAGACCTCTGCAATTCCACTGAATAAGTGGATTCATGGTGTTCAAGTGACAGGTGGATGAACGGGAGATCTACGTCTCCCATTTCTAGGCGACTTACTTCTATTGCGCCCATTTGGATGAGGAGAGACATCCATGTCCTCCAAGGTTTGAAACCTATTATAAATTTGAATAGGGTCAACGGTGACCCTTCGACACACGATCAGAGTTTCTGGAGTAGTCTACTTTTTTGCTGGCATTAGTCACATTAGGTGATGGATTTGGTGCCGATGCTAGTGATGATGCCGGCGCTGCTGCCATAGGTGGTAACAAAGTTGTTGATGCGTCTTCTGCTTGAGGAGAAGAACTTGACTGAACCAAAGAAAAGTTGTCGGAGTTAACCCAAGTAACATCCGTCTGGCATTCAACAGAGGCAAATGATTTTGAACTTTTTGGAGACGTACGGGTGACAATTGCAGAATATGACACAGCTGCAGTAGGGGAAGTTGACGACATACTAAATGTTTGGCATCAGAAAAAGAAATGTTCTTGTCATGCTTCATTTTTATTATCTGGTGTTGAAATTGCCAGACAGGACAAGATTTGGAAGATGCAACGTGATTCCCAGAGTAGTTTGCACATTTTGGATCATTTGAGTAGTCTATTGTGTCATGAGCAGGTTCTCCACATCGATGGCATTTCTTTTTTGTTTCTACATGATTGGGCACCATGCCCAAACTGTTGACATGAGTAATACCGGAGTGGATTCGGTTTGTACTCATCCACACCCATGTTACAGTAACCTGCTTGGATAGAATGTGGTGGAACAGGAAGAGAAAAGGTAAAAAGATATGTATTCAACTTTTCAATATGACCATTCTGCCGCTTTGTAAAACGTTTTACACCTGTAACACCCTGGTCTTTTAGTTCAGAAGTAATGTCATCTTCAGACATGTCTTTGAAATAAAGACCAATTGGACTTTGTAAAGTTCCAACTTTGTGAAGGTGGTTCGTCAGACGGATTGGTATTTTGTAAGTATTGTTGGAAAATGGTCACTACCACAAAGGTCATCATGGACCGAGCATTCGAATTCATTTAAGATAATTGAATCTGTCAGTGAGAGATCTAGGGCAGAGTATGTGCCAGTGGCAGGATGCAAATAGGTATTTGAATCGTCATTGAAGATGCATAAGCTGGCTTCGGAAGCTGATTGTATAAAGTCTGAAGATCTGATTGACGGATAGTTGAGGAAGGTGAAAGATACAGTGAACTTAATGTAAACACCATGTTCGAAGTACCACGGATAGCAACAGTTTGTAGAGTAGTGTTGAGTGGAACAGGGCTATAGAATATCCCCTGCTGCACCAGTAAAGAAGAACTGTACTGGCGTATAGCAAATGGATCGGTGTTTTTTAGGTATGCTTCCTGAAGACAAAAAGCTGACGGTTTTGGATTGAAAGTTGTATTTCATTAAAATTCTCTTCAATTCCATTGTTTTTTGTTTTGTGTATTCATAATGGTGCTTCCACATGAGCAATGTCAAGCAAACGTGAGGAAGACTTCGTTGTACTCCTATTTGCTTCTTGTTGAGATGGAGTAGAGTGTATGAAGAATCGTACCTTTAGCGTTCTGTTCTAGATTTGTTTTGCAAACTACCAACATCAAAATACCCTTTTAAGAATTGTGTATGGTTTACATTACAACTTATTATTCCAACACTGAAGTCACGATATGGCTGAAATACTGCCGATGTGACTTTAAATATTAACTCACTCACTCACTTATTATTCCAAGCGTGTATTAATCCCAGCTGATTGGAGATATATTTCAATACAGCCATTTTTGCCCTTTTTAATTCTGGCGACTCAGGAGGTTAGCACTTTCTTAACAATATATAAAATGATTAAATCCCATTTTCTCATCACACATGAACCTTAAGAATGAACCTGTTTTGATATTTCAGAATGCCGTCCGGATCTAGTGCTAACATTCTCACATGGAATCAAAGATGAATCTGGGAGCAACACATTTGTTTTAAAGAAAAATAATGTTCAAATAATAGAAAACGAAGCAAGATTCTTTGCGGACGGGTCCCTTGAAACATGGCGTTTCAATAATGCAATTCAGGAGAGTTTGACCATACGATTTCGATTCTTTCCTTGGGTTCACTGGAGCAAAGAAAAGATGCGGCGGGCAATGATAGGCAATTGTGATGCTTACAACAGAAAATCATACAGTATCGAAGTTGACGAAATGAAACATCATGTCGTTTTCACTATTCATACATCTCATGGCTTTAGCATAATCCGGATTCCGTACACAGTAAGTATTATTAAGTAAATTCACCCAGGAACAACCATTTTCAATTGACAACATTACAATGATGTTACTAACGATACGGTTCAGTAGATTTCAAACTGACGGTGACAACCATTTCCCCTCAAAGGTTTTTTATCGTGCTCTGTAGTGAAATTGCGAATTATCCGCGGATTATCCGCGGGTAAGTTGCGAATAATTCGCTAACAATCTGCGGAAATCAGCGGATTTCTTGAAAAAAACAACATATAACTGTATTGTGACACTAATTACAATTTGTGTGCGACTATAAGGTCATCATCCTGTGGCGGGCTATGGTAATACCCTCCATACATGTTCAATGTATACTACGATGCTTCTCTGTGAATGAATTGCAGGTACATGTAATGGTTGATAAGTGAAAGGTAACACCATTTTGTAAACTATCCCTGCCATTATAGTGAGTGAGTGAGTTAGTATTTAACGTCACATGGGCAGTATTTCAGCCATATCGTGTCGAGAAGTTATACATTTATGATACATTTATGATACATATATTTAGACTAAATAAAAAGCTGTAAACGATGGACAGTAGAATAACTAGAATATCACATACTTGATTGAAAACTAGCTGAGAATATTAATAAAGCAGTAAGCATTAATGAACAACACAATTTAAAAACTGGCTAGATATCGTCAGCCACTGAAGGGAGATCACCATACTGGGGACCATGGGGACTTACAGTATCTTTGCTTCCTGCATGGACCCCGCAGGATTTATATCATCCTTTCAGTCACTGGCGACAGTGTACCAGTTAAGCCTTAGATTAAAATAACGAATATACTACGTTTAAAAGCCTGGTCTGCAGAAAAACTTCGAATGATATGGGACTTACATACCCTTCTAGGGGGACAATAATTTTACGCTACTTCAACCCCCCTCGAGGATACAGCCACTAATAATCTAAGTTATTAAACTGTACTACCAATTTTTAAAAACAATACAGTAAGTTCATCAAAATTTATGAACAAGTTCTATTTCTTTTAAAAAAAATAATATTAAACGAGAATTAACATCATTGAAAAGGTCCTTAATTGTTTTAACATTGAAATATTTATGCCTTGTGATGGAAAAATCAATACAGTCAAGCATGACAAGCAGGGATACAAAACGGAGGATCCTCACCTTTTAACAAATATTCATGTGTATATCTTGAATGGCCAATACGGCATCGTCGCATAATGACCTCTTCAAATATGGACTGACAGCCAAAATGGTGTAACCGATTTTTGGTTAAATTTGATGTAATTTATTGATACCTTCTTGGGTGTCCCACTTCTTTTGCATCAGATCACGAATGTAAGATCTAATCGCAGGTTTATAATCAGTGAAGGGTATGAGAAGTGGTGTTACTGATTTGGTGAGTGCTGCTTTAGCAGCAGCATCGGCCACTGCGTGACCAGTGATATCAACATGGCTTGGTAACCAACAATAGACGATGTCATATTGGCCAGTAGCAAGATCATTAAATAATTCAAGAATTTGGATTAAAAGTGGATGTTTCGAAGGCATATTGATAATCGCCTGAAGGCACGAAAGTGAATCAGAAAAAATAATGAATTGTTATGTTTAGATTGATGACTAATATATTTTAGTGCTGTAAAAATGGCATGTGCTTCTGCTGTAAATATGGAACTGTTATCGGCTAATCGTGAAGATATTGTTCTGGATCCAATGACAGTGGCACTAGCAACTGCGCCACCATCCTTGTATCCATCTGTAAATATAGATTTATAAGTGTCGTAAGTGTTTCTTAGTTGATGGTATTCTTTTTGGTAAATTAATTGGTTAGTATCAGATTTCTTAAGTTTTGTTAATGTAAGATCTACCTCTGGCTTTACCATTTGCCAAGGAGGAGATGAGAAAAGTTGAGTAGGAGCTATATCTTGGAGTTTAATATCAGAAGCTGATATTGCAGATTTTATTCTGATTCCGAGTGGTGGAGTGAGTGTTGATTTCATATTGTAAAGATCTTCTTAGAGAGGATTGAATATGCATTCAAAAGCTGGATTTGACTGATTAGAAATCATTTTGTGATGTCTTGTAATGATAATTTTAGACGGCGTTGTTTAAGAGAAGGCTCATCTGCTTCTATATAGAGACTGTGAATGGGAGACGTTCTAAAGGCTCCAGGGCAAAGCCTCAGGCCCTGATGATGTATAGTATCTATACTGAGTCAAATTAAAAATTTCACATTTTTAAAAGTGATCCCATATATGGTATACAACGGACAAATGTATCAGAGAAGGTTATTTTTAATCATTAGTGTCCAAAGAAGGATTTTAATTAACGGTGGCACACAAGTTCAGTAGCGTGTATGGCCACCATGTGCGTTGACAACTGCGACACAACGCCTCCGCATGGACCTTGTGATGCTTGTGAACAAATGATTGGGAAGACGACGCCATTGTTGCTGCAAAATGGTGCCAAGATCTTGTAAATTCTGTGGTTGGTTCTGGAGAGTGCGCAGACTTCTGCCAAGAGCATCCAAGACGTGTTCGATGGGATTGAGGTCGGGACTCCCGCATTCTGAAGGAAATTCCTTGTCAAAATTGCTGTGTGGGGTCTGGCATTGTCGTGTTGGAAGATCAAACCGGGTCCATGTGCTGCCATAAAAGGCAGAAGTTCTGGTGCCAGTACCTGGTCGCGGTAAGCAGCAGCGTTGAGGTTGCCTAGGATGACAAGAAGCCTGGAACGTGCATTGCTACAGAAAGCACCCCACACCATGACACTTCCGCCTCGAAATCTGTCAACTTCCTGTACACAACGCTGGGCGTAACGTTCATGACGGCGACTCCACACCCTCGCCCTACCATCAGCAAATCGAAGATTAAATCGGGATTCATCACTGAAGACGACTTGATTCCAAATCCTCTTAGTCCATCGTAAGTGTCGCTGTGCCCACAATTGACGTCTGTGTAATTGAGTCAGAATCGGCCCGCAGTATGGCCGTCGTGCTTGAAGGTGAGCAGTTCTCAGACGGTTTCGAACAGTTTGCGCACTCAGTCTACTCCTAAACAGTTCATTTCTGGTTGATGTAGCCGTCAAAAATCGGTTACGGAGGTGACGTAAGACAATCTGACGATCCTCTGCATGTGACGTCACACGTGGTCGACCTGGCCGAGGGCAATCAGCGGTGGTACCCGTTTGCTGTAGACGCGTCTGTAAATCTTAAACAGTCCGTCGACTACAACCCATCGTCCTTGCGACTTCAGCTACGGACGTTCCCGTCTGCAACATGCCGATGGCACGTTCACGTTACACATTTGAAAGGCGTGGCATGACAAATGGCCGTAAAGGCTTTTGTTTTCTTGTGGTTTTCTTTTTTGGTTTAATGACTGCTAACAAGTATGGCTGAAAACACTTGCGGTATTATGGCCACGTGACCAGTTGCACGTGAAAAACCACTTTTGCCACTATGATTTTGATCGATTCACCTGCATAAAAACGGGTGTTATCTGAAGGCAATACGTGGCCATAACTGTTTAAATACACAATAAGGGCCCACAATGATAACTGGTCAAAATGTAAATATTTTAGGATTGTGAAGTTTTTAATTTGTTTCAGTATAGTTTTTGTAAATTACTTTTGCAGGCTCCACCATAGACGATGGAGCCATAATCAAGTTTTGAACGGATCAGTGACCTGTATAAGTGTAAGAGGGTTGTTTGATCCCCTCCCCACTTTGAATTTGAAACAACTTTCAATAGATCGAGTGTCTTAAGGCATTTAGCTTTAAGGTATTTAATATGTGGAAGGAAAGTTAAGTGGTTATCAAAAATAAGCCCCAACAACTTTGATAGGGGTGCCATTCAGAAATAGTTCAGGGTCCATATGTGGCTTATATTTTCTGCAGAAATGTATGCAATTAGTTTTTGATTTGGAAAATTTAAACCCGTTTTCTAGACACCACTTGTGAATTTTATTCAGACATAATTGTATTTGCCTTTCTATTGTGTGCATATTTTACCACGACAAATATATTAAAATCATCCACAAAAAGTGATCCACCAACTGAATCATTGACAACTTTTGACAAACTGTTAATTTTTATACTGAATAAAGTGACAGACAAAATACTGCCTTGTGAGTGAGTGAGTTATTATTTAACGTCACATGGGCAATATTTCAGCCATATCGTGACGAGAAGGTACATTTATGATACATTTATGATACATATATTTAAACTGAATAAAAAGCTGTCAACGAAGGACAGTAGAATAACTAGAATATCACAGACTTGATTTAAAACTAGTTGAGAATATTAAAAGGCAGTAAGCATTAATGAACATCACAATTTAAAAATGGGCTAGAAATCGTCAGCAACTGAAGGGAGATCACCATACTGGGGACCATGGGGACTTACAGTACTTTTGCTTCCTGCATGGACCCCGGCAGGATTTATATCATCCCTTCAGTCACTGGCGACAGTGTACCAGTTAAGCCTTAGATTAAAATAACGAAGATACTACGTTTAAAAGCCTAGTGTGCAGAAAAATACTTCGAATGATTTGGGACTTACATACCCTCTTAGGGGGACAATAATTTTACGCTACTTCAACCCCCCTCAAGGGTACAGCCACTAACAATCTAAGTTATGAATTTCGCACTACCAATTTGTAAAACAATACATTGAACACATCAAAATTTATGAAAAAGCTCTATTTCCTTTAAAAAACATATTATTAAACGAGAATTAACATCATTAAAAAGGTCCTTAATTGTTTTTACATTGAAATATTTATCCCTTGTGATGGAAAAATCAACACAGTCAAGCAGGACATGCTTGACCGTGATTCTTTCATCACAAGGGATACAAAACGGAGGATCCTCACCTTGTAATAAATATCCGTGCGTACACTACTGCCTAGAAGTTCATTCCCCTTACACGCATGGGCAACGCGTTACGCAACCAGTGTGCATCGGGTTGGTCACGCGTGTGAGACCCGTGTGCAACGCGTTGCACACGGGTGTGCACCCCGTCCGCCACTCGTGTGCAACGCGTGACACACTCATTAGAGGAGGAACAAACTTTTGACCAAAGGAGGACCCGTGTTAAGCTGAACCTGGAGGTGGTAACAAGGAGAGAAAATTTTGTTATCCTGACGAAAAATGATAATACACATGTATTTCCTATTGTCTCCTTTCTTTATGTGATTTTGTGGGAATAACATGAATACTGTTGCGATTAAATAGATCTGTTTTGTTTTATACGACCATTGCTTCTAAATCCGATGGTGTTAAGAGAATACATGGTCCTGGAACATGTTATTGCAATTGAAATGCTTTTATTGTGATTTGACATTAACCGTCTGTAGTACGACTTTCAGTGATAATATGTATGAGGTTTGGCGGCGCATTGTTTTTATTGGACCCTAATTACTTTATGATGACTTGGACTCTTTATCACAGCTCCATAGCCGTGAGGCTGGAAAAGAGCAGCATGTAATTAATGAGGGTGGGTTATATCATTGAGGATACACCTGAGGGAGAGAATACTAATTACCGTACTACAGGAAGAGACCTGTAGACGTAAGCGCGGGGTTTTAGCTGGCCGTTTGATAATGGCCGCCAGGAGAAGTGAGCTTTGCCTGCGTCATCTAAAATAAATAATAAGATACAGCAGTGTTATTTTCACGGTCTGTTGAATAAACTCCCAGCGCAACGGTCAATGTATCTTCTACTTGATCCTTGATACATCATTTTGGCATTCACAATATATAGTATTTCAACGTACAAAGGAGCACTGATCTAAAGCAATTCCGCGGGAGTAGTTGTTACCTGTGCATTACTGTATTTTCCCAGTGAGTATCCGGATGATATAGCAGAAATCTAGACTTGTTCGCGACCTGTGCTCGCCATTCGTAAGCGCATTTTAATTGAAAGTAGAAGGACGTATAACTGATCAACAAAAATGAAATACAGTTTTTGAAATGTAGGTATATTTGTGGGGAGCATCGGTAATGGTGAAGTCACTTGCTTGGTAATTGTGCGATCTTCGTGTACACTATTTTGACTTGCAACACAGAGTAAATATTTCACTGAACATTGCTTATTTTACCGTGTGTATATGTTTACATTCAAAATGTAAACAGATTTCACTAAGGAAATGTATTAAACGCCTAAATATTCAGTTTATTTTACAAATTAACTGAAAAATATGTCCATTTTTATTAATATGATAACGAATTCCAAATATTTGTTTATGTTTAATATCATCACCAAGTACAGTTCTGTATTGTTTGGCTTTTTTTCTTAGCATAATTAATATATTGTGATGTGTTTAAGCTCTCTTGGTCGTCTTTATCCTTTTTAGTCAGTCGGTTAAATAAATGAATGGATTATTCAGTCAATTTGTAAAATGACTGAAATATTTAGATATTTAATAAATTGCCTGAGTGAATCATATTTTACACATTGACTGTAACATATACACGCTTACAAAAGAAAATACTTGTGAAAACACCATCTATCGCGCATCGAAAAACTTTCCAACCAAACGGAAAGGAACAAGAATGATTCTGTTCAAAGCTGCAGCGAATGAATGAAAACAAAATGCAAATATCATTATAACAACCTACCAAAGTTGTAAAGTATCCGGGAATATCAACATACAGGAACAATATCCATTGCGTCTGCAGCTGTACAAAAATACTTATTCGATGTAAAATGTCTATGTGAGAATCAAATACTTTAATAATAATTATTTGGAAACAATATTTGGAATATATATGAAATATATTAAAATATTTAAATATATCGTTTTTAAACGTTATTTAAATGTATCGAATAGTATAACCCGTGTTTGTTTCTTAACTGATCACTTATTTTGTTTCAATTGTTTCACATAGGTGCCAAGTTAGCTGAGAAAGCCCACGTGACAACTATTTTTATAATGTCCACGGTTCTTAAAAACATACATTGAGTTAGATAACAATGAACAACCAGTCAGTGTATTATCGGTTACCCTTTGAACAAAGTATGTTGTTTTTACAACTGTACTTCACGCCATGATATGAGTATTCCCTAGGTTTAGTAACCCTACCTTCACATGTAAACACTTACTTTTGACATATCCACTGTGCAAGATAACAGTAATTAATCAATCAACGTATTTCCTGTAGATCCTTTGATGTCTGGGAATGATCAGTTGATTTACAAAAAAAGTAAAGCAACTGATCATACATCACTTGCTGGGCTGCGACGTGCATAACTCACATTCCACCTCACTTCAAACCTGGATTTAGATTAAATAATTAGCCCAGGTACAAGAAAGACCAAATTTGAACCTTTATCGGGTAATCTGAGTGGTGCTACAACTAAGTATACATGTTATAAATTCATTAACTGAGCAGCAAGTGAATTACGACAAATACAGAAGTGTAGGGTTATACCAGAAAATGTGGATGACAACAAGGGAGTAGTAATTGTATCATCCACGCAATCCGAAATCACTCAGGGATACTTTTTTATTATCAAACTGTAACAATCAGGGGTATTTCCAAATGACAACATCCGATGAGCTTTCGCCGTTATTTGTCTGTTTGTTTAGGCTGAAGAAATTAATTACCATGCGCCCTTTGTTGAAATCCTCATAGATCACGGGTAACCAATCAGTTTTCAAAAATGCGTAAGTTTATTTAGCTGTCCTTGCAGACTGGTAGCCCAGTCTCTTGTCACGCTCGGTTGCGTTAACGAGCAAATTGACTCACGGCAGCTAGTAAGCCCAAGCGGAAATCCATAGGTCGTCTTACCTGAAGAATCAACCTTCATTTGAGAAATATCTACTGCTATCAGAATCAATATTTCTCCCAATACTAAAAGTCAGAACTTTCTAACCAAGGAGTACCAGTTGAAACTGGTCGATGGCTGAACATTCCCAGGGAAGACAACCAGTGTCCACTCTGTGATTCTATCGCTGTGGGAGATGAATTGCATTATATATTCCGATGTGAAGCTTTTCACCAACGGCGATATGAACTCTTAAATAAGCAATATCTTAAGTTTCTAAACATTTAAGAAAATTATGACCACTAACAGTGTAAGAAATCTAAAAGGCCTATCTAAATTCCTTAACAATGTGTACAATACAATTGGTAAATTGTATTAGTATCCACGTATCCTATTTTTATTAAATTGTACATAATAAAAATTGTACATAATTGTATGTCATGTTATTCTAAGAATAAATGAGTTTGAGTCCGACACCCGAGAAGAAGCCAGAGATTAGTGCCCCTTTTTGAATAGTTTACAATCATGTGTTTTACGGTTAGCTGTGTTGGCTTAAACGTATTTTTATTTCAAAAGAAATCTGGATCGGTAAACAAGCAAAACTTGCTTATGTAATACCTCTCCAGGTAACAACTTAACAACAGCTGGATATATATAAGAGAGTGATGAACATAAACATACAAAATGCACAAATGAAATACACGAAGCCAATACACTGAAGCAAGTGGTGTCTGTGAAATAAGGTAATGCAGTTTTCCTTTACTACATGCATAAAATTAAGCTACTCAAACCTTTTGCTTTTGACAATGATGTCATGAACTGATTTAAGAAGAGTCATGTTTGTAGAACTGCTTAACTACTGCCATGTAATATCATTTTTAGACCATACCCATGTGTGTAGAAATACACAGTGTTTCTGATATTATCGTATTTTTTAACAGTTATAGAAAAAGTGAATTGCATCTTCAAGGTGATATCCACAAGTGCAGTCTGGTATGTCTGATACATGTCGTCTAACCTTATCAGCGTTTAAGTCACTGCAGCCGAGCCTAAGGCGACAGTGGACAATTTGGCATGATCTATGAAAATATTTGAAGTCAAAATTATTAATAATTGCATCAGAACGATTAATTAAGGATTTGATTTCTTTTAATGAGCGAGCATTAGTTACTTCATCGGATAGAGGGTTCCGCAGGTTGATCATATCCAGAAGAAATGATAATAAGCATAGGACTGTGTTGTACATTTGATTGTTTGTATGTTGAATCTTTTTCTAAGGTTATATTTGCTGTTATCAGAGAATTGAATATACACTTTTCAAATATTTTGGCTAAGCAAAGCTACAAGTCTATAATTTGAGCGTTCATGTTCATCGCTGACACTGACACCGCATCAGCCCGGCAGTGGACTTGACAATTATTTGCGCACCGATTATATAACTCCTACAGACAGGTGGGGTGGTTGTTCAAAGCGAAACGGACGACCCCGTCTGTTATCTAATAATGCTGTGCGGCGCCTTTGATCTTGCCTCCAACCATACACCTTATAGTAGTAAACGACGATCAGGATGGCCTGGAAATAAACACAATTCTGTCTGCCCAGTGCATCCACAATTAACTAGAATGCTTCATATCTACAAATATATATAGAAAATAGATATTTGCCCACAGCAAATATTCATTTGCTTAATTGCATCAGTGTGGTTTATCAGAACATGTACAATGCTTTCTTACGCTTGGTGAGGCAGACTGAAATTGAACATTAGGATAACGTCCGCAGGGATAAAAGAGGTCATACCAAAGAACTTTATTTACTAGTGGAAAAATCAGACATTCCGATCAACCACTACAGGCCCCGGCCGGATCTCAAGGTTGACCAGATCAACACCCCAAAGGAATATCTCTACGCCAAACAAGGAGTCCCTTTCGCCATGGTGCACAAGAAGGGTGGACAGGACATCGAGTACGACATCACAAACTACACAGACTAGTTGCACTTCTTTATTTAATCATTACGCTTTTTTACCCTAATAGTACAAGTGCTTCCCCGTGTGCGAGATAGGCTTAAGTCGGAAAGCGCACGTTAAATCTCCGAGGTACCTATCTACCAGAACTCTATTTGCTGTTCTGGCCATACATAAACATATGTAAATTACGTACATGGGGAGGTTAGATTATTTACAGCTTACAGCAATATAGTGCAAATATTATGTTCAATAAAAGAAAACGTTGATAGATCTATAACACACTTTTTGTACTATTAAACCAACTGTGGACTTTTAAGACATTTTCGCTTATTGTAATAACATCTAGCTAACCAATCATGTCTATCTCTGAAATCCACAAGCATAGTTGCTGTCAAACCTAAAAAACATATTCAGGGAGGTCAGTTTTGACTTGCCAAGCACCTTAAGGTGAGTTTATTTTTAAACTGTCAAAAGCGATTGTCCCTTCAATACTAGTATATGTCTGGAAGCTGTCTCTCGGACTGTTATGAGTTATGATGTATTTTATGATATAACTGGGGAATGTTCAAATTAGTTACTGTCATTTAATCCAACGTTCTAACTGTCAACTGTCTCAACAGGATCATAGGTTTGGTTATATATCTCCTCCCTGCCTCTATGTCTTAAGTTGTTAATCGGTATCTGCGGTCCAAATGTATCAACTTATTCATCTATTGTTGCAAACTTGACTGATTTAAACATATCTTATTGATCATGAACTACTCAGTCAGTCAAGCACCTGTATCAGAAATGTAAAACCAGCCATGTTTCATGTAGTCCCAATATCACTGAAAAATGACGATGTAACGTGACAAATAAATTTACTCACAGACAATATATTTTTCGTGAGAGTGAAGCACGATTTTATTAAAGTTTTATTAACAATTTCATAAACTATAATAATATTAATATTAAAATTCATCATCACTTGCCAAGTTTATGAAAATGTCCCCATTTGGGAGATTTCACATATAAACAAGGATTCGAACTAAGTTTGATCGTCTTTGACACTGAGGTTTATCCCCACTTTGCCAGCAAATTGCAGAAGATTAACAGTGAGTGAGTGAGCATCGTTTCTATGTTTATACAAGAAAAGATGTTATGCCAAAAACGCTCACAGTAGTTAGTGAGTAAACTCACGACCTGTCATGACCTGGTTGAGTGACTTCCTCCAATCAACGTGAAATGATTACCCACAGAGAAAGAAAGGATTAAAGTCACCCATAAATCTTATCCTAACGTAGTACTCCAACTTCTAAATGCCTCCCAAAGAAGGATTAAAATCCTAAATATATCCTATCTACGTGGAAAAGGTACTCACAACCTCTAATAATAAACTGTTACGTTTGGTATCCCCAGCAATACTCACTATGGTCATTGGGCAAATGTAAAAATCACAAACCCTAACGAGATTCTGTCTACATGGTCACACCCGGTGATTGTGAAGATCTCAAATTTTATCAACTGTCAGACAGCATGGCTGTTCATATTCATTTACAACATCCTCTTATAATTAGTATAAAAGTGTCCCACACAAAACCTTCTTTTATTTATTTTTCAAAATACAACACAGAAAGTGGGGTGTGGGGAAATGGGACATATTCCTACGTGAAATAATGAGACATTAGTAGTGGTGACGGCTATGTCATAATTGAACTGTCTAAAGCATAAATTTGGCGAACGAAAAACGTTATATTTGCAATCAAATGGAATGACTCGTGTGGGCAAATGAAAATGTTCGCAATCCACAAACAATTATTTTATTAATGGCGAACATTTACCAACCCGCGACAATCGTGTCAACACGGGGGTTCCCTTAGCAATAAACTCGCATCTAAATTCACTACTGTTCTACTGTCGGCTAGCCACAATGGCTAGACTGGACCCTAGTGGAATGGTTCATGCCATAAAAGTCTAGCAACCGAACACTAATTAAGATGGGCCGACCTTGTATTTACGGTCTGGTGAACACAGCTCAATGGCCGCTCATTAACTCAAATTTCACATCTCACTGTTTTGTTTTATCTCACTATTCATTTGATAAATTTGTCAACTTCAACTGGAACCCGGTCCCGTGTTACACGCGTGGCACACGCGTGTGCAACGGGTTGCACACGCGATTCACACCCGTTGCACACCCGTGTCCAACGGGTGCTCACCCCGTGTGCAACCCGTTGAGCACCCGTGGCACATGCGTGTTACACGCGTTCTCAACGCGTGTTGGGGGAATGAACTTTTAGGCAGTAGTGTATATCTGCTGTGGCCAATACGACATCGTCGCATAATGACCTCTTCAAATCTGGACTGACAGCCCAAGTAGGTGTAACCGATATTTGGTTTAATTTCATGTAATTTATTGATACCTACTTGGGCGTCCCACTTCTGTTGCATAAGATCTCGGATGTAAGATCGAATCATGGGTTTAAAATCAGTGTATGGGATCAGAAGTGGTGTCACAGATTTGTTGAGGGCTGCTTTTGCAGCAGCATCGGCCATTGTGTTACCTTTAATACCAACATGGCTTGGTAACCAACAAAAGACGATGTCATATTGGCCAGTAGCAAGATCATTAAATAACTCAAGAATTTGGATTAAAAGTGGATGTTTTGAAGACATATTTTTAATTGCCTGAAGACATGAAAGAGAATCTGAAAACAGTATGAATTGTTTATGGTTAGATTGATTACTGATATATTTAAGTGCTGTAAAAATGGCGTTTGCTTCTGCAGTGAATATGGAACTGTTATCAGGTAAACGGGTAGAGATTGTTCTGGAACCAATGACAGTGGCACTAGCAACTGTGCCACCATCCTTGGATCCATCGGTAAATATAGATTTATAAGTGTCATAATTGTTTCTAAGTTGGTGGTATTCTTGTTGGTATATTAATTGGTTAGTATCTGATTTCTTAAGTTTGGTTAATGTCAGGTCTACCTCTGGCTTTACCATTTGCCAAGTAGGAGAGGAGAAAAGTTGAGTAGGAGCTATATCTTGGAGTTTAATATTTGAAGCTGATATTGCAGATTTTATTCTAATTCCGAGTGGTGGATGGAGTGCCGATTTCTTATTGTAAAGATCTTCGTAGAGAGGATGGAATATACATTCAAAAGCTGGATTTGACGGATTAGAATATAATTTAGTGATGTATTGTAGAGATAATTTTAGTCGGCGTTGTTTAAGAGAAGGCTCATCTGCTTCTATATAGAGACTGTGAATGGGAGACGTTCTGAAGGCTCCAAGACAAAGCCTCAGACCCTGATGATGTATCGTATCTAGTTTTTGTAAATTACTTTTGCAGGCTCCACCATAGATGATGGAGCCATAATCAAGTTTGGAACGAATTAGTGACCTGTATAAGTGTAAGAGGGTTGTTTGATCCCCTCCCCACTTTGAATTAGAAACAACTTTTAATAGATCGAGTGTCTTAAGGCATTTAGCTTTGAGGTATTTAATATGCGGGAGAAAAGTTAAGTGATGATCAAAAATAAGTCCCAAGAACTTGGCTTCCTTAACAACTTTGATAGGAGTGCCATTCAGAAATAGTTCAGGGTCCTTATGCGGCTTATATTTTCAGCAGAAATGTATGCAATTAGTTTTTGATTTGGAAAATTTAAACCCGTTTTCTAGACACCACTTGTGAATTTTATTCAGACATAATTGTATTTGCCTTTCTATTGTGTGCATATTTTACCACGACAAATATATTAAAATCATCCACAAAAAGTGATCCACCAACTGAATCATTGACAACTTTTGACAATCTGTTAATTTTTATACTGAATAAAGTGACAGACAAAATACTGCCTTGTGGAACACCCTGATCCTGATTATAATGATCAGACAGGGTTGTACCCACTCGGACTTGAAATTGCCGGTCTGTTAAAAACTGGGATATAAAATGAGGCAGACGGCCTCTTAATCCAAAATCATGAAGATCTTTTAAAATACCATGTTTCCATGTTGTATCGTAAGCTTTTTCTAAGTCGAAAAAGATCGATACAGCATGTTGTCTATTTACAATGGAATTTTTAATGAACGATTCTAAACGCACTAAATGATCGATAGTACTTCTGTTTTTCCGGAAACAACATTGTATATTGGTAAGAAGATCATTGTTTTCAAGTACCACACTAATCGATTATTTACCATGCGTTCCTTAGTTTTACAAACACAGCTAGTAAGAGAGATAGGTTGGTAATCCCGCCCAGGTTTGGGTATTGGGATAACAATGGCATGATGCCATGAAGGTGGAAAGGTCCCGGATGTCCAAATATCATCGAATATATTCAACATAGTTTCAAGACATGATTCGGGCAAGTGTTTAAGTAGCTGATAATGAATATTATCAGCGCCTGCTGCTGTATCATGAGCTTGCCCTAAGGCAGTATATAGCTCATGTAGTGGAAATACCTCATTGTAATCTTCACCATTATCAGATGTAAAATTAATTTTTCTTTTCCTGTTGGAGATGATACTTTTGAAATTCAGGAACGTTATTTGATGAAGACGAATGTTGAGATATAGCTTTTCCAAGTCTATGGCAATTTTAGATTTATCAGTAAGCAAAGTATCGCCATCCTTTAGATGGTTTACTGTAGAATTTGATCCCTTGCCTCTGATCTTTTTTATCATGTTCCATATCTTGGACATGGGGGTACGAGAGTTTATTTTTGAGACATCATTCTTCCATGATTGACGTTTATTTTGTTTGAATAGACGTCTCGCCTTAGCATTTGAAATTTTGACAGTGTTCAAGTTATGGACAGTAGGAGTTTTACGGAAGTATTTCTCCGCCTTCTTACGACATTTCCTAGCTTGTTTGCAAGTGTCATCAAACCATGGTTTGCGAACACGTGGGTTGACAGAGGACTTAGGAATTGATTCATCAGCAATTTTATTCAGTTGATCTGAGAACAACTGTAGTGGGTCAATAACATGCTGAAAAGACGTAGGTTGCATAAAGATTGAAATAAAAGTCAATCAGCCTTCACATCACAAAATGCCATCGAGGTGAAGATGGATCATCAGTTGGATTAATGGGTTTAAGCACGGTGGGGAAGTGGTCACTCCCACATAGGTAATCGTTTAACAAAACTGAATCCGTCAGAGACAGATCTAATGATGAATATGTACCAGTAGCAGGGTGTAAGTAAGTGTCTGAGTTATCATTAAAGATGCATAGATCATTATCGGAAACAAAATCCTCGATCACTTTTCCCTTTTGATTAATGATAGAACTTCCCCATAAAGGATTATGCCCATTTAGATCACCCATGATGATACAGGGCTTTGGGAGTTGGACGTATAGTTTTTGAAGGTCATTCCGCTTAAGACTCGAGGAAGTAGGGAGATATAAGGAGCAAAGTGTAAAGGCAATATGCAGTGTAAGTCTAACTGCAACTGCTTGCAGATTCGTGTCAAGCGGAACAAGACTGTGAACAACGCCCCGCCGCACCAAAATAGAAGCTCCTCCAGTAGCTTTATCTCCCGGAGGAGAGAAGGAATGATAGGAACTATACTGCCTTAATTCAAATTTATCTGTATTTTTAAGGTACGTCTCTTGTAAAGAAATTGCTAATAGACAAATATCCGTTGTTAATAACTGCAGCTCGTTAAACGTGTGCCTAAGTCCTCAGCAATTCCATTGAATTAGATTCGAATGATTCATGGTGGTTCTACAGGAGATCGTTCACGTAAACGTGAAGAGGAGTCACCACTATTTTGGTGTGAAGATGGGGTGACATCCATCTCAAGAGGTTCAAAGAAATTATGAACATCTATAGATGTGTCAGTGAGAGTGGGGATCTTAGCTGTGATTTTTCTCTTTTGTTTTTTCTTTTGAATTGTTGCAATTTCCGTTGATGGTTTGTTGGTAGCTGACATAACAGTAGCTGGTATTTCAGGAGTGGGTGTAGATGGGGCCACAACCTGAGTCACAATTATAGATTCTGAAGACATTTCACCTGGACTGACGGAATGATTTGTTTGACTGTCACATGTTGTAGTCACAGGCAGCGGGTGTTCAGAATGTGTCCACGTCAAGTCGGTCTGACATTCTATAGATCTACTGGTTGAAGGGCGAGAGACAGTAGCAGCAGCAGCATAGGATTGTTTGGATGAAGGTGTCCGGCTATCATAGAGTTTTTGCGCGTCAAAGTAACCAATGTTGTTTTGACATTTGATTGTCAAAATGTCTTTTTCACGTGTCCAAAAAGGACAGGATTTAGATGACGCTACATGTTGACCCATACAATTAGTACATTCAGGTCTGCTGTACAGGAACCATCATGATTTCCACCACAACGGTGGCAAACAGTCGGACGATCGCATGGTTTGGAGCCGTGGCCAAACTTCTGACATTTGTTACATCGGAGTGGATTGGGGATATACACCTCCACTCCGATGTTAAAATAGCCTGCCTTAATAGATTTGGGTATTGTCGAAAGAGAAAATGTGAACAAATAGGTATTGGTTTCAACAATATTCTCTCCATCTCTACTCTCGTAAAACGTTTCACTGATGTGACACTTTGTCCTTTTAGTTCTGCTAGAATGTCTTCTTCTGTCATTTCTGCCAGGCAACGAGCTCTTTGACGGATGATCCCCCTTCTCGAGTTTAACGTTCTGTGTTCGGAGACAGCAACTTCAGTGTTTGCAAAGGTTGTCTCCGTGCACACTCCGTGCACACTCTACCAAAATAGAGCCGCCCCGGAGCCGTGAAACATTCTTAACCTCACCACAAATACCTTCAATGGCTTTAGATATGGCAAAGGTAGTTGATTTCCTGATTCCACTACAATGAACCGAGCCAAAGAATTTGAATTTTGTGAAATAGAAACATCGTCGTCAGATGAGAAAATCTCAGCTTCCAGACGTCTCTTTTAAGTCATTGCGGTTTGAACCAGATATATAGTGAGCCATGATGAAATTAATTTACTCAGCACCCCTGCTCCCCACCCACCATGGTGTGCTACAAAGAGCGATGTTTTCCTGCACCGGATCTTCAACATGCAAACATCAGAGATATAGAGGTGGTATACTCCAGTAAAAACAACATGGATATCTGTATTTGTCTATCAAATAAAATGCCAGGCTGGTTCGGCCCATGACAAGAAATTGAAGACATACAGAACAGTATACTCGAAAGTATCAGATTGGCCCATGAGCCACCGCCTTCTGGCATGAGATTCTAGGCAAGTTGATAACATAGAATTTCCTTTATAACATGTATACCCAACATTCACATCAATCGAAAAATTATAACATGAACGTGTTACATACACAGGGCATGGCGTGACAAGGCGATTGATAGAATCGGGCCCATTCTACCACCCCTCTAGGTGAAGTAAGGGTCAAAGTGCTGTGTTGGGCAAAAGGAACACCGGTTCCTGGCTCCAGTGCCCTCAACCACCAGAATCCCTTCCTCCACCGACACAGGGGCGCAACCCACGGCAAACAGGTTGCCCAGTTTGGTCGCCTTTTACGACCAGCAATGGGGTGCGTTGGACATATTCTACCCCGGTTCCACATGGGGGAAGAGCTATTAGCGTTACCCAGCACTCACTACGAGGAGGTTGCTCTTCACGAGTGCCCAAAGGACAGTACAACAACTAGCAATATATCCAGATTATAACTTTAAAACTAGATTTAGAACAATAAAATTATTGGATTATGACAGACGACACATCATAAAAACAGGCTATTGATCACCAACAACTAAAGTTAGGCCACCATACCAGGGACCAGGGGGACTTACAGTACCTTTGCTACCTGCATGGACCCCGGCAGGATTTACACCATCCCTTCAGTTATTAGTGATTATGGAGAAATTTAGCCAAAATTAAAACAAACAATCATTCTACGATTAAAAACCTGGAAAATATGAATTACTTTGAATGAAGTGGGCTTACGCACCCTCTCTGGGGGACAATAATTTTACGTTACTTCAAACCCCCATCAAGGGTACAACCACTAACAATCTCAGTTCATAATTATGTATTACCAATTTATAAAATATATAACTTTCTACATCAAAATTTATTAATCAATTCAATTTCTTTTAAAAAACCAATAATTAAATGAGAGTTTATCCTTGAGTGATGAAACTTTGAAATAGTTATCCCTTGTGATGGAAAAATCAATACAGTCAAGCAGGACGTGCTTGACTGTGATTCTTTCATCACAAGGGATGCAGAATGGAGGATCCTCACCTTTTAAATTATATTCCTGAGTGTAACGAGAATGGCCAATACGACATCGTCTTAACATGACCTCATCAAATCTGAACTGACAACCCAAGTAGGTATTACCAATATTTGTTTTAATTGCATATAATTTATTTTTACCCACTTGGGTGTCCCACTAATAACAGGTTTATAATCACTGTATGGTATAAGAAGTGGTGTCACAGATTTGTTGAGTGCTGCTTTTGCAGCAGCATCGGCCATTGTATTACCAACAATTCCAACATGGCTGGGCAACCAACAAAAGACGATGTCGTATTGGGCAGTGGCGAGAACATTATTTAATTCTAAAATATCAAGAATCAGTGGATGATCTGAAGAACAATTATGTATGGCCTGAAGGCATGAGAAGGAATCAGAAAAGATGATGAACTGTTGAGATGAATGGTTTTGAATGTATTCCAATGCTATAAGAATAGCATTGGCCTCAGCTGTAAAAATAGATCTATTACCAGGAATTCTCGAAAACACCCTTTTAGATCCAATGACAGTGGCACTTGAAACTTTGCCACCATCCTTTGAACCATCGGTAAAAATAGAGCGATGAGAATCATATTTGGACCTTAATTGGGCATATTCTTGTTGATATACCAATGGGTTTGTGTCAGATTTTTTTAGGGTAGTTAGTGTTAGGTCTACCTCTGGTTTAACTAGTTGCCAAGGAGGTGTAGACAGTAGCCGGGAAGGTGAGATAGTAGAAAGATCAATATTAGCTGCTGTAATATATGGCTTAATTCTGAACCCTAGAGGAGGAACAAGTTTTGGTTTTGATTGAAATAATTTATCATACAGGGGATTAAATACACACTCATATGCTGGTTTCGAAGGATTTGAGTATAACTTAGTCACATATTGTAATGAAAGTTTGAGTCGACGTTGTTTTAGAGAAGGCTCATCAGCCTCTACATATATGCAATCAACTGGTGATGTTCAAAGGCACCAAGACAAAGCCTCAGGCCTTGATGATGTACTGAATCTAATAATTGTAAGTTACTTTTACAGGCTCCGCCATATATGATGGAGCCATAATCGAGTTTAGAGTGAGTGAGTGAGTTAAATTTTAAGTCACATCGGCAATATTTCAGCCATATCGTGACTATCAATAGTTAAATATAAAACATACATTGAAACTTGTATAAAAAACCTGCCAACGAAGGACAGTAAAAAACTAGCTTCATCACAGAAAAAGATATAAAACTAGTACGGAATTATAAAAGAGCATAGCACAATACATGACGATACAATATAAAAAGGGGCTGAAGGTAGATCACCATGCTAGGGTCCATGGGGATGTACAGTACTTTTGCTACCTGCATGGACCCCAGCTGGATTTACATCATCCCTTCAGCTGTTGGCGATTATTGACAAATTTAGCAAACATTAAAATAACACATATGCTACGATTAACTGAGTTATTATTTTAGACGTGACTATCAATAGTTAATCATCATCAATACAATTGAACTTATATAAAAACCTGCCAAGGAAGGACAGTAAAATTACTAGACTTATCACAGAAAAAGATATAAAACTAGTCCGGAATCATTAAAAAGAAAAGCACTATATATAACGATACAATATAAAAAGGGGCTACAGATCGCCAGCAGCTGAAGGTAGATCACCATGCTAGGGTCCATGGGGACTTACAGTACTTTTGCTACCTGCATGGACCCCAGCTGGATTTACATCATCCCTTCAGCTGTTGGCGATTATGACAAATTTAGCCAAAGTTAAATGAACATATATACTACTATTAAGAACGTGGTAGAAATAAATATACTTTGAAAGACGTGGTCTTACATATACCCTCTCAGGGGGACAATAATTTTACACTACTTCCAACCCCTTCGAGGGTATAGCCACGGACAATCTCAGTTATCAAATTTATTTTATTAATTATATAAACTATATTATATATATTACTTTTACAGGCCCCACCATAGACGATGGAGCCATAATCTAGTTTAGAGCGAATGAGTGCTCTGTACAGTTGGAGGAGCGTTTTCTGATCCCCTCCCCACTTTGAATTTGAAACGACTTTCAACAAATCAAGGGCCTCCATACATTTATATTTCAAATATTTTATGTGCGGTAAAAAGGTCAGATGATGATCAAATATTATGCCCAAGAACTTGGCCTCTTTCACAACTTTAATAGGAGTGTTATCCAAAACTAGTTCTGGGTCGTTATGGGGTTTGTATTTTCTACAAAAATGAATACAATTTGTTTTTGATTTAGAAAACTTAAAACCGTTTTCTAAGGACCATTTATTTATTTCATTTAGACATAATTGCAATTGTCTTTCAATAGTATGCATATTTTTACCGACAAGATATGTTAAAATCATCCACAAAAAGTGATCCATCAATCGAATCATTTAAAACCTTGGAAAGGCTATTTATTTTAATACTAAACAAAGTGACAGACAAAATACTGCCTTGTGGGACACCCTGATCCTGACTATAATGATCAGACAGGGTAGAACCCACACGAACTTGAAATTGTCTATCTGATAAAAATTTGGATATAAATTGAGGCAAACGGCCTCGTAAACCAAAATCATGTAAATCTTTTAAAATACAATGTTTCCATGTAGTGTCATATGCTTTTTCTAAATCGAAAAAGATAGACACTGCATGTTGCTTGTTTAAAATGGCATTCTTAACGAATGACTCTAATCGAACCAAATGGTCAACAGTACTTCGATTTTTCCGAAATCCACACTGAATATTAGTAATTAAATTATTGGATTCCAAGTACCATGCGTTCCATGGTTTTGCAAACGCAGCTGGTCAATGAAATAGATCTATAATTTGAGGGATCAGTATGATCCCTTCCTGGTTTTGGTATGGGAACTATGGCATCATGCCATGAAGGCGGAAGGTTGCCAGATGTCCATATTTCATCAAATATTAATAGAAGGGTTTCTGGTAAGTGTTTTAAGGGTTGATAATGTATGTTATCAGCTCCTGTGGCAGTATCATGAACCTGCCCAAGGTCAGTATGATCCTCATGAATAGAAAATATTTCATTATAATCTTCCCCATTATCTGACTTAAAAGTAATAGTTTTCTTTTCTTGCTGTTTTTTATATTTTTGAAATTGAGGTACATAGTTAGATGAGGAAGAATGTTTAGCCAACGTTTCACCAAGTTTATTTGCAATATTTGTAGTATTTGTCAATAATTAATTCCCATTTTTAAGATGGCGAATGTAAGATTTAGAACCCTTACCTTTGATTCGTTGGATCATGTTCCATACTTTTGACATGGGCGTACGTGAGTTTATTCTTGAAACAAAATGTCGCCAAGACTGGCGTTTATTTTGTTTAAACGTTCGACGAGCTTTAGCATTCAAAATTTTAAATTGATTCAAATTATGTTCGATAGGATGGCGACGGAAATAATGCTCTGCCTTTTTCCGAGCCTTCCGAGCTTGTTTGCAGGTAGAATTAAACCATGGTTTACGTATGTGTGGAATCGTAGAGGACTTAGGGATACAGGTATCAGCTATTTTGTTCAGTTCATCAGAGAATAGTTGTACAGGATCAGGGACATCTATAAACAGATCAGGTTGTAACTTGTCAGATAAAAGAATTTCAAATAAAGGCCAGTTGGCTTTAGTGAAGTTCCATCGTGATGATGGAGGAACATCAGTTGGAATAACAGCTTTGAGAATGGTTGGAAAATGGTCACTTCCACACAGGTCGTCATGGACTGACCATTCAAACTCATTCAGTAGATCAGAATCCACAAGTGACAAATACAGGGAGGAGTATGTACCTGTACCCGGATGTAAATAAGTGTAGGAATTATCATTAAAAAGAAATAAATTGTTGTTGGAAATAAAATCTTCCAGGACTTTACCTTTATTGTTAGAATGTGCACTTCCCCATAGGGGGGTTGTGTCCATTCAAATCACCCATAATGATGCAAGGCTTAGGTAGCTGGTCATAGAGGGCCTGGAGATCAACATGCTGAAGAGATGAAGTCGGAGGAACATAAACAGAGCACAAAGTAAACACAATGTGCAAGGTCACACGGACAGCAATAGCTTGTAGTGGAGTAATCAGTGGAACAGGGCTGTGGATCACTCCCTGCTTCACCAAGATTGAAGACCCTCCAGTGGCTTTTGGCCCTGGAGGAGAAAAGAAATGATATGAATTTTATTGTCGTATATCAAGTTGATCTGTATCTTTAAAATAGGTTTCCTGTAAGCAAAATGCTGATGGTTGAAAATCCTGTATCAATAACTGTAAGTCATTAAAACTATTCTTTAATCCTCTACAATTCCACTGAATAAGGGTATTTGAGCTGTATGGCGGCTCAACTGGAGATCGCGAGCGGGATGAGGGTCCACTCCCATGAACTGGGAGTGAAGGACTGACCTCCATCTCCAGAGGTTCAAATTGATTGTGAACCTTTATAGATGTTGACTGAGTAGAAGGCACCTCCACATGTTGAAGGGCCTTGGCCTTTTTTTTCAATTGCTTTTTTTTCTTTGAAGACATGTGGGCTTCGCCCTGTACTATTTCAGGGACAATTTCATGTTCAGATGATGGATCTTCTGCAGGTGTTACAATGTCTGTCTGCGAGGCTGATGTTGAAACATTTGACAGAGAAAGAACAGACTCGGTATGGTCATCGAGAATGATCTGTTCATCCACCCAAAATAACGTTGTTTGAGACGATGTTGTTCTCATGGTAGGTTTGGCAACAGGAGCAGGAGAGGAAACTGCAGCTGAATAGGTTAGAGTTGAATTGGTGGGAAGAGGCACCAACTTTTTAGCTTCAAAGTATGAAATATTGCTAGTGTGTTTGATTTTTTGAATTTTTGCTTCACGATCATATAAGGGACAGGATTTGGATGAGGCGAAGTGTTCTCCGTTCCAGTTTTCACACTTGATCCTGTTGGAGCACTCAGAGCCCTCATGAGCTCCGGCACAACGGGAACATACCGAGCTATTACGGCAAAACTTGGCCCCATGACCAAACTTTTGACATTTGAAGCATCGGAGTGGATTCGGTACGTATACCTCCACTCCGATGTTGAAGTATCCAGCTTTTATATTCTTTGGAATTGAAGAAAGTGAAAATGTAAACAGATAAGTATTTAGTTTGGTAATTGTGCCATCATCTTTCCTTTTCGTAAATCGCTTGACAGCAATTATTCCTTGATTTTTCAGCTCAGCTGCAATTTCCTCCTCACTTATGTCAGAAAGTCAACGAGCCCTGTCTCTGACTATGCCTCTGCAGGAGTTCAGTGTCTGGTTCACTGAGACAACAACTGGAATATTCACAAACTGTTTTAATTTCAAGAGATTGTCAGATTGTTGTCTCCGTGCACATTCCACTAAAAGTGAACCGCTTCGGAGTCGTGTTACGTTTTTCACCTCTCCACAGACGCCTTTAATGCCCAAGGAGATAGCAAATCGGTTCAGCTTTAAAGGTGTCTCATCAGAAGATGAGATCACAATAAACCTGGGCCATGAGTCAACAATTTCAGACGAGTCTTCATCGGACGATAAGGACTCAACATGTCTCCGTTTATTCTTTGATGAACCAGATTGAATGGGAAGAGCCATGGTGTAAGTAAATGTTTCGACATCTCTGCTCCCCACCCACCATGGAGTGTCAACAAGGACGATGGTGCAGTGGAAGCCCGCCTGCACCACCAGGGCTACAGGGATGTTATACTCCAGCAAATAGAAACTTGAATAGCTATGGAATCTGACAGAAGAAATGCCAGGCTTGTTCGCCCATGACACTTTTCTGGAGAAACACAGAATTCAGCGGTTTATAATGCCAGATTGGCCCGTGAGCCACCGCCTTCTGGCATAGGACTCTAGGCAAAATTGAAATTAACAGGATCAAATTTATTATATATCCTGATCCAAATTTGGTTAATATATATCGAAATTAGTCAATTCAAGTATTCCATGCACAGGGCATGGCGTGACCAGCCGATTGATAGAAACGGGCCAATTCTACCACCCGTCTAGGTGAAGTAAGGGTCGAAGTGGTGTGTTGGGCACATGAACACTGTTCCTGGCTCCAGTGCCCTCAACCACCAGAATCCCGTCCTCCACCGACACAGGGGCGCAACCCACGGCAAACAGGTAGCCAAATTCGGTCGCCTTTTACGACCAGCAATGGGGTGCTGTGGATAAATTCTACCCCGAGTCCACATGGGGGAAGAGCTATTAGCGTTACCCAGAACTCACCACGAGGAGGTTGCTCTTCAAGAGTGCCTGATGCTTTGAAATATTTATCCATTGTGATGGCAAAATTAATAGAGTCAAGCAGGACATGCTTGACTTTGATTCTCTTATCACAAAGGATACAAAATGGAGGATCCACACCTTTCAATAAATATTCATTTGTGTACCTGCTATGGCTAATACGACATCGTCATATTATGACCTCATCAAATCTGGACTGACAACCCAAGTAGGTGTAGCCAAGTAGGTGTAGCCAAGTAGGTGTAGTTGGTTTAATTTCATGTAATTTATTTATACCTACTTGGGTGTCCCTCTTCTTTTGAATCAGATCTCGGATGTAACATCTGATGAGAGGTTTGATATCGGTGTATGGGATACGATGTGGCGTCACAGATTTGTTGAGTGCTGCTTTTGCAGCAGCATCAGCCATTGTGTTCCCAGTGATTACAACATGTCTGGGTAACCAACAGAAAACGATGTCGCATTGGCCAGTAGCAAGATCATTAAACAATTCATTAATTTCAATTATAAATGGATCCGTGGATGACATGTTTTTAATTGCCTGGAGGCAAGAAAGAGAATCTGAAAACATTATGAGTGAGTGAGTGAGTGAGTTAAAGCTTTACGGCAATATTTTAGCCATATCGTGACGGAAAACATTATGAACTGTTTATGTTTAGATTGGCTGTTGATGTATTTAAGTGCTGTTAAAATAGCTTTTGCTTCCGCTGTAAACAACGAACAGTTATTTGGAAATCGGGATGAGATAGTCCTGGATCCAATGACAGTGGCACTGGCAACAGCGTTACCATCTTTGGATCCATCTGTAAATATAGATTTGAAAGTATCATATGTGCTTCGTAATTCATGATATTATTGTTAAAAACTAGTTAATTTGTGTCAGATGTCTTTAGTTTAGTTAATGTTAGGCCCACCTCTGGCTTTACAAAATGCCAGGGTGGAGAAGAGAAACGCAAGAGATGGAATAAGACATGATTTTGTTTGTTAGAGATTTTCGTATAGAGGATTAAAAACAGTCATAAGCTGGATTGGATTTCGGAGAACGTAATTTAGATACATATTGCAAAGATAATTTAATGCGACGTTGTTGAAGGGATGGCTCATCAGCCTCCACATTCAGACTTTGTATCCAAAGGTTCCAAGACAAAGCCTCAGGCCTTGTTGGTGAATAGGGTCTAGAATTTTTAAATTGCTTTTACAAGCTCCACCATAAATGATGGATCCATAATCTAATATGTAGCGGATAAGTGCTCTGTATAGTTGAAGGAGGGTTTTCGGATCCCCTCCCCACTTAGAGTTTGAGACAACTTTCAGTAAGTCCAGGTCCTTCAGACATCTATTCTTCAAATATTTAATGTAGGCAGAAAAGTCAAATGGTGATCGAAAATTATACCCAGGAACTTGGCTTCTTTTACAACTGTAATAGGAGTGTTATCTTAAATAAGTTCCGGATCTTTATGCGGTTTATATTTTCTATAAAAATGAATGCATTTTATTTTAGATTTTGAGAATTTAAATCCGTTTTCCAAAGACCATCTATTGATTTTATTTAAACATAGCTGCAGTTGCCTTTCGATTCTATGCATGTTTTTGCCACGACAGGAAATATTAAAATCATCCACAAAAAGTGATCCATCAATTGAATCATTTAAAACTTTCGATAAGCTATTAATCGTAATGCTGAATAATGTGACAGACAAGATACTGCCTTGTGGGACACCTTGATCCTGATTATAATGGTCAGACAGGGTATGACCAACACGAACTTGAAACTGTCTGCCTGTTAAAAATTTGGATACAAAACTGAGGCGAACGACCTCTCAATCCAAAATCGTGTAAATCTCCACGTCGTATGCTCTTTTTTTTTTAAATGGATACAGAGTGTTGTTTGTTGACAATGGCATTTTTGACGTACGATTCTAAACGTACAAAATGATCAATAGTATTTCTGCTTTTACAGAAACCACATTGAATATTTGTAATCAGGTTGTTGGTTTCAAGGTACCATATTAAATGATTATTTACAATCCGTTCAATAGTTTTACAAACACAGCTAGTTCATTAAATTGGTCTATAATCCAGGTTTAGGTATGGGGATTACAATGGCATTATGCCATGATGGAAGAAAATTTCCCGAAGTCCAAATCTGCTAAAAAAAATTCTTAAAAGTGTCTCAAGTCATGACTGAGGCAAATGCTTCAAGAGGGGTAGTTTATATTGTCATCTCCTGTCGCAGTATCAATCATGAACTTGGTAGTATGTAGCTCATGGAGTGAAAACACGTCATTATAATCTTCACCATTATCTGTGGTAAAATGAATAATTTTCTTTTCCTCTTGTTTCAGGTATTTCTACAATTTTAGAACATAATTTATTTATTAAGAATGTTTAGCGAGTAAAACACTCACATATTTGCGATATCAGTTTTATTTGTAAGTGTACCATCACCATCGTTGAGGTGGTGAACGCTAAATTTGGAAAGTGTTTCTTTAATCATTTGAATCATATTCCACACCTTGGACAATAGGTGTTCGGGAATTGATCCTTGAGACATTCTTTCTCCATGACACACGTCTATTCTGTTTAAAAGTACGTCGTGCTTTAGCATTTGTTATTTTAACATGATTCAAACTGTCCGCCTTTTTCCTTATCTTTCTAGCTTGTTTGCATGTATTATCAAACCATGGTTTTCGTATGTGTGGGTTTGCAGAGGACTTTGGTATCCTTTCATCACCAATGTCATTCAGTTGTTCCGAGAACAACTTGATTGGGTCAGGAGCATTCTCGAAAATGTGACGTGTTAATTTGTCAGTAAAGAGAACTTGAAAGAAATATTAAAATTCCACCGTGATGAGGGCGGAACGTCCGATTGGTAAAGGTACTTTTAGTATGTTATTTGCTGGAATCATCTATGGCTTCGGCAATTTCGTTTCTTATGGGGGCGGTCGGGGAGCCTAGTGGTTTAAGCGTTCGCTCGTCACGCCGAAGACCCGGGTTCGATTCCCGACATGGGTACAATGTGTGAAGCCCATTTCTGGTGTCCCCCGCCGTGATATTGCTGGAATATTGCTAAAAGCGGCGTAAAACCAAACTCACTCACTCGTTTCTTATGTGTCTATTTTGTGAACCTCTTTCGGCCACATTTATGATAGAAAAGGAAGCATTAATGTTAATATCAAGCAGGGCAAACTGATCGTTCATAAACAACATTACATACTTAACATTACATTTCCCTTACAGTCATCTAAGTGGAACAGCGTTCAGATGGTGTATGATAATAAGCAACTACATTGTCAAGTGAACGACCTTTTGGAGCAAAGACCACTTACTGGTAAGATCTCACATGTATTATTAGTACACATTAGTTACAGTATTGTATATTGATTGTATTTATATAGATCTCTTTCAGTTCCTTATCAATGCAATATATATATATATATACACACACGCACGCACACACACACACACACACACACACACACACACACACACACACACACACACATAATCTTCATGTTAGACACTCACTGTCGTGTTGAATGATATGGATGGAATACGATTTGTAAACCAGTATCAAGGAATGTGTTTGCAAATACACTTCTTTACGGCAATCCAAATCAGTTAACATTAGAAGGTATAAAGTTATGACGGCACCAGCTAATCTGTGACAGGTTTCCTGGCAATTAATTTGACGAATAGTAATGGGATAATAGTGAATTGGGTTGGGTGTTTTTAAAGTGTAGGAAAATACAGATCAAGTTATAATTTTGGATCAGAGATCTCAAGTTACCAACATATCGCCTTTTCGTATGTGTATCTCGTTGAATATCTTGGATTTTCAAAACACGGCATTTAATTTTGTTTCTATATGTTATTATGCTGTGACTTTTACTGACTTTGTTGTTTTTACAGGGAGTATAAAAACATCAAACGAACCTATGGTAATTGGAGCGTGCGACAGCAGTTTACTGGCTTCATATTATGGTGTTATGGATGATGTAAGTAGTACAGTTTAATGCAGCAATTGCATGCATCATATACATACGTTTAGTGTATGAATGAGTGAGTTTGTGTGAAGGTGGGGTTATCTATATATTCCCTATACTGAGACGGTTTGGAAATAAGAGTGAGTGAGTTCAAACTTAATGTCATAACGGCAATATTTAAGCCATATCCTAGCGAAAGTTAAATATCAACTAGAAATATATTTAGACGTTTCAGAGCATGTATAATTCAACAACACAATATCAAAGCGGGCCAGAGATCACCAGCAGCCACATTTAGGTCACCATACTAGAAATCGTGGGGAGTTACGTACAATACAGCAGGGTTTACACCTTCCTTTCAGCTGCTCAGCCATCAATTCAAATTAATAAATATACTATGATTAAAACTACAGGAATAACAAATTGTAAATGGCGTGGTCTTACGCTACCCTCTCAGGGGGACATACTATTTATGGTACTTCATTCCCGCTGATACAGCCACAAACAATCTCAATAAAAAATTCTACACTACCAATTTATAAGAAGCAAATATGTACATAAAAAGTATCAATTTAATTTCTTTTAATGAAAATATTGATTGAGTGTGTCAGTGTGAGTAAAGATTCAACATCACATTGTCAATGTTTCAGCCATATCGGGACAAGAACTAGCTAATTATTTTTTTAAAAACCTGCTCCCAAAGTGAATAAGTGTGTGAGTTAAACATCACCTACTTGATACCCCAGGAGGATTTACACAATCCCTCTCGCTACTGGCAATTGCCAGATAGAGAAACCAAACAGTTAAAACCGACAATCACTTTCCGGTTAAAATGAATGATATGGGACTTGCGTACCCATTTCGGTAAAGCCACTGACAATCTCTGTCAATAAGTCATTCCACCAAGTTAAAAATCATTTACTTTTTACAATACATATTTCTATCAAAATTTATCAATTAACTCAATTTACTTTTTTTTTTTAAATAATTAAACGAGAACTTAAAATGACAAATAACCTCTTCAAACCTGGACTGAAACCCAAGTGGTTGTAGCCTTTTCTTGTTTATTTTAATGTCTTTTATTAATACGTACTGTCCCATTTCTAACATCTAATTGCAGGTTTAAACTCCCTGCCAATAAAGGACAGTAAAACAGTGAGTTACGCATCAAGGTTTCGGTATAATACAAACCCGGGTGCCGTTGTAGAAAGCGATCGTAGAGCTAAGGGGATCAAAACTCACATACGTTAACACAGACTTACGACAGTAGTGGCGCTAAGGTTGTTATATACAACCGCACCCAGATCAATAGTAAAACATATCATTTTCAGTAGATTATTTAGTAGAAATTAAAACCAGGCTATAGGCCACCAGCAACCAAGCCTAGACCACCTCACTTATTGATTCTACCTAATGTATGATTCCCCAGAAGGATGTATGCCATCACTTTTGTCACCAGTGTTTATTTGGAATGCTAATCAATCCTTTAAAAACAAACTGTAATCAAGGAATGAAAACACTATTCGATGTTAAATACTTCCATTTGGATTGGCTCACGTGCCACTGCCAGGGGGACAATACTTTTACACTCCTTTAACACCCTGCGTTGCACCGCCATCACTAATCTCAGTTGATGATAATATCACATTAATCTAAAACACAATTTAAGCATTCAAACATTTTCAAATAAGTATATTTCTTTTAAGAAGGTTGAATGATAGTAATTATCCTTTGTGAAAGAAAAATCAAAACAGGCAAGCAAAATATGCGTCACTGTGATGCTCTCATCACAAGAGACACAGAACGGAGGATACTCACCCTTCAATAACTTTTCATGGGAATAACGACTTGGCCAATGCGACTCGCAACACAAATTTGTCATGTTATTACAGGCAACCCTTGTAGGTGTAACCTTATTTTGGTTTAACTTTAAGTTTAGTTGTATTTTCTTGGGTGTCCCGTTTTCTCTGCATCAAACAGCAAACATATTATGTTATTCATTGTTTAAAATTAGAATTGACTGATGACAGACTGATTATATTATAAAGAGCTGATTCAGTTGCAGCATCAGCTGGTGGGTTACCAGCAATACCAACATGACTAAGTCACCAACAAAGGACGATGTAGATGCCAGTGGCAAGAATATTGTGTAATTCTAAAATATCCAAAAAGTAGTGTATGATTCGAGTTGACATTCTTAAGTGCATGTAGTTATGGTAAGGAATCAGAGGAAATGATGAAGTGTTTGCATGTATTTTGTTTCTGAATATATTCCGACACTGTTTGAACAAACTTGCCTTCGGTAATAAATATGGAACTATTTTCTGGTAATCTGGAAGAAATAGTTTTTGATCAAATCACAGTGGCACTGACAACATTGCAACCATCCTCAGATCCATCAGTGAAGATCGACCGGTGAGGATCTATTTAGCTCTCATTGCAGGACGATTAACTGCAGCTGGTTTGTAGCACAGTTTTAAAACTTAGTGGTAGGTCTACTCCTGGTTTGACTAATTGCCAAGGTTGTGTAGACATTAATCGGTATGTGTAATACTTTAAAGATCAATATTTGCTGTTGTATTAGGGTTTGTTCTGAACCCCAAACCAGCTCAGTTTGAAATACTTCCAAGAAGGGAAGATGCGAAATTTTATTTTAATTTAGAGATACATTGTAATGCAAGTTTTAAACGACATGGTTTAAGAATGAGTGAGTTAAGATTTAACGTCACATCGGCAGTTTTTCAGCCATATCGTGACGAGAAGTACATTAATAATACAAATATTTAGACGAAATAAAAACCTGTCAACGCAGGACAGTAAAATAACTAGATTTATCACAGATTATATCTAAAACTAGTAGTTAGCCATAAAGATATAACACCATACGTAACAATACAAGATAAAAACGAGCTATAGATCGCCAGCCACTGAAGAGAGCTCACAATGTATCCATGGGTCCAGGGTCCATGGGGACGTACATTACTTTTGCTACCTGCATGGACCCCAGCCGGATTTACATCATCCCTTCAGCTGTTGGCGATTATTGACAAATTTAGCAAACATTAAAATAACACCTATGCTACGATTAACTGTGAGTTATAATTTTAGACGTGACTATCAATAGTTAATCATCATCAATACAATTGAACTTATATAAAAACCTGCCATCGAAGGACAGTAAAATTACTAGACTTATCACAGAAAAAGATATAAAACTAGTCCGGAATCATTATAAAGAAAAGCACTATATATAACGATACAAGATAAAAACGGGCTATAGTGAGTAGTGAGTCAGTGAGTTTAATTAAAGTCACGGCGGCAATATTTCAGCTATAATGTGACTTGAACAAGTTATAGAAGAGTCATAAAAACTGTCGACGAGGGACAGTATAATAACTAGCAATATGTCACATATTAAGTTAAAACTAGTTGTAGAACACTAAAAATATCTGATTTTTAAGGTACGACACAATATAAAAATGGGGCTATAGATCGCCAGCAATTGAAGGTAGATCACCATACTAGGGACCATGAGGACTTACAGTACTTTTGCTTCCTGCATGGACCCCAGCAGGATTTACATCATCCCTTCAAGTGCTGGCGATTATTGGCAGAGTTAGCCTAACACATTAAAATGACACATATTCTACGGTTAAAAACGTGGTAGTTCTAAATTGACTTTGAAAGATGTGGAACTTGCGTATCCTCTCAGGGGGACAATAATTTTTCTTCGAGGATACATCCACTAACAATCGCAGTTGTTAATTTAATCTACCAAACTTAAAACATATCAATCAAAAGTTTTCAAACAATTGAATATCATTTAAAAAAGCTATAATTAAACGAGAATTAATACTTGTAAAAAGATCCTTTAAAGGAGATGATTTGAAATATTGTTCCCTTGTGATGGCAAAATCGATACAGTCAAGCAGGACATGCCTGACCGTGATTCTTTCATCACAAGGGACACAAAATGGAGGATCCACACCATTCAATAAATATTCATGAGTATATCTACTATGGCCAATACGACATCGTCGCATAATGACCTCTTCAAATCTGGACTGACAACCCAAGTAGGTGCAACCGATATTTGGTTTAATTTCATGTAATTTATTGATACCTACTTGGGAGTCCCACTTCTTTTGCATCAGATTACGAATATAAGATCTGATTACAGGTTTATAATCAGTGTATGGGATAAGAAGTGGTGTCACTGATTTGTTGAGTGCTGCTTTTGCTGCAGCATCAGCCATTTAGTTGCCTTTGATGCCCACATGACTGGGCAACCAACAAAAGACGATGTCGTATTTGCCAGTAGGAAGTTCATTAAATAATTCAATAATTTTGATTAAAAGTGGATGTTGACATCATATATTATGGATAGCCTGTAGGCAAGAAAGAGAATCGGAAAATATGATAAATTTCTTATATTTTGACTGTTTACTGATATATTGTAAAGCTTTTAAAATGGCATTGGCCTCTGCTGTGAAAATAAAACTATTATGGGGTAACCTGGAGGAGATAGTCCTGGATCCATCTGTAAATATAGATTTGTAAGTATTATATGTGTTTCTTAATTCATTATATTTTTGTTGATAAATAAGTTGGTTTGTTTCCGATTTCTTTGATTTAGTTAATGTCAGATCCACCTCTGGCCTTATTAACTGCCAAGGTGGAGAAGACAAAAGCTGCGTGGGGGCTATATCTTCAAGATTAATTTTAGCGGCAGAAATATCACATTGAAGTCTTATTCCAAGTGGGGGGAGAACCGATTATTTTTTATGATACAGATTTTCATAAAGGGGGTGAAAAACAGTCATATGCTGGATTCGAGTTATTAGAGCGTAATTTAGTGACATACTGTAAGGATCATTTAATTCGGCGTTGTTTAAGAGATGGCTCATCAGCCTCAAGGTACAGACTGTGAATAGAAGTTCGGAAAGATCCAAGACATAGTATTAGACCTTGATGATGGATAGTATCCAAAAGTTTAAGGTTGCTTTTGCAGGCTCCACCATGGATGATGGAGCCATAATCCAGTTTAGAGCGAATTAGTGCTCTGTATAATTGGAGTAGGACTTTCTGATCCCCTCCCCACTTGCAATTTGAAACAACTTTCAGAAGGTCAAGGGCCTTCAGGCATTTATTTTTCAAATATTTTA
Organism: Haliotis rufescens; assembly: GCF_023055435.1. Taxonomy (NCBI): domain Eukaryota; kingdom Metazoa; phylum Mollusca; class Gastropoda; order Lepetellida; family Haliotidae; genus Haliotis; species Haliotis rufescens. The sequence continues at coordinate 865,414 of NW_025964384.1, forward strand.
TGTTCGGTAAAAAGGTTAAATGGCGATTAAAAATAATACCAAGGAACTTAGCCTCTTTTACAACTTTAATTGGAGTGCTCTCTAAAACTAGATCAGGGTCTTTTTGAGGTTTGTATTTCCTACAAAAATGTATACAATTTGTTTTCGATTTTGAAAACTTAATTAAATGGTCGTTGGAAAATGGTTTTATCTTATTGAGACACATTTGTAAATGTCTTTCGATAGTATGCATGTTTTTACCATGACATGAAATGTTAAAATCATCCACGAATAGTGAGTGAGTGAATGAGTTAATATTTAAAGTCACATCGGCAGTATTTCAGCCATATCGTGACTATCAATAGTTAAACAGAATACATAGATTGAAACTTGTATAAAAACCTGTCAACGAAGGAGAGTAAAATTAATAGATTCATCACAGAAAAAGATATAAAACTAGTACGGAATTATAAAAGAGAATAGCACTATACATAACGATACAAGATACAAACAGGCTATAGATCGCCAGCAGCTGAAGGTAGACCACCATGCTAGGGTCCATGGGGACTTACAGTACTTTTGCTACCTGCATGGACCCCAGCCGGATTTACATCATCCCTTCAGCTGTTGGCGATTATGAAAAATGTAGCCAAAGGTAAACGAACATATATACTACTATTAAAAATGTGGCCAAAATAAATATACTTTGAAAGACGTGGTCTTACATACCCTCTCAGGGGGACAATAATTTTACACTACTTCAACCCCCTTCGAGGATACAGCCACTAACAATCTCAGTTAACAAATTTATTTTACCAATTATAAAAACTATACTATATACAAAACATATCAATCAAAATTTAAGCAACAATTCAATTTCTTTTAAAAAGTCAATAATTAAATGAACACTGATATTAAAAATATCCTTTATGGATGAAACTTTGAAATATTTATCCCTTGTGATGGAAAAATCACATAATCAAGCAGGACATGCCTGAGGGGGATTCTTTCATCACAAGGGATACAAAATGGAGGATCCTTACCTTTTAAAAGATATTCGTGTGTATACCTGCTATGGCCAATACGACATCGTCGCATAATAACCTCTTCAAATCTGGACTGACAGCCCAAGTAGGTGTAACCAATATTTGGTTTAATTTCATGTAATTTATTGATACCTACTTGGGAGTCCCACTTCTTTTGCATCAGATCACAAATATAAGATCTGATTACAGGTTTATAATCAGTGTATGGGATAAGAAGTGGTGTCACAGATTTGTTGAGTGCTGCTTTTGCATCAGCATCAGCCATTTAGTTGCCTTTGATGCCTACATGACTGGGCAACCAACAAAAGACGATGTCGTATTTGCCAGTAGGAAGTTCATTAAATAATTCAATAATTTTGATTAAAAGTGGATGTTGACATGATATGTTATGGATAGCCTGCAGGCAAGAAAGAGAACCGCTACTATCCTTGGATCCATCAGTAAATATAGATTTGTAAGTATTATATGTGTTTCTTAATTCATTATATTTTAGTTGATAAATAAGTTGATTTGTTTCCGATTTCTTTAATTTAGTTAATGTCAGATCCACCTCTGGCTTTACCAACTGCCAAGGTGGAGAAGACAAAAGCTGCGTGGTGGCTATAGCTTCAAGATTAATTCTAGCGGCAGAAATATCACATTGAAGTCTTATTCCAAGTGGGGGGAGAACCGATGATTTTTTATGATAGAGATTTTTTATAAAAGGGGTGAAAAACACAGTCATATGCTGGATTCGAGTTATAAGAGCGTAATTTAGTGACATATTGTAAGGATAATTTAATTCGGCGTTGTTTGAGGGATGGTTCATCAGCCTCAACGTACAAACTGTCAATAGGAGAAGTTCGGAAAGATCCAAGACAGAGTCTCAGACCTTGATGGTGGATAGAGTCCAAAAGTTTAAGATTACTTTTGCAGGCTCCACCATGGATGATGGAGCCATAGTCAAGTTTAGTCGGAATAAGTGCTCTGTACAGTTGAAGGAGGGTTTTCTGATCCCCTCCACACTTGGAATTTGAAACAACTTTTAGGAGATCAAGGGCCTTCGGGCATTTATTTTTCAAATATTTTATGTGAGGTTAAAACGTTAAATGGTGGTCAAAAATAAGACCCAAGAACTTAGCCTCTTTTACAACTTTAATCGGAATGCTATCTAAAATTAAATCAGGGTCTTTATGGGGTTTGTATTTCCTACAAAAGTGTATACAATTTGTTTTGGATTTTGAAAATTTAAAACCATTTTCTAAACACCATTTATTTATCTTATTTAGACATAATTGTAATTGTCTTTCGATAGTATGCATGTTTTTACCACGACATGATATGTTAAAATCATCAACGAATAAAGATCCATCAATGGAGTCATTTAAAACCTTAGAGAGGCTTTTTATTTTAATACTGAACAATGTGACAGACAAAATACTGCCTTGTGGGACACCCTGATCCTGATTATAATGATCAGACATGGTAGAACCCACGCGGACTTGAAATTGTCTGTCAGATAAAAACTTGGATATAAATTGAGGCAAACGGCCTCGCAATCCAAAGTCATGTAAGTCTTTTAAAATACCGTGCTTCCATGTAGTGTCCTATGCTTTTTCTAGATCGAAAAAGATAGACACTGCATGCTGCTTATTTACAATGGCATTCTTAACGAAGGATTCCAGTCAAACTAAATGGTCAATGGTACTTCGATTTTTACGGAAACCACATTGGATATTTGTGATTAAGTCATTTGATTCCAAGTACCATGTTAATCTGTTATTGACCATGCGTTCCATGGTTTTGCAAACGCAGCTTGTTAATGAAATTGGTCGATAATTTGAAGGATCAGTATGATCACGTCCAGGTTTGGGTATGGGAACAATTATAACATCACGCCATGAAGAAGGAAATTCTCCTGACGTCCAGATTTTATCAAATATCATCAAGAGGGTTTCTAAACGATGATTGCGGTAAATGTTTTAAGAGTTGATAATGTATATTATCAGACCCTGTAGCAGTATCTTGAGCTTGCCCAAGGGCAGTATTGAGCTCATGAATGGAAAAGGTTTCATTGTAATCTTCTCCATTATCGGAACTAAAATTTACAGGTTTCTTTTCTTGCTGCTTTTGAAATTTTTGGAATTTAGGGACATAGTTTGAGGATGAAGAGTGTAGAGCCAGAGTTTCACCAATTTTATTAGCAATAACAGAAGTATCGGTTAGTAATGCATTCCCATTTTTAAGGTGATGGATACTAGATTTAGAACCCTTTCCTTTAATCTTCTGGATCATGTTCCATACCTTAGATATGGGCGTACGTGAATTTATCTTGGAGACATAATGGTGCTAAGATTGACGCTTGTTTTGTTTAAATGTACGCCGTGCTTTAGCGTTTAATATTTTAAATTATTTAAATTGTGGACCATAGGATGGCGACGGAAATAGTGTTCAGCTTTTTTCCTTGCCTTCCTGGCCAGCTTGCAATCATTGCTGAACCATGGTTTACGTATGTGAGGATTTGAGGAGGACTTCGGAATACATTCATCAGCTATTTTATTAAGTTCATCGGAAAAAAGTTTAATAGGATCGGTAACATTAAGAAAACCATCAGGTTTTAGTTGATTAGTGCAAAGGACTTCGTATAAAGCCCAGTTTGCCTTAGTAAAATTCCATCTTGATGATGGAGGAACATCAGATGGTGTCACAGATTTTAAAATGGTAGGAAAATGGTCACTTCCACAGAGGTCATCGTGGACTGACCATTCGAATTCCTGAAGTAAATTAGAATCTACAACTGACAAGTCCAGACAAGAGTAAGTGCCAGTTGCAGGATGTAGATATGTGTGAGTATCATCATTAAAAATGCACAAATCGTTATTTATGAAAAAATCCTCAAGTACTTTTCCTTTATTATTAGTGTTATGACTACCCCAAAGTGGGTTATGGCCATTCAAATCTCCCATGATGACACAGGGCTTAGGGAGTTGATCATATAGTGTCTGAAGATCAGACTGTCGGAGAGAGTACGATGGTGGTATATACAAAGAACATAAAGTAAAAACAATATTTAATGTTATACGTACTGCAATGGCCTGAAGAGGGGTATTGAGAGGAACAGGACTGTGAATGACGCCCTGCCTCACCATAACAGAAGATCATCCAGTTACTTTATCTCCCGGAGGAGAAAAGCAATGGTAAGAATCATACTGTCGTAAATCAAAATTATCTGTTGGTTTAAGGAAAGTTTCTTGTAGGCAAAATGCAGATGGTTTGAAATCCTGAATTAATAGCTGAAGATCATTGAAATTGTTCCGAAGTCTACTCTTCAATTCCATTGGATTAAATTGGGGGAGCAACTCATGGAGGCTCAATTGGAGAACGGGAGCGTGGGGAAGGTCCTCTATGCTGCAATGGCAGCGATGGAGTGACCTCCATATCTAGAGGTTCAAAAGAGTTATGAACCTCCAGTGGGGTTGTCAATGTAGAAGGCACCTCAATGTGTTTAAGGGCCTTAGACTCCTTTTTCTTTTGTTGTTTATTTGCTTTTCTGGTAACAGTTACATTTTGTTTCAATACAGCCACAGGTTCGGGGGGAGTTTCAAGGTTAGGTACAGTGGCAGTCTCTGGTAGAGGTTCTGCTGAAAGCTCAGTTTGTGAACCTGATGTAGAGGAAGTATGGGTGACCGCAGCATCAATTTTGTATTAAAATGGTCTGCACATCGGAGACCCAGTTAATTGCCGTTTGGCACCCATGATCTACTTTGAGAGTTGAAGAGGAAACTGCTGCAGAGTAAGATAGAGTAGAAAGGGAAGGGGATGACTCCCTCTCTAGTAATTTCTTTGCATCAGCAAATGAAATGTCATTGCTGTACTTGATTTTAAGAATCTTAGTTTGTCTGACAAAAGAGGGGCATGATTTTGAAAAGGACATGTGCTCACCACTGCAGTTTGCACACATGATGGTTTCTGTGCACTCAGTGCCATCATGGTTTCTACTGCAGCGGGAGCAAACTTGTTTGTTGCGACAGGATTTTGCTCCATGTCCAAACTGTTGACATTTAAAACATCGGAGTGGATTGGGGATGTATACATCCACCCCAATGTTGAAATACCCGGCTTTGATGGAAGAAGGGAGCTTTGTCAGTGCAAACGTAAAAAGGTAGGTATTCGTTTCAATGAATGTATCACCCTCCTTCCTAGAGAATCTTTTGACAGATGTAACGCCTTGATTTTTAAGCTCTGCAGCAATTTCATCTTCAGACATATCTGAAAGGCATTTCGCATTATCGCGAACAATACCTCTACAGGAATTCAGAGTCTTGTGAACTGAGACAACAATCTCAGTATCAGGGAAATGATGTGCCTGGAGCAGATTTTGAGATTGTTGTCTCCGTGCACATTCCACAAGTAATGAGTGAGTGAGTGAGTTAATATTTAACGTCACATCGGCAATATTTCAGCCATATCGTGACGAGAAGTACATTAATAATACATATATTTATACAATATAAAAAGCTGTCAACGAAGGACAGTACAATAACTAGAATATCACAGAATCTATTTAAAACTAGTTGAGAATATATAAAAGTCATAAATATCAGAGAACACAATATAAAAATGGGCTAGAGATCGCCAGCAACTGAAGATAGATCACCATGCTAGGGTCCATGGGGACTTACAGTACCTTTGCTTCCTGCATGGACCCCGGCAGGATTTATATCATCCCTTCAGTCACTGGCGACAGTGTACCAATTAAGCCAAACTAAAATGACGAATATTCTACAATTAAAAACCTGGCATGCAGAAAAATACTTTAAATGATATGGGACTTACATACCCTCTTAGGGGGACAATAATTTTACGCTACTTCAACCCCCCTCGAGGGTACAGCCACTAACAATCTCAGTTATGAATTTTGCACTACCAATCTTTAAAACAATACAACAATTACATCAAAATTTATGTATAAGTTCTATTTCTTTTAAAAAACATAGTATTAAATGAGAGTTAACTTTACTAAAAAGGTCCTTCACTGTTTTTACACTGAAATATTTATCCCTTGTGATGGAAAAATCAATACAGTCAAGCAGGACATGCTTGACCGTGATTCTTTCATCACAAGGGATACAAAACGGAGGATCCTCACCCTTTAATATATACTCATGTGTAGACCTCGAGTGGCCAATACGACATCGCCGCATAATAACCTCTTCAAATCTGGACTGACAGCCCAAGTAGGTGTAACCAATATTGGGTTTAATTACGTGTAATTTATTGATACCTACTTGGGCGTCCCACTTCTTTTGCATCAGATCACGGATGTAAGATCTAATTATAGGTTTATAATCACTGTATGGTAAAAGAAGTGGTGTCACAGATTTGTCGAGTGCTGCTTTTGCAGCAGCATCAGCCAGTGTGTTACCAACAATCCCAACATGGCTTGGTAACCAACAAAAGACGATGTCATATTGGCCAGTCGCAAGATCATTAAATAATTCAAGAATTTCAATTAAAAATGGATGTTTACATGACATATTTTTAATAGCCTGAAGGCACGAAAGTGAGTCTGAAAATATAATGAATTCTTTATATTTGGATTTGGTCTGGATATATTTTAGTGCCGTTAAAATGGCGTGTGCTTCTGCTGTGAATATGGAACTATTATCGGGTAATCGTGAAGATACTGTTCTGGATCCAATGATGGTGGCACTAGCAACTGCGCCACCATCCTTGGATCCATCTGTAAATATAGATTTATAAGTGTCATAATTGTTTCGTAATTGATTGTATTCTTGTTTATAAATAAGTGGATTTGTATCAGATTTCTTAAGTCTAGTTAATGTGAGGTCTACATTTGGCCGTACCATTTGCCAAGGAGGCGATGAAAAAAGTTGTGTGGGAGCTATATCCTGAAAGTTAATGTTCGCAGCAGAAACGACTGCTTTAATCCTTATTCCTAGGGGTGGAACACAAGTAATGAACCGGACCGGAGACGAGTAACATTTTTTACAGTTCCACATATTCCTTCAATAGATTTTGATACTACAAAGGGGTTGATTTTGAGGGGTTCACCATCAACACCTTCAATAGCCAGAAAACGTGGCCAAGAATCAATATGTGGTACAGAATTCTCATCTGAAGATACTGCAGGATCTGAATCAATATGCCTGCATTTACTTTTTTGTGCGAGAACCAGATAAGTGTGGGGTAGCCATACTGAAAGAAAGTTATTCGACACCCCTGTTCCCCACCCACCATGGAGTGTCAACGAGGACGGTGATGTAGTTGAAGCCGACTACAAACACCAGGGCTACAAGGGTGTTATACTCAAGCAATAAGGACACAGGTAGCTATTATTGTCAAACAGGGTTAAAAGTCAGGCTGGTTCTGCCCTAGACAGTTATCTGATGACAAATAGAACCCAGAGGTCCGTAATGCCAGATTGGCCCATGAGCCACCGCCTTCTGGCATAGGACTCTAGGCAGATTTCTATTGTAATCAAAATGTGATGTTTTTCATAATTATTATGTGGAATATAAGGTTATATTAAAAATGGAGATATACCTTGCACAGGGCATGGCGTGACCAGCCGATTGATAGAATCGGGCCCATTCTACCACCTGTCTAGGCGAAGTAAGGGTCAAAGTAGTGTGTTGGGCAAAGGAACACTGTTCCTGGAACCAGTGCCCTCAACTACCAGAATCCCGTCCTCCGCCGAAACAGGGGCGCAAACCCACGGCAAACAGGTTGCCCACTTTGGTCGCCTCTTACCACCAGCAATGGGGTGCTGTGGAAATATTCTACCCCGGTTCCACACGGGGGAAGAGCTATTAGCGTTACCAAGCACTCACCACCAGGAGGTTGCTCTTCACAAATGGCCCATCCACGAATAGAGATCCATCAATGGAGTCATTTGAAACCTTAGAGAGGCTATTTATTTTAATACTGAATGTGACATACTGCCTTGTGGGACACCCTTATCTTGATTATAATGATCAGACAGGGTAGAACCCACGCGGACTTGAAATTGTCTGTCAGTTAAAAACTAGGATATAAATTGAGGCCTCTCAACCCAAAGTCATGTTAATCCTTTAAAATACCGTGCTTCCATGTAGTGTCATCTGCTTTTTCTAGATCGATCTAGCTTATTTACAATGGCATTCTTAACGAGTGAGTGAGCGAGTTTGGTTTAACACCGCTTTTCACAGTATTCCAGTTATATCACGGCGTGTCAACTTAATGTGGGAGGAAAGCCTGAAGTGATGCAGGTCTAAGACGTTTACCACTTCGATGAAACCCACGAGCACGGGTATGGTGCTGACAAACCTAGAAACATAATCGGGGCGAACCGGGATTCGAACCCACAATCATAGGTTTCTGACATGCCCAAGGGACGCAACTCTGCACAGCGAATCGCGGCGCCTTAGACGACTGGGCCACCCGTGCCCCCGCATTCTTAACGAATGACTCCAGTCGAACTAAGTGGTCAATGGTACTTCGATTTTTACGAAATCCACATTGGATATTTGTGATTAAGTTATTGGATTCTAAGTACCAGGTTAATCTTTTATTGACCATGCGTTCCATTGTTTTGCAAACGCAACTAGTCAATGAAATTGGTCGATAATTGGAAGGATCAGTATGATCACGTCCAGGTTTGGGTATGGGAACAATTATAGCATCACGCCATGAAGAAGGACATTCTCCTGACGTCGAGATTTTATCAAATATCATCAAGAGGGTTTCTAAACGATGATTGCGGTAAATGTTTTAAGAGTTGATAATGTATATTATCAGACCCTGTAGCAGTATCTTGAGCTTGCCCAAGGGCAGTATTGAGCTCATGAATGGAGAAGATTTCATTGTAATCCTCCCTATTATCGGAATTAAAATTTATAGGTTTCTTTTCTTGCTGTTTTTGATATTTTTTTAATTTAGGGGCATAGTTTGATGAGCAAGAATGTTGAGCCAGAGTTTCACCAAGTTTATTAGCAATGTCAGAAGTATCGGTTAATAATTCATTCCCATTATTAAGGTGGTGGACACTTGATTTAGAACCATTACCTTTAATTTTCTTAATCGTGTTCCATACCTTAGATATGGGCGTACGTGAATTTATCTTGGAGACATAATTTTGCCAAGACTGATGCTTGTTTTGTTTAAATGTACGCCGTGCTTTAGCGTTTAATATTTTAAATTATTTAAATTGTGGACTATAGGATGGCGACTGAAATATTGTTCAGCTTTTTTCCTTGCCTTCCTAGCTAGTTTGCAATCATTGCTGAACCATGGTTTACGTATGTGAGGATTTGAAGAGGACTTCGGAATACATTCATCAGCTATTTTATTTAGTTTATCGGAAATCTTTTTTATAGGGTCAGAAACATCAAGAAAACCATCCGGATTTAGATGATTAGTGCAAAGGGCTTCATATAAAGCCCAGTTTGCCTTAGTAAAATTCCATCGTGTTGACGGAGAAACATCAGATGGTGTCACAGATTGTAAAATGGTAGGAGTCGTACTGTTGTTAATCAAACTTATCGGAGGTTTTGGTTTTAATTCTTGAATTAGAAGATGAAGGTCATGAAAATTGTTCCGAAGTCCTCTACAATTCCATTGTATTAAGGTAGCAGAGCAACTCATGGGGGTTCAACTGGAGATCGTGAGCGGGTGGAAGACCCTCTCCTTTGAATTGGCGGAGATGGGGTGACTTCCATATCTAGAGGTTCAAAGGGGTTATGAACCTCCAAGAGGGACTGTCAATGGAAAAGGCACCTCAATGTGTTTCAGGGCCTTTGATTCTTTTCTTTTCTTTTTTCCTTTTCTATTCATCATTTCAGTTGTAGGTTTAGGTACAGGTTCAGGTGCAGATTGTAGCCGAGGTTCTGTAGAAAGTACTGTTTGTGAAGCTGTTGACGATGAAACATTGGTCTTGTCAGAATGTATTGAAAACAAAATGGTCTGTTCATCTGAAACCCAGTTAATAGCTGTTTGGCTTCCAGCATCAACTTTGAGTGGAGATGAGGAGACTGCAGCAGAGTAAGTCAGCTGAGAAGAAGAGGTGGGTGACTCTCGGTCTAATAATCTTTTAGCTTCTGTGAAAGAAATGTCGTTGGTGTATTTGATTTTTAGAATTTTTGGTTGTCTCTCATAACATGGGCATGATTTAAATGAGGACATGTGATCGCCGCTGCATTTTGCACATTTGATTGTATCTGTGCAGTCTGTGCTTTCATGGGTCTTACTGCAGCGGGAACAAACAGGCGAGTTTCGACAAGATTTCGCGCCATGTCCAAACTGTTGGCATTTGAAACAACAGAGTGGATTTGGTATATATACATCCACTCCGATGTTGAAATACCCTGCTTTGATGGATGATGGAATCTTTGCGAGAGCAAACGTGAAAAGGTAAGTATTCGTTTTAATAAAGTTGTCACCATCTTTCCTTGTGAATCTCTTCACAGAAGTCACACCTTGATTTTTTAGTTCTGTTGCAATATCCTCCTCAGACATGTCTGATAGGCATTTTGCACGATCTCGTACCATGCCTCGATATGAATTCAAAGTTTTGTGCACTGAGACAACAATCTCAGTATTTGCAAAGTGATGAGCTTGGGGTAGATTTAGATATTGTTGTCTCCGTGCACATTCCACAATTAAGGAGCCGGAACGGAGACGAGTAACATTGGCAACATTTCCACATATACCTTATATGGATTTGGAAACTACAAAGGGGTTGATTTTGAGGGGTTCACCATCAACTCCTTCTACAACAAGAAAACGGGGCCAAGAATCAACAATGTGTGCAGACTCTTCATCAGAAGATGTTGCATTATTTGTGTCAACATGACGTCGTTTTGTTTTTGATCTAGAACGAGTGAACATGGGGGTAGCCATGATGAAAGAAGGATATTCTACACCCCTGCTCCCCACCCGCCATGGAGTGTCAACATGGACAGTGTTGTAGTGGAAACCGACTACAAACACCAGGGTTCCAAGGGTGTTTCCAGGGAAAAGGACACAGGTAGCTGAAATTGTCAAACAGGGTTAAAAGTCAGACTGGTTCCGCCCAAGACATTTACCTGCAGACCAATAGAACCCGGAGGTCAATAATGCCAGATTGGCCCATGAGCCACCGCCTTTTGGCATAGGACTCTAGGCAAAGTTATTTACAACATGGCAAAGGAACACTGTTCCTGGCTCCAGTGCCCTCAACCACCAGAATCCCGTCCTCCACCGACACAGGGGCGCAACCAACGGCAAACAGGTTGCCCAATTCGGTCGCCTTTTATGACCAGCAATGGGGTGCTGTGGCAATATTCTGCCCCGGTTCCGGGGGAAGAGCTATTAGCGTTACCCAGCACTCACCATGAGGAGGTTGCTCTTCATGAGCGCCTGCTACGATTAAAACCGTGGTAGAAATAAATATACTTTGAAAGACGTGGTCTTATACACCTCTCAGGGGGACAATAATTGTACACTACTTCAACCCCCTTCGAGGATATAGCCACTAACAATCTCAGTTACTGATTTATTTTACCAATTGTAAAAGTTCATTTATTTATTTACAAAACATATGATCAAAAGTTATGAAACAATTCGATCTCCTTTAAAAAACTAAGAATAAAAATGAGAACTTACCTGAGTAAAAAGGTCCTTCATATATTTGCTTTTTTTGCATGTAATTTATTTATACCCACTTGGGTGTCCCACTTCTTCTGAATTAGATCTCTGATGTAACATCTAATGACAGGTTTACAATCACTGTAGGGTAGAAGAAGTGGTGTCACAGATTTGTTGAGTGCTGCCTTAGCAGCAGCAGCAGCCAAAGTGTTACCAACGATCCAAACATGGCTGGGCAACCAACAAAAGACGATGTCGTATTGGCCAGTTGCAAGATTATTGTGTAATTCAATTATTTCAAGTAAAATTGGATGCTGACACGACATATTTTTTATTGCTTGAAGACAGGACAATGAGTCTGAAAAAATGATAAATTCCTTATGTTTGGACTGGCTATTAAAATAGTTTAGAGCAGTTAATATGGCCTTTGATTCTGCTGTAAAAATTGAAGAGTCATCTGGTAATCTGTTTGATATAGTTCTGGATCCAATGATAGTTGCGCTGGCAACAGCACCTCCATCCTTGGATCCATCTGTAAATATTGATTTGTAAGTGTTATATTTACTTCTTAACTGATTATATTCTTGTTGATATTGTAGTTGGTTAGTGTCAGTGAGTGAGTTAGTTATGGTTTATAGTCACATCGGCAATATTTCAGCCATATCGTGACTAAATCAAGTTATATAGTCATGAAACACAAAACTGAACTATAAAACCTGTCGACAAAGGACAGTACAATAACTAGAGTATCACAGATTTTAGTTAAAACTAGTTTGAGAGTATATAAAAGAACAATGGTACAATTCAACAACACAATATAAAAACGGGTTATAGATCGCCAGCAACCAAAGTTAGGCCACCACACTAGGGACCGAGGGGACTTACGATGCTTTTGCTACCTGCACGGCTCCCCAGCAGGATTTACACTATCCCTTCAGTCGCTGGCGATTGTAGGCGATAGTAACCACCAATTAAAACGAACAAATATATTACGATTAAAAATGTGATAGCTATAAATTTACTTTGAAAGAAATGGAAGTTATGTATCCTCTCCAGGGGACAATAGTTTTACGATACTTCAACCCCCTTTGAGGATACAGCCATTTACAATCACAGTTTTTAATTTATTCTTCCAAGTTTAAAACATAGTGTTTATACAATATTATTAATCAAAATTTTGAAAACAATTCAATATGTTTTAAACAATCTATAATTAAACGAGAGTTGATACTAGTAAAAAGATCCTTAATAGATGATGTTTTGAAATATTGATCCCTTGTGATGGAAAAATCAACACAGTCAAGCAGGACATGCTTGACCATGATTCTCTCATTACAAGGGACACAAAACGGAGGATCCTCACCTTTCAATAAATACTCGTTGGTGTAGCGACTGTGACCAATGCGTCGTGTCTGGACTGGCAACCCAAGTAGGTATAGCCTAATTTGGGTTTAAATTTATGAAGTTTATTTATACCTACTTGGGTGTCCCATCTGTTCTGCATCAAACTACGAATATATTCCTTGATGCCTTGTTTAAAATCACTGTAGGAAATGGTAAGATGGGACATTTGGTTTAGCAAGAGCTGCTTTAGCTGCAGCATCAGCTCGTGTGTTACCAGCAATACCAACATGACTAGGCAACCAACAAAGTACGATGTCGTATTGCCCAGTAGCAAGGTGATTATAAAGTTCTAAAATATCAAGAATTAACGGGTGGTTCGAGTTGACAGTCTTAAGTGCTTGTAGGCATGATAAAGAATCGGAGAAAATGATGAAGTGTTTGCATACAGTTTGTTTTGAATATATGTCAAGGCTGTGTGAATAGCCTTAGCTTCAGCAGTAAAGATTGAGCTGTCATCCGGTAATCTGGAGGAAACGGTTTTTGAACCAATGATGGTGGCACTGGCAACTTTGCCGTCATCCTTGGATCCATCTGTGAAGATGGAGCGGTGAGAATTATATTTAGAGCGTAACTGGACATATTCTTGCTGAAAGATTAACTGGTTTGTATCCGATTTCTTAAAATTGGTAAGTGTAAGATCTACTTCTGGTTTGACCAATTGCCAAGGAGGCGTGGACAGTAAACGGTAGGGTGCAATAATATCAAGGTCTATATGAGCTGCTGTTACATGGGGTTGTAATCTGATCCCCAGAGGTGGAACCAGTTTTGGTTTAGTTTGGAATAACTCCTTGTAGAGAGGATTAAAAACACAATCATATGCTGGATTGGACGGGTTTGATTTTAGTTTTGTTAAATACTGTAATGCAGTTTTATACGACGCTGTTTCAACGGAGGCTCATCAGCCTCTACATACAGACTATCGACAGGAGAGGTCCTGAAAGCTCCAAGACAGAGTCTCAAGCCCTGGTGATGAATTGTATCTAGTTTCTGTAAATTACTTTTACAGGCTCCACCATAAATGATGGAACCGTAGTCTAATTTTGAGCGGATCAAAGATCGGTACAAATGGAGGAGGAAGGTTGTCTGATCCCCACCCCATTTAGAGTGTGATACGACTTTCAGCAGGTCGAGTATTTCAGACACTTAGGCTTCAGATATTTTATATGTGGCAAGAATGTTAGGTGGCGGTCAAAAATAAGCCCCAAGAACTTGGTCTCCTCAACTACCTTTATGGGTGTATCAGATATAAATAGTTCGGGGTCCTTGTGCTGTCTATATTTCCTGCAGAAGTGTATGCAATTAGTTTTTGTTTTAGAAAATTTAAAGCCGTTAGCAAGCGACCATTTCTGGATTTTATTGAGACACAACTGCAGTTGTCTCTCAATACTGTTCATGTTTTTCCCGCGACAAGAAATGTTAAAGTCGTCAACAAATAGTGACCCATCAACGGAATCATTCAAAACTTTTGACAGACTGTTTATCTTGATACTAAATAATGTTACAGACAAAATACTGCCTTGTGGGACACCCTGATCCTGATCCTGAACCCACTCGGACTTGAAATTGTCTGTCTGTTAAAAACTGTGATATAAAATGAGGCAAACGGCCTCTCAAACCAAAATCATGTAAATCCTTTAGAATGCCGTGCTTCCAAGTAGTATCATAGGCCTTTTCAAGATCGAAAAAGACTGACACTACATGTTGTTTGTTTACAATAGCATTTTTCACAAAGGATTCTAAGCGTACTAAATGGTCGATAGTACCTCGATTTTTTCGGAAACCACATTGGAAATTGGTAATTTTATTATTGGTTTCCAGATACCAAATTAATCTTTTATTCACCATTCGTTCCATGGTTTTACACACGCAACTTGTTAAGGATATAGGTCTATAGTTCGAGGGATCTGTATGATCCCGGCCAGGCTTTGGTACTGGAGCGTCAATGGCATTATGCCATGAAGGAGGAAAATTCCCAGATATCCATATTTGATCAAATATATCTAAAAGTGTCTCCAGACAGGAATCAGGTAAATGTTTTAAAAGCTGATAATGTATGTTGTCAGCTCCCGTTGCTGTGTCATGAGCTTGCCCAAGGGCGGTATGTAGCTCATGTAATGAAAGGCTTCATTATAGCCTTCACCATTATCAGAAGTGAAATTTACTTTGATCTTTTCCTGTTGTTTCTTAATTTTTTGAAACTCCGGGACATAATTAGATGTTGAAGAATGTTTTGCGAACGTTTCTCCAAGCTTATTTGCAATGTCAGTTTTATCTGTTAATAACGTGTCAACATCCTTAAGATGATGAACAGAAGATTTTGAGCCTTTGCCTTTTATTTTCTGAACCATGTTCCACACCTTGGACATGGGTGTACGGGAATTTATTTTGGAGAGAGAGTTCCTCCAAGATTGTCGCTTATTTTGTTTAAAAGAACGTCGTGCCTTGGCATTTGTAATTTTAACCTTATCCAAATTATGGACTGTAGGATGTCGGCGAAAATATTTTTCTGCTTTCCTCCTACACTTTCTGGCCTGTTTGCAGTCATAAGTAAACCATGGTTTACGAATATGGGGATTCGCAGAGGACTTAGGAATAGTTTGGTCAGCAATGTCATTCAGTAAATCCGAAAACAACTGTATCGGATCTGGAATATTCTGGAAAATATCATGTTTTATTTTGTCAGTACACAGTACCTCATATAAGGACCAATTAGCTCATCAGTAGGATTAACAGTTTTAAGTATAGTGGGAAAATGATAACTCCCGCAGAGGTCATCATGGACTGACCATGCAAATTCATTATACAAGTTTGAGTCTATGAGTGACAGATCGAGGACAGAATACGAGCCAGTGGCTGGATGTAAATATGTGGCAGAATCATCATTAAATAGACACAGGTTGTTGTCAGAAATAAATTCCTCAATGATTTTTCCTTTAGGACTTGTATTTGCACTTCCCCAAAGCGGGTTGTGTCCGTTCAGATCACCCGTGATGATACAGGGCTTTGGGAGCTGGTCATATAGATTTTGAAGATCAGACTGTCAAAGATCAGAAGAAGGAGGAATAAACAAAGAGCACAGCGTAAAAGCAATGTGCAGAGTCAGACGAACAGCAACAGTTTGAAGATTGGTATTCAGAGGGACAGGACTATGTATTATCCCCTGTCGCACCAAGATAGTAGAGCCTCCCGTTGCTTTATCTCCTGGAGGAGAAAATGAATGATAATCATTGTACTGTCGTAAGTTGAACTGATCTGTAGTTTTCAGGTATGTTTCCTGAAGACACAATGCTGACGGTTGAAATTCCTGTATTAATAATTGTATCTCATTAAAATTATGCCTAAGTCCTCTGCCGTTGGACAATTGAGTCATGGTGGCTCAATTGGAGATCGCTCGCGTGAATGTGAGGAGAAACTACTCCTCCGCCTGTCCGGTGAGGACAGAGTAACCTCCATATCCAGAGGCCCAAATGAGTTCTGTAAAGGAACCTCTGATGGTGAAGGGACGATCGGTGCTTGTTTTCTATTCAATTTCTTTTTCCCTTTTTTTTGACTGATTTACTGGTTCTGTCTTAGACGTTTGAGAATGTTTCTCAGGCTGAATCTCAGTCTGAGATCCTGAACTAGATTGAGTGGCAGGAAGAGGTCGATAGATTTGAACAGTAGCAACAGGGTCTTCTGACTTGACCCATGTCAAGTCAGTCTGGCACGAAATAGAGGAGACTGCAACAGAGTAAGAAATGGTAGATGGAGTCGTGGTCTGATCTCTTTAAATAGTTTTTTGGCATCCAGGTAGGATATGTTTCTTTCACATTTGAGTTTCATTATTTTAGATTCCATTTGCCACACAGGGCATGATTTGGAGGAAGCAACATGTGGTCCAGAACAGTTAGCGCACTTCAAATCCTTCTCACAGTCAGTGCTATCATGGCTGTCACCACACCGATGACATGGCACAGAGCTATGACAGGACTTTGATCCATGACCAAAACGTTGACACTTGTAGCATCGGAGCGGATTGGGGACATACACATCCACTCCGATACTGAAATACCCTGCTTTTATTGACTGCGGGAGGGTTGTACAGGCAAACGTCAGAAGAAACGTATTTGTGTTCGTGATGACATCGTCCTTCTTGAATGTGAAGCGTCTAACTGCAGTTACAGCCTGGTCTCCCAACTCTGTAGTGATTTCTTCTTCAGACATGTCGGACAGACAACGAGCCCTGTCACGAACAATGACTCGACAAGAATTTAATGTTCTGTGCTCAGACACAGCAACCTCAATATTGGCAAATGTAGAGATAGATAAAAGATTGAGAGATTGCTGTCTCCGAGCACACTCCACCAGAAGCGAACCACTACGGAGACGGGTGACGTTCTTGACTTCACCGCAAATCCCAGACACAGCCTTAGATATGGCAAAAGGATTCAATTTGATGGGTAGTTTGTCAGCAGCCTCAATAACCAGGAATCGAGCCCAGGAATCAATATTTTGAGAAACAATTCCAGTTGTAATTTCAATTTCCTCTAGACGTCTCTTTTTTTCATTTCGAGTAGAACCAGATAGTTGTTGAGCCATGATGAAAAGAATATAATTCAGCACCCCTGTTCCCCACCCACCATCGAGTGTCAACAAGGACAGTGTTATACTGCACCGGATATCCAGGATGCAAACACCAGGGATACAGGGATGTTATACTCCAGCAAATATGACTTGAATAGCTATATTTATCTACCAGATATAGTGCCAGGCAGGTTCAGTCCATGACAAGAAACTTGAGACATACAGAATACAGAGGTCAACATCACCAGATTGGCCCATGAGCCACCGCCTTCTGGCGTAAGACTCTAGGCAGTTTATTCCATCACAAATTGTGAGTACATACAAGTTTAACATGACCAAGACCAAAATAAACATTAAAATACAACACAGGTGTGCAGATACAATAATACGCACAGGGCCTGGCATGACCAGCCGATTGATAAGACCGGGCCCATCTTACCACCCGTCTAGGCGAAGTAAGGGTCGAAGTAGTGTGTTGGGCAAAGGAACACAGTTCAAGGAACCAGTGCCCTCAACTACCAGACTCCCGTCCTCCGCCGACACAGGGACGCAACCCACGGCAAACAGGTTGCCCATTTTAGTCGCCTCATACGACCAGCAATGGGAGGCTGTGGAAATATTCTGCCCCGGTTCCACACGGGGGAAGAGCTATTAGCGATACCCAGCACTCACCACGAGGAGGTTGCTCTTCACGAGTGCCTTGTAATAGAAAGATCAAACGATGAGTACGTACCTAATCCAGGATGTAAATAGGTTTTAGAATTGTCATTGAAAATACATAAATCATTGTTAGAAATGAAATCTTCTACTGTCTTCCCTTTATTGTTTGTATTGACACTTCCCCAAAGTGGATTGTGCCCATTTAAATCACCCATAACAATACAGGGCTTCGGGAGCTGGTCATACAGGGCTTGAAGATCAGCTTGACGGAGAGTTGAAGATGGAGGAACATAAAGAGAGCATAAAGTAAAAACAATATGCATAGTGACACGTACTGCAACAGCCTGAAGTGGGGTATTAAGAGAAACAGGACTGTGAATGATGCCCTGCCTCACTACAACAGAAGATCCCCCCGTAGCCTTATCACCTGGAGGGGAAAAGCTGTGATATGAATCATAATATCGTAAATCTATGTTATCTGTTGTCTTCAGGAAAGTTTCCTGCAAGCAAAATGCTGATGGTTTAAAGTCTTGAATTAATACATGTAAATCATTAAAATTATTCCTAAGTCCTCTACAATTCCACTGTATGATGTGATTAAAACTCATGGTGGTTCAATAGGTGTTCTTGAACGGGAGGGAAGTTCACTCCCATAATCCGTGCGAGAAGGAGTAACCTCCATCTCAAGAGGTTCAAACAGATTGTGAACCTCTACAGAGATGGGTGGAGAAGGAGGCACCTCCAGATGTTGGAGAGCCTTGGTCTTTTTCTTTTTCTGTTTTTGTTGCTGTTTTGTCACATTGGCATCGCCCTTAAGTGGTTCAGCTTGTTTCACTGACGTTTGGTCATCTTGTAGGGTCTCTGTTTGAGAAGAAGTAGACATGGAAAGAGGAGTTTTAGACTGGCTGACTTTGATGGTCTCATCTGAAATGATACGTTGATCCTGTACCATGTTATATCTGTTTGACAGTGAGTTGATCAGTGAGTGAGAACTTTCGTAACTGGAGAAGAGACTGTGGCAGAATACGTTTTGGCAACAGCTGTTTGAGACAGGGGCTGAACTAATTTTTTTGCTTCTAGATAAGAGATGTTTTGAGTATATTTTATTTTTAGAATTTTGGTTTCATTTTGAAATATTGAGCATAATTTGGAAGAAGAAATATGCTCGCCATCACAGTTGCTACATTTGAGTGTTTCATTTTGTGCACTCGAGCTCTCATGAGCTCCTGCACAACGGACACAAACATTTTTGCGAGTGCATGGTTTTGCACCGTGACCAAACTTTTGACACTTAAAGCATCGGAGTGGGTTAGGCACATAAACCTCCACTCCGATGTTAAAGTATCCAGCTTTAATTGAATGTGGCAATTTTTGAAGTTCAAAATTGACAAGATATGTGTTAGTTTTAACTATTGAGTCATCTTGTTTTCTGGTGAAACGCTTAACAGCAGTAACACCTTGGGATTTTAGTTCTGCCACAATCTCCTCTTCACTCATGTCAGCAAGACAACGAGCATAATAATCTCTGATGATGCCTCGACACGAATTTAGCGTCCTGTGCACCGAGACAATAACCTTGGTGTTAACAAACTGCTGTAAATCCAGCAGATTAACGGATTGCTGCCTCCGTGCACATTCAACAAGTAGTGAACCGCTTCGGAGGCGAGTGACATTTTTTACTGTTCCACAAACGCTTTCAATGCCTTTGGAAATAGCAAAAGGATTCAATTTCAAGGGGTTACCATCAGCAGATGTAATAACCAAAAACCTCGGCCAAGAATCATCATTTTGAGGTACTGCCTCTTCATCAGAAGAAACAGAGTCTACATGTCGACGTTTGTAATTCTTTGATGAACCAGATTGACTTTGGTGAGCCATGGTGTAAATTATAAGATTCAGCATCCCTGCTCCCCACCCGCCATCGAGTGTCAACAAGGACGATGTTGCAGTAGTGGAAGCCAGTCTGCAACATCAGGGCTACAGAAAATACAGACTTGAAAAGCTGTGATATCTTAAAGAAAACATGCCAGGCCGGTTCGGCCCATGACACATTTCTAAAGAATACAGAAAACAGAGGTCCATATCACCAGATTGGCCCATGAGCCACCGCCTTCAGGCATAGGACTCTAGGCAAAATTTCATTATATCATAATTCAGATGATAATATCCCTGACTAAAAGCTATTTGGGATATTAATGGTCTTGTGAAATTCAAATTTCCATGCACAGGGCATGACGTGACCAGCCGATTGATAGAATCGGTCCAAGTGGTGTGTTGGGCAGAAGGAACACCTGTTCCTGGCTCCAATGCCCTCAACCACCAGAATCCCGTCCTCCGCCGACACAGGGACGCAACCCACGGCAAACAGGTTGCCCATTTTAGTCGCCTCATACGACCAGCAATGGGAGGCTGTGGAAATATTCTGCCCTGGTTCCACATGGGGGAAGAGCTATTAGCGGTACCCAGCACTCACCACGAGGAGTTTGCTCTTCACAAGTGCCCATGACGAAGGGAAATTACCGGTCGTCCAGATATTATCGAATATATTTAATAGTGTTTCTAAACAGGATTCAGGTAAATGTTTAAGTAACTGATAGTGGATATTATCAGCACCTGTAGCAGTATCATGAGCTTGCCATAAGGCAGTATTTTAGCTCATGAATGGAGAAAACTTCATTATAATCTTCACCATTATCAGAGATAAAATTAATTTTCTTTCTTTTTTGTTTGTCTTTAAATTTCTGAAATTTTGGTACATAATTAGATGATGAAGAATGTTTAGCTAAAGTTTCTCCTTATTTAATTGCTATGTCAGATTTATCAGTTAGTAATGTGTCACCCTCTTTGAGATGGTGAACACTAGATTTGGAACCTTTACCTTTAATCCTTTGAATCATATTCCAAACTTAAGACATCGGTGTTCGGGAATTTAATTTAGTTACATAATTGCATATTTTGTTTGAAAGTACGACGAGTATTTGCATTTAAAATTTAAAATTTATTTAGATTGTGGACAGTTGGGTGATGGCGGAAATATTTCTCTGCCTTTTTTCTAGCTTTTCTAGCTTGTTTACAATCGGTGTTAAACCATGGTTTTCGTATATGTGGATTTGTAGAGGACTTTGGTGTACATTCATCAGCAATTTCTTTTAAAACGTCAGAAAAAACCTGAATAGGATCAGCAATATCACTGAAACACTCAGGAATGAGCTTGCGTGTGGATAATGTTTTAAATAAAGTCCAGTTAGCCTTTGATGGATTGATTGCCCTAATGATAGTTGGGAAATGGTCACTTCCACAAAGATTGTGTACTGACCATTCAAATTCGTTGAGTAGATTGGCGTGAGTTATAGATAAATCTAGAGAAGAGTAGGAGCCAGTTGCAGGATGTAGGTAAGTGTTGGAGTGAGTGAGTTAAGATTTACAGTCACATCGGCCATAATGTGACTACACCAATTTAAACATACATACGTAATATGTGTAAACTTTCTTAAATACCTGTCAACAAAGGACAGTTAAATAACTAGAGTATCACATACATATTTAAAACTAGTAGTGAAGGATTAAACGTTATTACAATACATAACAATACATGATAAAAACGAGCTAGAGATCGCCAGCATCCAAAGTTAGGCCACCATACTAGGGACCGTGGGGACTTACAATACTTTTGCTTCCTTCACGGCTCCCCAGCAGGATTTACACCATGCCTTCAGCCGCTAGCGATTATAGGCAATTGTAGCTATGAATTAAAACTAACAAATATGCTACGATTAAAAATGGGGAAGACCCAAATGTACTTTGAATGATGTGGAACTTACGTACTCTTTCTGGGGGATTATAATTTTACAGTACTTTAACCCCCTTCAAGAATACAGCCACTGACAATCTCAGTTTGCAAAATTGATCTACCAATATTTTAAACGACAGATAGACATTTTCAAAACATATTAATCAAAATTTCTCAAAAGATTCAATATCCATTGAAAAAACAATAATTAAATGAGAACTTGATAGTTGATGATTTGAAATATTTATCCCTTGTGATGGCAAAATCAACACAGTCAAGCAGGACATGCTTGGCCGTGATTCTCTCATCACAAGGGATACAAAATGGAGGATCCTCTCCTTTCAATAAATACTCATGTGTATATCTGCTGTGGCCAATGCGACATCGTCGCATTGTGACCTCTTCAAATCTGGACTGACAACCCAAGTAAGTGGGTTTAACCGATAGTTGGTTTAATTTCATGTAATTTAGTGATACCTACTTGGGTGTCCCACTTCTTTTGCATAAGATCTTTGATGTAAGATCTTATAATAGGTTTAATATCACTGTATGGGATTTTAAGTGGTGTCACAGATGTGTTGAGTGCTGATTTTGCATCAGCATCAGCCATTTCGTTGCCAACGATTCCAACATGGCTAGGTAACCAGCAGAAAACGATGTCATATTGGCCAGTAGCGAGAACATTATATAATTCCTCAATTTCGATTAAAAGTTGATGATGACTTGATGTATTTTCAATAGCCTGAAGACACGAAAGAGAGTCTGAAAATATTATAAACTGCCTATGCCTTGACTGATTTTGAATATATGTAAGAGCTGTTAGAATGGCATTTGATTCCGCTGTGAAAATTGAACTATCAAATGGTAATCTGGACGATATGGTTCTGGATCCAATGACAGTAGCGCTAGCAACTGCATCACTATCCTTGGATCCATCTGTAAATATAGATTTATATGTATCATATTTATTTCTTAATTGATTGTATTCCTGTTGATAAATTAGTTGATTAGATTGATTGTGTCTGATTTCTTTACTTTTGTTAATGTCAAGTCTACCTCTGGCTTCACCAGTTGCCAAGGAGTTGAAGACGGTGAGGAGAAATATTTTCAAGGTTTATATTTGCAGAAGAAATGGCAGTTTTTACCCTTATTCCAAGAGGGGAAATAAGAGAAGATTTATTTTGGTAAAGATCTTCATAACGGGGATGAAAAACACAATCGTATGCAGGGTTAGATTGATTGGAAGATAGTTTGGTAATGTACTGTAAAGATAATTTCATATGTCGCAGTGTAAGTGATTTAGATTGCTTTTGCATTCTCCTCCATACACGATGGAGCCGTAATCAAGTTTTGAACGGATGAGTGCTCTATATAATTGGAGGAGGGTCTTCTGATCACCTCCCTACTTTAAATGTGAAACGACTTTTAATAAGTCAAGCGCCTTCAGGCATTTGGCTTTAAGGTATTTTAGATGGGGTTTAATTGAGTGAGTGAGTTAATATTTAACGTCACATCGGCAATATGTCAGCCATATCGTGACGAAAATTAATACATTAATAACATATAAGTATATATACTTTATAAAAAACTGTCATCAAAAGACAGTACAATAACTAGAATATCACAGAGTGTATTAAAACTAGTTGAGGAACATATAAAAGCAGAAAGAATTAACAACACAATATAAAAATGGGCTAGAGATCGTCAGTAACTGAAGGGAGATCACCATACCAGGGACCATGGGGACTTACAGTGCCTTTGCTTCCTGCATGCGCCCTGGCTGGATTTATATCATGCCTTCAGTCACTGGCGATAGTTAGATGGGGTTTAAATGTCAAGTGGTTATCAAAAGTAGTCCTAAGAACGTGGCTTCTTTTACAATTTTAATAGGTGTGCCATCCAAATAAAGTTCAGGATCGTGATGTGGCTTATATTTACGACAAAAATGAATACTATTGGTCTTTGGTTTCGAAAATTTAATTGTCTTTCTATAGTATGCATATTTTTGCCACGACATGATATGTTAAAATCATCCACAAAAAGCGATCCATCAATTGAATCATTTAAAACTCTAGCGAGGCTAATAATTTTAATACTGAACAATGGGACAGACAAAATACTGCCTTGTGGGACACCCTGATCCTGAATGTAATGATCAGACAGGGTGGTACCCACACAGACTTGAAATTGTCTGTCTGATAAAAATTTGGATATAAATTGAGGCAAACGGCCTCTCAATCTAAAGCCATGTAAATCTTTTAAAATACCGTATTTCCATTTTGTGTCATATTCATTTCAAGATCGAAAAAGATAGACACAGCATGTTTGTTATTTATTATGGCATTTTTGACAAAAGGTTCTAAACGAACGAGATTATCGATGGTACTTCGGTTTTTACGGAAACCACATTGTATATTTGTGATTAAATTATTGGTTTCTAAGTACCATATTAATCGATTGTTGATCATGCGTTCCATGGTTTTGCAAAAAGCAGCTGGTTAAGGAAATAGGTCGATAACTTGAGGGATCCGTATGGTCACGTCCAGGTTATGGTATGGGGACAACTATGGCATCACGCCACGAAGAAGGAAATTTATCAGTCATCAAAAATCAGAAGAAGAGTTTCTAAACATGGTTCTGGTAGGTGTTTCAGAAGCTGATAGTGGATGTTATCAGATCCTGAAGCAGTATCATGAGCTTGACCAAGAGCAGTATGGAGCTCATGTATGGAAAAAATTCATTGTAATCTTCTCCATTATCTGATTTGAAACTAATGTATTTCTTTTCTTCCTGCTGAAATTTGGGTACATAATTAGAAGAGGAAGAATGTGAAGCCAAAGAATCACCAAGTTTATTTGCAATATCTGATTTATTGGTTAATAAGGTGATGAATGGTAGATTGAGTGCCCTTACCTTTGATTTTTTGGACCATGTTCCACACCTTGGATATTGGTGTGTGTGAATTAATTTTTGAGACATAATTTCGCCATGAGTGGCGTTTACTTTGTTTAAATGTTCGTCGTGCTTTAGCATTTAATATCTTAAATTTATTTAAATTATGGACAAGAGGATGGCGACGAAAATAATGCTCTGCCTTTTTCCTTTCCTTCCTAGCTTGTTTGCAGTTTTCATATGTGAGGAATTGCAGAGGATTTAGGAATACACATTTACACATGCAATTTTGTTTAGTTTAGCAGAAAAGCATTGTATAGGGTCAGGAATGTCAATAAAGAAATCAGGCTTAAGTGTTTGCGTGCAAAGAGCCTCATATAAAGCCCAGTTAGCTTTACTAAAATTCAATCTTGATTATGGAAGAACATCAGAAGGGGTCACAGGTGTGAGAAGTGTAGGAAAATGGTCACTTCCACAGAGGTCATCGTTGACTGACCATTCAAATTCAGGCAGTATTGTTGAGTCTGTAATCGACAAATCAAGAGTAGAGTACGTACCCGTACGAGGGTGCAAATATGTGTTTGAACCATCATTAAATATACACAAATCATTATCAGAAATAAAATCTTCCAACGTCTTGCCCTTGTTATTTGTGTGAGTACTACCCCAAAGTGGGTTATGACCATTTAAATCACCCATGATGATGCAGTGTGTTGGAAGCTGGTCATAAAGTGCCTGAAGATCAGTCCGCTGAAGAGAAGTTGATGGAGGAACATATAGAGAGCACAAAGTGAAAACAATGTGCATAGGTATATGCACTGCAACAGCCTGAAGAGGAGTATTAAATGGAACAGGGCTGTGGAGAACACCCTGCTTCACCAGCACTGTGGAACGTCCAGTGGCCTTGGCCCCTTGAGGTGAATATACATGGTAGGAATTATAACGTCTAATGTCGATTTGATCAGTATTTTTCAAATACGTTTCCTGAAGACATAATGCTGACGGTGTAAAATTTTGTAGTAAGAGTTAGAGATCATTAAAATTATTCCTTAATCCTCTACAATTCCACTGAATGATTTTGTTCGAGCTGCTCATGGCGGCTCAACAGGTGATCTTGAGCGGGAGGTACGTCCACTCCAATGGACTGGCTCTGTAGGGGTGACGTCCATCACCAGAGGTTCATATGGGTTATGAACCTCAATTGGTGTTGAAACAGCAGGCATCTCCAAGTGTTGGAGTGCCCTGGTACTTTTTTGTAATTTCTTCTTTTCCTTATTAGTTAAGTGGGCCTTGCCCACAGAACGAATTTCAGTATCTTTAGAAATAGAAGGAGGTTCTGTCTAGGAAGATGCTGACGGATGACCACCCTGACATTTAACAGAAGAATGTTCAAGGACAACCTGCTCATCCTTGACCCAGGAGATATTTGTTTGACAGGAAACAGAGGTTGTCTGAACTGCAGTAACTGATGTTGAAGAAGAGATTGCTGCTGAATATGTTTTTGTAGTCAGAGATTGAGATGCAGATAAAACTAATTTTTGGGCTTCAAGATAGGTAATATTGTTTGTGTCTTTAATTTTCAGGATTTTAGACTCAGCTTCCTCCAAATCAAGTGCTCACCATTGCAGTTGGCACATTTGATGTTATTTGTGCACTCAGAGCTGTCATGCGATCCACTGCAACGGCAGCACACAAATACCTTGCCATGACCAAACTTCTGACATTTAAAAAATCGGAGTTGATTTGGTACATAAACCTCCACTCCGATGTTGAAGTATCCAGCTTTCAATGATTTTGGTATTTGTGGTTGAGAAAAAGTAAACAGGTATGTTTGCGTTTTTCTATGTTGCCATCTTGTGTTTTTCTTGTGAATCTTTTAACATTGGAGCGCCGTGGTTTTTGAGTTCAGTAGCGATCTCTTCTTAACTCATGTCAGACAGAAAACGAGCTAAGTACCTCACAATACCTCTGCTCGAGTTCAGTGTCTTGTGCACTCAGACAACAACCTGAGTATGAACAAACTGTTGTAAACCCAACAGATTGACAGATTGCTGCCTCCGTGCACATTCCACAAGTAGGGAACCATCACGCAGGCGTGTGACATTCTTTACACCACCACAGACATCTTTGATGCCCAAGGAGATAGCGAACGGATTAAGTTTTCAGGGATTTCCATCAGCAGAAGCAAGTACAATGACACGTGGCCAAGAATCGTTTATCTCAGGAGTGACCTCCTCATCAGACGAAAGTACATCCACATGTCTGCGTTTATTTGTCTTTGATGAACCACGTAGATTTGGTTGAGCCATGGAGTGATAATATGATTTGGCACCGCTGCTCCCCTCCCGCCATCGAGTGTCAACATGGACGATATTGCAGCGGAAGCCAGCCTGCAACACCAGGGTTACAGGGGTGTTATACTCCAGAAATAGAGACATGAAAAGCTATGAAAACTAAAAGAATAGATGTCAGGCTGGTTCTGCCCACGACACAATTCCCAAGAACCACAGATTTCAGAGGTCCGTATCACCAGATTGGCCCATGAGCCATCGCCTTCTGGCATAGGACTCTAGGCAAAATATATACCAGCATCAAAAGCGTTATCACATATTATGATAAACAAGTTTTTTATATCAAATTTCTAAAGACAGGTTTTCCATGCACAGGGCAAGGCGTGACCAGCCGATTGATAGAATCGGGCCAATTCTACCACCCGTCTAGGTGAAGTAAGGGTCGAAGTGGTGTGTTGGGCAAAAGGAACACAGTTCCTGGCTCCAGTGCCCTCAACTACCAGAATCCCGTCCTCCACCGACACAGGGGCGCTACCCAGGGCAAACAGGTTGCCCAATTCGGTCGCCTTTTACGACCAGCAATGGGGTGCTGTGGACAAATCCTACCCCGAGTCCACACGGGGGAAGAGCTATTAGCGTTATCCAGCACTCACCACGGGGAGGTTGCTCTTCACGAGTGCCGGTAAGTGTTGGAATCATCAATAAATATGCACAGGTCATTATTAGTGAGGAACTCCTCAATTATTTTACCTTTATTGTTTGTGCGTACCACCCCAGAGTGGGTTGTGGCCATTTATATCACTCATGATTACACAGGGTTGAAGATCAGTCTGCTGGAGAGCTGATGAAGGCGGAATATACAATGAGCAGAGAGTCAAAGCAACGTTCAAAGTAAGTAGAACTGCAATGGCTTGGATATTTGTTTTAAATGCAACAGGGCTATGGATAACATCATGTCTCACAATGATTGACGAACCTCCACTGGCTCTATCGCCCGGAGGAGAAAAATAGTGATATGCATTGAACTGACGTAAGTTAAAATTATCTGTTTGTTTCAGATAAGTTTCTTGCAAACAGAATGCTGAAGGTTTCAAATCCTGGACTAATAGCTGCAATTCATTTAAATTAGTCCTCAGTCCTCTACAATTCCACTGAACAATATTATTTGCATATAGTATCTTTTTGGGGGATTGATTGGGGATCTACCCCGCACTTTTTGTTTAGGGCGACAAGCTATGTGCCCTTGGGTGGATGTTTTCTGACACATCCATGTCTTCAAGTGATCCAAATTTATTGAATATTTTGATTTCTTTTTCTGACCCCTTTGAGGCTCTGCTACTTTGATATTTCTTTGAAGATTCTGACCGTGGTTTGCTTTTGCTTTTGACAACTTGTTTGACATTTGTTTCCGATTGATGTTTTGAACCCGACTGAGATGATGATTGTACCTGTGTGAGAGTCCTGATCACAGGATGATTGAATTTGAGACGTGTTGGGAAGTGTCTCTGGCGTTTGTGTTGATTGTTCAGGTGAAAACAACTGTGGAGTATCAGTGTTCACCCATGTAATATCAGTTTGGCAATTTATGGATTGAGTGTTGACTGGTAAAGTAGGACTTTTTGTGGGGGTTTCGGATGGTGATCTTGTGACAGATGCATACGTTTCTTTTAGTTAAGGATTTTGGAAGTTTTTTAGCATCAGTGAAACTGATGTTTCTGGTGAATTAAATTTCGTTTACTTCCATCTGATATTTCCATACAGGACAATCCTTTGAGAAAGACGAATGGCTTCCGGCACAGATGGCACACTGTTTATGGTTACTGTCACAATCTTCTGTTACATGTGTCTTCTCACCACACTGAACACATGTAGCAGACAATTTTCAAGTATTGACACTATGACCATACTTTTGGCATTTAAAACATCTCAGAGGACTGGGAATGTAGATGTCAACATTGATGTTGCAATATCCTGCCTTTAATGATTTTGGAGCAGTAGGAGATGAAAAAGAGAATAGGTATGTATTGGTCGGAGAGGTCACATTGTTTTAAGGGCTGTGAAGCGTTTGACGAAAATAACACCTTGGTCTTTCATTTCTGAGACGATATCATTTTCATCCATGTCTGCAAACAATCGATCTCTCTCACAATTCCTTTACTGGTATTGAGTGTTCGGTGAGCAGAGACCGAAATCGGGACGCCTATTAAAGACTCAGTTGACATGAGGTTTGTTGCTTGCTACCTTTTACTACATTCAATTAATAATGCACCTGAACGCATGTATACCCTTAGATACTGCGAAAGGATTCAAGGTTTCGTAATCCAGGTTTAATTGTTATTGTTTCGTCACCCGAGCTTCCTACCCACCATGGAGTGTCATAAGGACAATGCTAATAACAAGTGGACCTCCAACTTGCAGCACCAAGGGTACACGGGTGATATACTCAAGCAGAATAATTAAAACAGTAACTATTCCACCAGATTGGCCCATGAGCCACCGCCTTCTGGGCATAGGACTCTAGGCAAATTTCATACTTGAAATACATATATTTGAAACATATACATTTGAAATTCAACTAAGACATCAGTTGTAATAAACAAGGCCAAACCTCAAGTTAAATATAATTCTGAAATAGAATTTGTGCATATACAATTTTGAATGCACAGGGCTCGGCATGACCAGCCGATTGATAGGACCGGGCCAAGACAGAACCTTAGGCCCTAAAGATGTATTGAATCCAGCTCCTGTACGTTACTTTTACAGGCACCACCATGAATGATGGAACCGAAATCCAATTTTGAGTGGATCAGATATCTGTACAAATGAAAAAGGGTTGTCTGATCCCTGTCCCACTTAAGACTTTTGATACGACTAGACCATTAAGGCCTTTATCAAGGGACCATTGTGGGAAGTGACAAAGGTCATCGTGGACAGACCATTCAAATTCATTGTAAACAGATCAGTTGAAAGTTCAGAGTAAAAAGGGCAGAATACGTTCCAGTGGCAGGATGTGAAGAGGTACTTGAATTATCAAAAAAGAGACACGAGTAATAAAAAATCATAAATGACTTTTCTATTGTTTATACTTGTAAGTGATGAAGGTGGTGTATTTACAAAGGGCACAAAGAGTGAGTGAGTGAGTTAAGATTTAACGTCACATCGGCAGTATTTCAGCCATATCGTGACGAGAGTGAGTGAGTTAATAATACATATATTTAGACAATATAAAAAAGCTGTCAACGATTGACAGTACAATAACTAGAATATCACAGAGTCGATTTAAAACTAGTTGAGAATATATAAAAGTCATAAGTATTAGTGAACAACTCAATATAAAAATGGGCTAGAGATCGTCAGTAACTAAAGGGAGATCACCATACTAGGGACCATGGGGACTTACAGTGCCTTTGCTTCCTGCATTGACCCCAGCAGGATTTATATCATCCCTTCAGTCACCGGCGACAGTGCACCAATTAAGCCAAAGATTAAAATGACGAATATTCTACGTCTAAAAGCCTGGCATGCAGAAAAATACTTCGAATGATATGGGACTTACATACCCTCTTAGGGGGACAATAATTTTACGCTACTTCAACCCCCCTCGAGGGTGTAGCCACTAACAATCTAAGTTATGAATTTTGCACTACCAATTTTTAAAACAATACAGTAAATACATTCAAAATTTATGAATAAGCTCTTTTTCCTTTAAAAAACATAGTATTAAATGAGAATGAACTTTACTAAAAAGGTCCTTCACTGTTTCTACACTGAAATATTTATCCCTTGTGTTGGAAAAATCAATACAGTCAAGCAGAACATGCTTGACCGTGATTCTTTCATCACAAGGGATAAATATTTCAGTGCAACATCAATAATGGATCTTTTTAATAATGTTTCGTCTCATTTAATAATTAGCTTTTTAAAAGAAATAGAACTTGTACATAAATTTTGATAAACGTGTTTTGTAATTAATAAATGATCTTTTAATACTGGTCGAATAAATTGGATAACTAAGATTGTCAGTTGCTGTACCTCGAAGGGGGTTGAAGTAGTGTAAAATGATTGTCCCCCGGAGATGGTACGTCGTCAGTCCACGTCATATATAGTGTATTTATTACTACCATGTTTTTAATTGCAGAATATATGTTGTTTTAATTCTGCTAAATTGAAAATAATCGCCAACCACTGAAGGGATGGTGTAAATCCTGCTGGGGTCCATGCAGGTAGGTAAGTACTGTAAGTCCCCATGGACCCTGGCGTGGTGATCTACCTTCAGTTGTTGGTGATCAACAGCCTGTTTTTATGTTGTGTTGTAAAATGTTAATAATTTTTTACATGCTCTCTGACTAGTTTTATGTGAATCTGTGATATTCTAGTTATTATACTGCCCTTCGTCGGCAGAATTGTATGCAGTTTAAAATATATTGTTCATGTCAACTTTTGTTTCGTCACGATATGGCTGAAATATTGCCGATGTGACGTTAAACTTTAACTCACTCACTCACTCACTCACAAGGGATACAAAACGGAGGATCCTCACCTTTTAATATATACTCATGTGTACATCTCGATCTGGACTGAGAACCCAAGTAGGTGTAACCAATATTTGGTTTAATTTCATGTAATTTATTGATACCTACTTGGGTGTCCCACTTCTTTTGCATCAGATCACGGATGTAAGATCTAATTACAGGTTTATAATCACTGTATGGTTAAAGAAGTGGTGTCACAGATTTGTTGAGTGTTGCTTTTGCGTCAGCATCAGCCAGTGTGTTACCAACAATCCCAACATGGCTTGGTAACCAACAAAAGACGATGTCATATTGGCCAGTCGCAAGATCATTAAATAACTCAAGAATTTCAATTAAAAATGGATGTTTACATGACATATTTTTAATAGCCTGAAGGCACGAAAGTGAATCTGAAAAAATAATGAATTCTTTATATTTGGATTTGTTCTTGAAATATTTTAGTGCTGTTAAAATTGCGTGTGCTTCTGCTGTGAATATGGAACTATTATCGGGTAATCGTGAAGATACTGTTCTGGATCCAATGACAGTGGCACTAGCAACAGCGCCACCATCCTTGGATCCATCTGTAAATATAGATTTATAAGTGTCATAAGTGTTTCGTAGCTGATTGTATTCTTGTTTATAAATAAGTGGATTTGTATCAGATTTCTTAAGTCTAGTTAATAATGTACGTGAGGTCTACATTTGGCCTTACCATTTGCCAAGGAGGAGATGAAAAAAGTTGTGTGGGAGCGATATCCTGAAAGTTAATGTTCGCAGCAGAAACGACTGATTTAATTCTTATTCCTAGTGGTGGAACAAGAGATGTTTTCTTATTGTAAATATCTTCGTAAAGAGGATTAAATACGCAATAAAAAGCTGGATTTGACTGATTAGAATATAATTTAGTGATGTACTGTAAAGATAGTTTCAGACGGCAGACTTGGAATAGGAGAAGTGCGAAAGGCTCCAAGGCAAAGCCTCAGTCCTTGGTGATGGATAGTATCAAGTTTTAAAAAAAAATACTTTTACAGGCTCCACCATAGACGATGGAGCCGTAATCAAGTTTTGAACGGATCAGTGACCTGTATAAGTATAAGAGGGTTGTCTGATCCCCTCCCCACTTTGAATTAGATACGACTTTCAACAAATCGAGTGCCTTCAGACATTTAGCTTTAAGTGATTTAATGTGTGGTAAGAAAGGTAAATGGCTATCAAAGATGAGTCCCAAGAATTTGGCCTCTTTTACAACTTTGAAAGGGGTGCCATTCAAAAATATTTGAGGGTCTTTATGCGGCTTATATTTTCGGCAGAAGTGTATACAGTTGGTTTAGATTTATAAAAGAGAGACCACTTGTGAATTTTATTGAGACAGATTTGTAACTGCCTCTCTATGGTATGCATATTTTTACCACGACAAGATATATTAAAATCATCCACAAACAGTGATCCATCCACTGAATCACTTAATACCTTGGACAGACTATTTATTTTAATACTAAACAAGGTAACACACAAAATACTGTCTTGTGGGACACCCTGATCCTGATAATAATGATCAGACAGGGTGGTACCTACTCGGACTTGAAATTGTCTGTCTGTTAAAAATTATGATATAAATTAAAACGACCTCTCAAACCAAAATCATGTAAATCCTTTAAAATGCCATGCTTCCTCAAGTTCAAAGAAAATTGATACTACGTGTTGTTTATTTACAATAGCATTTTTCACAAAGGATTCTAAACGTACTAAATGGTCGATAGTACTTCGATTTTTTCGGAAACCACATTGGATGTTTGTAATTAGATTATTGGTTTCCAGATACCAAATTATTCTATTATTCACCATTCGTTCCATGGTTTTACATACGCAGCTTGTTAAGGATATAGGTCGATATATAGTTCGAGGGATCTGTATGATGCCGGCCAGGCTTTGGTATTGGGAGGACAATGGCATTATGCCATGAAGGAGGAAAATTCTCTGATGTCCATATTTGATCAAATATATCTAAAAGTGTCTCCAGACATGATACAGGTTAATGGTTTAATAGCTGGTTGTGTATGTTATCAGCTCCCGTTGCTGTGTCATTAGCTTGCCCAAGGGCGGTATGTAGTTCGTGTAATGAGAAGACTTCATTATAGTCTTCACCATTATCAGAAGTGAAATTTTCTTTTATCTTTTCCTGTTGTTTCTTTAATTTTTGAAACTCCGGGACATAATTAGATGTTGAAGAATGTTTTGCTAACGTTTCTCCAAGCTTATTTGCAACATCAGTTTTATCCGTTAATAACGTGTCACCTTCCTTAAGATGGTGAACAGATGATTTTGAACCTTTTCCTTTCATTTTTTGCACCATATTCTACACCTTGGATATGGGCGTGCGGGAATTTATTTTGGAGACATAGTTCCTCCAAGACTGACACTTATTTTGTTTAAAAGCACGTCGTGCCTTGGCAATTGTAATTTTAACCTTATCTAGATTATGGACTGTAGGATGGTGGCGGAATTACTTTTCCGCTTTCTTCCTGTATTTTCTTGCCTGTTTGCATTCGTTGTTAAACCATGGTCTACGAATATGTGGAGTGAGTGAGTTGGGTTTAACGCCGCTTTTAACAGTATTCCAGTTATATCGCGGCGTGTCAGCTTAATGTGGGAGGAAAGCCCGAAGTGATGCAGGTCTCAGACGTTTACCACTTCGATGAAACCCACGAGAACGGGTATGGTGCTGACAAACCTAGAAACATAATCGGGGCGAACCGGGATTCGAACCCACAACCATAGGTTTCCGGCGTGCCCAACGGACGCAACTCTGCACAGCAAATCGCGGCGCCTTAGACGACTGGGCCACCCGTGCCCCCTCTACGAATATGTGGAATTGCAGACTTTGGAATTGCTTCATCAGCAATTTCATTCAACATGTCCGAAAACAACTGTATCGGATCTTGAACATGTTGAAAAATGTCAGGTGTTAATTTTTCGGTGGATAATAATTCATATAACGACCAATCAGCCTTTGTAAAATTCCACCGTGTTGTTTGTGGACGATCAGTTGGGTTAACAGTTTTAAGGATTGTAGGGAAATGGTCACTCCCACAAAGGTCATCATGAACTGACCATTCAAATTCGTTGAGAAGGTTTGAATCTGTGATTGACAGATCCAGTGCTGAATATGTACCAGTAGCAGGATGTAAATAAGTGTTTAAATCGTCATTAAATATGCAGAGATTGTTGTCCGAAATCAAGTCTTCAAGCACTTTTCCCTTACTGTTTGTATTTGGACTTCCTCATAGAGGGTTATGCCCATTTAAATCGTCCATGATGATACAGGGCTTTGGTAACTGATCATAAGGATTCTGAAGAGTATTCGAAGGAGGAATATGCAAGGAGCACAAAGTAAATGCAATGTGCAAGGTAAGTCGGACAGCTACAGCTTGAAGATTTGGATTGAGGGGAACAGTGCTATGGATGATGCCTTGCCTGATTAATATAGTAGAACCTCCAGTAGATTTATCACCTGGATGTGAAAACAAATAATAGCAATTGTATTGCCTTAAATCAAATATATCGTTTTGCTTTAGATATGTCTCTTGGAGACACAGTGCTGATGGTGTTAAGTCCTGAACTAGTAATTGTATCTCATTAAAGTTTTTCCTGAGTCCTCTGCAATTCCATTGAATTATATGAGGCGTTTGAGTCATGGTGGCTCAATAGGTGACCTCACACGCGAGCGTGAAGAACTCCTAGCACTGGCCTGTGGAGTTACCGCCATATCAAAAGGCCCAAAGGAGTTACGGACAGGCACCTCTAAAGGAGAGGGTGTCCTAAGATGTTGTCTGTTTAGTTTGATTCTTTCTGTCTTAGTAATGTGAACATTTCCTGGTTTTTCAATAATTGGTAAAGATTGTGATTCAGTCTGTAATTCTGAAGATGATGTACTTGGCTGACAATCTGATTTGTTGGGCTGAATGACAGATGTTGTTTCAACTGGTTTAACAGAGTGAACCCATGTCAACTCAGTCTGACATTCTATGGATGAAGTGGCAACAGTACGAGATACTGCAGCCGAATAAGTTAAAGTTGATGGCAACTGATTAGCTACTTGCTTTTTGGCTTCCAGATATGTAACATTGTTGTGATGTTTCAGTTTTAATATCTGCGATTCAGTTTTCCATAGTGGACAGGACTTTG
The DNA here is from genome assembly GCF_023055435.1 of Haliotis rufescens. Lineage (NCBI taxonomy): Eukaryota > Metazoa > Mollusca > Gastropoda > Lepetellida > Haliotidae > Haliotis > Haliotis rufescens. The sequence continues at coordinate 901,343 of NW_025964384.1, forward strand.
ACCGTACTTCATGTTGGCCATTACAGTTTGCACACTTGACGTCTTCCCTACATTCATTGCTGTCATGTTGACCACCACAACGCTGGCAAACCTTTGGTCGATTACAGGTTTTGGAACCATGACCAAATTTTTGGCAAGTATAACATCGGAGTGGACTGGGGACATACACCTCCACTCCGATATTAACATTACCAGCTTTAATTGAACGAGGAATATTTGGTCGATCAAAAGTGAAGAGATACGTGTTAAGGGGAGTGATAAAACCATCGACCTTTCTGGTGAAACGTTTCACAGCTGTAACTGCTTGATCTTTCAATTCTGAAACAATTTCCTGTTCGGACCTGTCAGAAAGGCATCGAGCTCTGTCACGAACAATGCCTCGACTTGAGTTTAGAGTCTTGTGTGCTGAAACAACAACCTCAACATTGGCAAACTGACTATCGACAAGAGATCACTCCACAAGAATATATAGAATCACTACGGAGACGAGTGACATTTTTCACTTCCCCACAATGTCCGTTAATAGCTTTAGAAATAGCAAACGGATTTAATTTTAAAGGTAGTTTGTCCGCAGCTTCGATCACCAGGAATCGGGCCCATGAATCATATTTGTTGGGAATGATCCCAGAATCATCATCTTCAAGACGTCGTTTTTTGTCGTTGCAAATTGAACCAGGTAGTTGGGTAGACATGGTGAAAGAAAAGTGTTTCAGCATACCTGCTCCCCACCAACCATGGAGTGTCAACAAGGACAGTGTTGTAGCGCATCGAATTTCCAGCATGCAAACACCAGGGATACAGGGATGTTATACTCCAGCAAATATAACTTGAATAGCTATATTTGTCTACCAGTTGTAGTGCCAGGCTGGTTCAGTCCATGACAAGCAAATGGAGACATATATAATACAGAGGTCAACATCATCAGATTCGCCCATGAGCCACCGCCAGAGCGTAAGGCTCTAGGCAATTTATTCCATCCAAAATTGTGATATCATACAAGTAATACATGACCAAGACAGCCTTACATTGTGCATTGTGCATCTACACTATTACGCACAGGGCTTGGCGTGACCAGCCAATTGATAGAACCGGGCCCATTCGACCACCCGTCTTGGTGAAGTTAGGGTCGAAGTGGTGTGTTTGGCAAAAGGAACACCGGTTCCTGGTTCCAGTGCCCTCAACCACCAGACTCCCTTCCTCCACAGACACAGGGGTGCAACCAACGGCAAACAAGTTGCCCAATTCGGTCGCCTTTTACGACCAGCAATGGGGTGCTGTGGAAACATTCTGCCCCAGTTCCACACGGGGGAAGAGTTATTTGCGTTACCAAGCACTCACCACGAGGAGGCTGCTCTTCACGAGTGCCAAGGGCACAAAGAGTAAATGCGATGTTCAATGGAAGACGGATTGCAACTGCTTGAAGATTAGTATTTAGATGGACACCCCAATGAATGACATTCAGCCTGACTAAAATAAGACAGCCTGCAGTCGCTTTTTCATCCGGAGAAGAAAACGAATGATGACAGTTGCACTGTCACAGATCAAATGTGTCTGTTTGTTGAAGATATATATTTTGGGGATATGTGTCAACATGTACGACCACGAGTGTGACCACAAGTGCTCATGTGAGGGCATACTTACATATCAATACCTGTTGCAGAGTTGCACATGACCTGTGAGTGCCTTTGACACTCTCTCAGTTTGGTTTTTCTTTTTGGAACATTATTTGATTTTATAGTTTTGGGGGTTGTTTATGTTGACGTTGATGTGGATGCTATCTGGGTGGATTTGTGAGTTGAAACTTTCTTTGTTTCATGTTAGAGAGTTTCGATTTCAGTAACTTGGTTGTGTGTGTTTCCAACTGTCCAACTGTTTTAACGGTTTTAATGACAGAAGCAAAAGAATGTCCAGTTGTGGTAGCAGATGCGACTAATTTTGCTTTTAGCTTATGTTCTGATCATATTTAATATTTTGGACAATGGATTGAAACTTATATCCACTGCAGTGAGTGAGTTTATTTTAAACGTCACTTCGACAATATTTCAGCCATATCGTGACGAGTTATTATATAATATTTTCACATATATTTAGACCAAATAAAAATCGATTGACAGTAAAATAACTAGAATATCACAGATTATTCGTTAAAACTAGCATACAAACATAAAAGGAAATTACTATATGTCATAATACATTATAAAAATGAGTTATAGATCACCAGCAACCATACAAGGGGCCATTGGGACTTCTGCTACCTACACGGTACCCCAGCAGGATTTACCCCATTTACCCCATCCCCCTGGTCACTGGCCATGGTCAGAAAAATTAGCAAAACAGTTAAAATCAACAAAAATACTACCATTAAAATCACAGAGAAATTTAAAAATACTTTGAATGCCTTACGTACCCTCTCAGCGGAACAATTGTTTTACGATACTTCAAACCCCCTGTGAAGATACTGCCACTAACAATCTCAGTTATGAATTCATTCTACCAAATTAAAACTTACTAACTTTATATATTAAAATCAAAATGTTTCTATTAATTCGCTTTCTTTTAAAAAAACGATGATTAAATTAGCACTGATTTGACTTAAAGATCTTTTTGGGGTGTAATTTTAAAATACTTAACCCTTTTGATGGAAAAGCGGAAAGCAAGACATGCTTGACCGTGATTCTTTCATCACAAGGGATACAGAATGGAGGATCCTTACCTTTGAATATATATCCATTTGTATAACTGCTATGGCCAATACGACATCGTCGCATAATGACCTCTTCAAAGCTGGACTGAAAGCCCAAGTAGGTGTAGCCAATAGTTATAGTGCGTAATAGTGTAATTTATTGATACCTATTTGGGTGTCCAACTTGTTTTGCATCAGATCTCGGATGTAACATCAAATTACAGGTTTGATATCGCTGTATGGGATAAGAAGTGGGGTCACAGATATGAGTGCTGCTTTTGCAGATGCGTTGGCCCAGTCATTCCAACATGGCTGCATAACCAATAGAAAACGATGTTGTCTTGGCCAGTAGCAAGATCATTAAAATAATCAATAAAAGGGGATGTGTGGAAGACATGTTTTTTGTAGCCTGAAGGCAAGAAAGAGAATTTGAACAAAAAATAAACTCTTTTATGTTTTGTTTGGCTGTTGATATACTTTCGTGCTGTTAAAATAGCATTTGCTTCTGCTGTGAAAATAGAACACTTATATGTAATCTGGTTCAGATAGTTGTGAATCCAATGACGGTTGCGCTGGCAACAGCATCACCATCCTATGATCCTTCTGTATATATAGATTTGTAAGTATCATACGTGCTTTGTAATTCATGATATTGCTGTTGATAGATTAGTTGATTTGTGTCGGATTTCTTGAGTTTAGTTAATGTAAGGTCCACTTCTGTCTTCACTAACTGCCATGGGGGAGAAGTGAAAAGCCGAGTGGGGGCTTTGTTTTGGAGATTAATTTGCACAGCAGAAACATCAGATGGTATTCTTATTCCAAGTGATGGAATAAGAGATGTCTTGTTATTATAGAGAATTTTGTAAAGAGGATTAAAAGTGTAGTCATATACTGGATTTTTATTTAGTAGAACCTAATTTAGAGATATACTGCAACGATAATTTGATGCGACGTTGTTGAAGAGACATAAACTGTGAAAAGCTAAAGTTCGGAAGGCTCCGAGACAAAGCTTCAGGCCTTGGTGATGAACGGTAACTTATAATTTAAAAATTACTTCTACAAGCCCCATCGTTAGATGGTGGAGCCGTAATCAAGTTTAGAACGGATAAGACCTCTGTATAGTTGGATGAGGGTTTTCCCCTCCCCACTTAGAATTAGAGACAGCTTTTAACAAATCTAGGGCCTTCAGACATATATTCTTTGAGTATTGAATGTGGAGCAGAAAGGTCAAATGATGATCAATTAGTATGCCTAAAACATTGGCGTCATGTACAACTTTTATCTAATATTAGTTCTGGGTCTTTGTGAGGTTTATATTTTCTACAAACATGAATACAGTTTGTTTTAGGCATTTTAAATCCATTTTCTGGAGACAATTTATGAATTTTAATTAAATAAAGCCGCAGTTGCCTTTCAATAATATTGATGCTTTTTCCACGACAAGAAATGTTAAAATCAACCACAAACAGCCATCCTTCAATCAAGTCGCTTAAAACTTTTGAAAGACTATATATTTAAAGGACTGACTGTATTTTTTTCGGTTAATTTAGGTATGAATCGAAAAACCGATGGGCAAACTGTACGAATCCGCGTAAAATACACAGTCAATGCTTATAATTAAATTCGACAACGAAAATATCTTCAATAGTTTTATCAAAGCAGACAAAAATGACGAGATTGATAAATATTCCAGGTGTAGGAATACATACTGTGGTGTAACATGAATCAGGTGATAGCTTCATTTATGCACATAACTTGACACGCCTACACAGTCATTAGCCAATCAACGGAGAATAGGATCAAAACAATGTTCATTGGACCTGTCAATCAAGGCAAGAGGCGAGAAGCACTGCAACAGTCAGACTGTAACAAGCCGGAACAGATATGTCCGGGAGAAGGCGGCTGTTTCAAATGACATGGTCAGTTACAGCCAGATTCGAACATTAGTTCCCTGAGCCTGCATGTTTGCTGTATCATTACTTCTCGGACGCAAAGGGTAGTTTGGACAATGAATGGGCATGTATGTCGCTAAATGTCCTGTGCATGACGATAAACGTGAGCAGAAAGTGAATACTCACGACTGTAATGTTGGGATGCCCCGACATTCTGCAATAATAAAAGTAGCGCGCCTCGTTGGGCGTGGCTTAATTTCTTTCATTCATTGGGAAATGAATGCAATAACACGTGACCAATTCAGCTAATCAGAAAGCAGGAATTTCAATGAACAGAAAGAAAATGTAATTATATTTATACTAAATAAAGTGACAGACAAAATGCTGCCTTGTGGGACACCCTGATCCTGATTATAATGTTCAGACAGGGTAGAACCCGCGCAGTGATATTGCCTTTCAATTAATATCTCGTAAATGAATTGAGGTATCCAGAATCATGTAAATCTTTTGAAATACCATGTTTCCATGTAGTGTCGTATGCTTTTTCGAGATCGAAAAAGATAGACACTTCATGTTGTTTATTATCCCTCGCCCAACAAAGTTGGCGGGGGATAGAGAAACGGGCTCCGTCCGTCCGTCCGTCCGTACGTCACGTTTCCGGAGCATAACTCGTAAACCGTTCAATATTTTTTCATTAAACTTTGCATGTCTGTCAGGTACATGCTGAACTGGTGCCTTTTGCTATTTAGAAATTTTAGAAATTTTATTTTTTTACGTTTCCATGGCAGCAAGATGGACTTAGGTTCCAAACTCTCCTTGTTTTTACAATTCCAATGACAAGTTCCACCTCGGTTAAAAAAGGTTAGGGTTTGTTTAGATTAAATTAAGTCAAAAATTCTGTAGCAGGGGCGGGGGATATAGCCACGTTAGTGGCAAACTCTTGTTTATTATTGCATTTATAACAAATGGTTCGATGGTACTTCTGTTTTTTCCGGAAACCACATTGTATCTTAGTACTTGTTGGTCTCTTAGGAATAAACTAGTCGATTATCTATCATGCGTTCTATGGTTTTGCAATCTCAGCTTGTCAATGATATTGGTCGATAATTTTGAGGGTCTGTATGATCTCGCCCAGGTTTGGGTATTTGGATAACTACAGCATCACGCCATGAAGGAGGACATTTCCCAGACATCCAAATTTGATCACAAATAGTAAATATTGTATCTGAAGATGATTCAGGTAAGTGTTTCAGGGATTGATAATGAATGTTATCAGCTCCAGTAGCAGTATCGCGAGCTTGTTAAAGTAACCAGCTCTTATGAACTTTGGAAGAGTTGTAAGAGAAAAAAATATAAAGGTAGGTTTGGGTATTGATAATGGTTCCAGCTTGTGTTTTTTTCTGGTAAACCCCTTAACTGCGGTGACATCTTGATTTTTAAGTTCGGCTGCTATCTCTTCTTCTGTCATGTCTGACAGACGGCGAGCTCGATCACGAACGATGCCCCTATTTGAGTTCAGTGTCCTGTTCACAACAACCTGTGTGTTTACAAACTGCTGAAGATCAAGCAGATTGACAGATTGTTGCCTCCGTGCATATTCCACAAGGATGAATCCACTACGGAGACGTGTTACATTTTCAACCTCACCACAGGCACTTTGTATGACCTTTGAGATCGCAAACGGGTTGAGGTTTACAGGACTTTCATCAAGAGTTGTAATGACTAAGAATCATGGCCAAGATTCAGGAAACATTTGAGATAATTCTTCTTCAAATGATGACGAAAGGTACCTTCTTTTGTTTGTTTTATATGAACCAGTGGATGTATTGGTAGCCTTGGTATGATCATAATATTCAGCACCCCTTACCCTACCTGCCATCGAGTGTCAACAAGGACGATGCTGCAGCAGAAGCCAGCCTGCAACATCAGGGTTGCAGGGATTCCATACTCCAGTAATAGAGACATGGATAGCTGTTGTTAATAAAAGGATGTCAGGCTGGTTCGGCCCATTGTATTTTCCTATAAGAACACAGAATTCAGAGGTCTGTATCACCAAAAGCTCAAAAGCCACCGTCTTCTGGCATAAGACTCGACGCGAAATTTATATTTACATTATCAAGGTCATCATATATTCTTTATCAAAAATGGTCTGAGATGACATTTTTAAATAATCAAGCATTCCATGCGCAGGGCATGGCGTGACCAGCCGATTGATAGAAACCAGCCAATTCTGCCACACGTCTAGGTGAAGTCAGGGTCGAATTGGTGTGTTGTGTAAAAGGAACATCTGTTCCTGGCTCCAGTGCCCTCAACCACCAGAATCCCTTCCTCCAGCGACACAGGGGCGCAAACCCACGGCAAACGGGTTGCCCAATTTAGTCGCTCGTACGACCAGCAACGCGGTGCTCAGGACACATTCTACCCCGGGTCCATACAGTGCCAGTCAGTTGAGGAAGACATATGATCACCCTGACAGTTAAAGCATTTGAGAGCCTTGTGAGCAGAACAGCTAACAGATATATTTTAACCAACTTAGTTGATGTCACGAGATTGACAGCTTGTGTTTTCCTGGTATATTTCATCAAAAGTGCTCCCGATTGTAATTTCTTAACATCCTTCAACTCACCAGCTTTAACCTTGAGTTCTTTCTCCAAACGAAATGGTGAAAACGTAGCTAGAGTATCGTTAATCTTTGCTTCCATGACAAGGAACCAAGGCCATGTATCCCTCTTGGAATGCAACAACCTGGTCACCGTTTCATCATCCCATAAATCGTGCTCAGAATCAGATTCTGATACTGTTTGTTTTTTCATTGTGTTCACTCCATGTTTTATATGTTGTGGTTCAGCAAACCTGCTCCCTACCAACCACGAAGCACCAACAAGGGCGACGTCATATGTAAGCGGTATTCAAGCAAACGTAACCCCATAGGGATACAGGTATGCTATATCCAAGAGGATCAACCAGATTGGTCAATGAACCACCGCCTTCTGGGTATATGCTCTAGGCAAGTTTAATAATAAACTTGATGATTAGGAGACGCTTTCAAACGTAATACACAGGGCTTGACATGACCAGACGCTTGGCCCATTCCACCAGCCGTCTAGGTGAAGTCAGGGTTGAAATGGTATGTTGGCTAAAAGGAACACTGTTCCTGGCTCCATGCCCTGAATCATCAGAATACCTTCCTCTATCGATACAGGGGTGCAACCCTAGGTAAACGTCTTGCCCAATTTAGTCGCTTTTTCAGGCGACTATGCTTGTCGTAAGAGGCGACCTAGGGGATCGGATGGTCAGGCTTGCTGACTTGGTTGATGCATGTCATCATTCCCAATTACGTGGATTGATGCTCATGATATCAATCACTGGAATGTTACTGAGTGCGGCGTTAAACAACAAACTAAAACAACATTCTAACACAGTTAGACAGGGGAAAGGCAATTACCGTTTCCAAGGACTCAACACGTGGAGGTAGCTCTTCATGACAAAAATATGCATTAAAATAAATCACACGTGTGCTTACTCAGTATTATGCACAGGGATTGGCTGATAAGCCGACTGATCGGATATGTCACATCCTACCATCCGTCTGCGTGACTTAAGTGTCAAAGCGATGTATTGGACAAAGGAACGCTATTCCTAGAACCAGTGCCCCCAACCACCAGACTTCCGTCTCCCATCGACACAGGGACACAACCCATGGCAAACAGGGCGCCCAATTTGGTCGGAGCAATGGGCGGGTGAGTTTGTTAAAATTTAACGTCGCATCGGCATTATTTCAGCCATATAGCGACGAGAACAAGTTGAAATTTTCACAAGTGAGTCATCAATGCAAATTTATATTTAAAAGCACATTTAATCAAACATTCATAACAATATCATTAACACAGTTAAAAACACGGGCCAGCAGTAGCCAAAGCTAGGCCACATCGCCAGGAACCATGGGGACTTACAGTAGTTAGGCTTCCTGCATGACACCCAAGCAGGATTTACTTCATCACCTTAGCTACTGGTGAGTGTGCACAATATTAGCCAATATTAAAAACAATACTCAGCAATGTGTTTGCTTAAAACACTGGTTCATGATAGGAACAGAGCCTTCAATAATGTCAGTCGGTAAAAGCATCACACCAATTTCAAAACAAGAATTTAATTATTCACATACATACTTAAAATTTATTATACAGACCAATTTCTTTCACGTAACTTAATCGATATGGCTGAAATATTGCCGATGTGACGTTAAATATTAACTCACTCACTCACGTAACTTAAGATGAGATGCCCGCTGACACGGGAAAAGAGATCTTTCTGGTTTATGCTTTGATAATGTGTATCCCTTTTTGATTTTGTGAATCCCTTGCAAAGTCCACACAGTCAAGCAAAGTATGCTTGACGGTGAACCTTTCATCACCAGGTTACACTTAGGAGGTTTGTCCTCATCTGTCTTAAGCAGATATTCGTGGGTAAACCGACTGTGGTTAATATGACATCGTCGTTAAACGACCTCATCATGTCTTCTAGGTGTGACCGATTGTTGGTTTTAATTCGTGATTGATTCCTACCTGGGTGTATCACCTCTTTTCCATGAGATCCCGAGTATAACTCTTGATGATTGGTTTGAAATCACAGTACGGGATAAGTAGTGGAGATAATGGTTTGTCAAGAGCTGCTTTACCTACAGCCCAGGATTTCGAGCTGCCAAGGTTTGTCAACATGACTTGATGACCAGCAAAAGTACTATGTCGCATTGGCCAGTAAAAAGATCATTGGAAAGTTCTAAAATGTCGAGGATTATGGGACGATTTGTATTTGTACCCTTGATTTGTGGCTGGACAGACTTGACCCATATCAGATCAGTCTGGCACTGGATAGAGGCAGATTATACAGGAGCACGGGAGACAGCAGCAGAGTTACAAGCTACAATCCTCTTCTTAGCTTTATGGTAGGAGAGATTTTGTGCAGTCTTGATTTTCATTTAATTCATGTTGCCCCTCACGGAAGGATTTGGAAGAGGCCCTATAGTTCCAATCGCAGTTTGAACACTTCACATTCTTCCTGCAGTCAGTGGCCTCGTCCTTGTCACCGCAGCGGTAACAAAAAGCAGAGGCATGGCAGGACTTGGATCCATGTCCAAACGCGTGTCAGGTGTTGCACCGGAGTGGATTGGGGATACAATAACCAGCTTTAATCGAATGTGGAATCTTTGAACTGGCGAAAGTGAAGAGATATGTTCAACAACACCATTCTTCTTGACAGAAAACCGCTTCACAGCTGTGACTGACGGTACGTTGGGCAAGTTCTCCCATAATTTGTTCTTCGGTCATGTTGGACAATGCTCTTACATTAGTTGAGTGTCTTGTGCTCAGAAACATCAACCTTGATGTTGACAAACTCTTTCAGACTGAGTAGATTGACGGATTGTTGTGTCTTTGCACGCTCTCACTGCAAAAAAAAATCCATATATACAAGCTTATATATCCTTTGGAAAGATGATATTTCCAAAGGATATACAAGATTGGAATGATGATATATACAAAAATATACAAGTTTGTATATACGACATATACAAAAATATACAAATTTGTATATATGGTATATCCAAATTTGTTTTCTTTGTATATATTGGTAAAGGGAGATAATTGTTATGTATTTGTGTATAATTATTATATATATATATGCAAATTTAATTGTAGGGAAAACATTGTTATAATGTCAAATCTAGGCGGAACGCGGAAAATCGCGTTTTTTTAAAAACGGCAGTCCTTGGAAAAATCCTCTTCAAAATATAATGAAAGATATTTTTTTTAAAATACTCCGAAAATATCGTGTTGCCGGACAACCGTTGCGGATTGTCCTGTTTTCGAGTTTTCAGCATCAAACATGCCTTTATTATTATTCATCACACAATCATGGGATCATTTCCGGACATCATACGTTTTCTATCCTGAATACTTGCACTATAACGGGAGGGGGTGGGTGGGTGGGGTGGGGGCGTCACACAGAAATTGTTAATAATCCAATAATGACTTTTTTTATGATAAAGTTGTCTTTTATAAGTGAATGAGATGTTTTACAGTTGTTCATGTGAAAAATCTATGAATGTTTATTCAGCGTCCGAAAACCCATAACACGGGGATATATGTTATATTATTGTTTTATGTTTTACAAAAGATAATAAGTACAAAGGTATGCTTTTCTCAATATGCTTCAACATGGGGAAAGGGACATTGCACGTTTGTGGCAGTATTGCTCCCAGATGGCGTCCTCGTCCACTAATGCCTACGGCCTACAATAAACAAAGTCATGCACCAGTGATTTTCAGCGACACCTACTATCAGTGCATCATTTCTGCATCATTGCATTAGTTCTTGTAGTATATACACCAGCAGATATTTGATGATTTCAAAGACATTTCAAAGAGTTCATTCCTAGCATGGGTATGTTGTTTTCATTGTGTAGGATATATTCCACACTGTTTTATTTATTTGTAGGCAAAAGTGGACTTAGGCATTAGTGGCTGGAACCCAGGTGGCCGGGTGCGCAGAAACTATTCCCGATTTTTTAAAAGTACTGATTTAACTCCGAAATTTTACATCCGCCATCTTTGTTTTTTTTTACTTTTGCCACTGTTACATTTGTTGGTATGAATATTGTCCAGACGGCACAAAATTGCTTAAAATGCAATCAAATGTTCAAAACATTTCTTGGGGCTCAGTCTAATATTGTTAGCAAAGTCAACAAACTACGACCATAAATGTAATGTACAACAGGCGCAAGAAAATTTTAAAAAATTCTTACAAATACAAATGATAAGAAGTCGAATATGAATACTTATACCTGTACTTTTTAGAACAAGAAATTGACACATTGACGTATTCAGATTAAATTGATATGTTCTTTACTTATGTAAATGCAAATGATAAAAAAATAATTAACAGTGAGATACTATCGCTATTGTGCAAAGCATCCAGTCCCAATGAAAGTGAACAGCATGCCGATGTTATACAAAGCAATCATATAACATATCGCGACTGATAGTTCTAAACAATCAGGCAATCAACATAATGACGGTATCAGTGGGCACATCGTGATATTTGAAGATAAAAAATGATAACACATGTCATCAGTCTGTGAAGAAATAATACACAGCATCTTGACAATGAACAAAAAGAAGAAGAAGAAGAATAGTTTATTAAAGTGTCACTATTTAAACAACCAACCATTTTGGCTTTTGAGACAAAATACCAATCACACCCCTCATAGAAGTACAACGAACACACACATCCGCAAATTCAGTCACTAACCCACCCACATATATTACGTTACACACACCACACCACACCACACCACACCACACCACACCACGGGATTCCATACTCGGTATTGACCCATGACATATCCTTCATGTCAGGGAATGGGTTTTTGGATGGTGGTCAACGGACACGTCTTGCCTTAGGGAAAGCTGCTGTACTGTCCAGCTTCTTAATGTATGTCTCATCTGCGAGCCTCTTCGCCATCTGCAGTTCCGTCGTCTCGCAGTTCTTTGGTCGTACTGTAAAAAATCTTTATGCCGTCTTCGTCTTCATAGTTACTTTCCTCGGAAGGCATCAACTGAGCTATCTTTAATGCGCCCTCGTACCTCTGTTTCTTCTGGACGGGAAGGTTGCGATGGCGTATCCCGAGGACTCGGTTACGACTCTTCTGAAGAAAAACAACAACTTTATTTACAATTGCATTTCAAATTTATAATGCATATGTATGTATATCCATGTATATGCTCATGAGCAATGGAGGAGAATATGTGAAAATCAAATTCAAATTTATTCCGATAACCCTTAAGCAACGTGTCAGTATTATAGCTTGATGTATTAGAACAACACTATTTGGGAATGCCAGGTGCTACTGGTAGTGTTGGGTATGCTTACCCTTTTTGAAGATTCAACATCAAACGGATTACATCACACTCTGAGTAAACAATCTCATTTAACCCTTAATTAGTTAATTAATCTGCAGTATATTGTATCACTTAGTATTGCCTTAACGAGGAGTAATCCCTTGTCAGTTGTTGGTGAGTGATCAATTTATGCCTTGAGAAAGGGATTAGCCTTTCTCACAATAAATTAACATTTCACACTGCAACAGAAGAGATTATCGATCATTATGCCTTTATAAGAAAGTGAGAAAGATAAAGATTGAATGATACATAACGGGCCGTGCCTGCATTATATAGCCTGAAAGAATCGTCACTGTAAACTAATAGAGGATTAATTTCAATTTTACAGAATATTCAACTGCTAAGTATATGATAAAGTGTTGAAGTAGCAGCTGGCTTGGTCTAATTGGTATTCAGTCCCTGGGACACAAATATTGTTTAATAGCATTGTTTTGTGAGCAGCCGGATGCGTAAATGATATGTAATATATTTCCGTATTATATTTTATAGTACTTGTTGTTTTAATATTGTTAACAACAGAGAGAACGAAGATTTTTTTTTGAAAACCATAACAGCATGCATATGTTCTAGCAAAAGGAAACTTGATAAATATTCATTTTGCTTAATTTCTACTTTGGAAAACTTATTTGGAGCTCTGAAAGCTTGACGCTGTATAATTTGGGACGCGCATGGTTGGATGCAAACTAAATGTTTAATTCTCGCAAATTAAGACACCAGCGGCGGTATAGGAGCATATATCTAATGTCATTCAATACAGAATAATACATGAAGATGTTTCAATGTTAAGATTAAATATTTCTAACGATATGGAAATTAAATCTTGATAACTGTTTTTAATCTTTGATCTTTTGGGAAAATAATAGTGGAACTGGTTGAGTGACTGACGTATTCTACATTAAAAAGTGACAGATACGTGATTTACATCATTAAAATTTAAAGTGATACAGTGATACAATTATAAGTGAGGGTTGTGATTTATTTAGGGACGAAGTCAGTATTTGGGGATTCAACTTGCGCTTTCCGACATTATGCGTATTTCGCACACGATTAAGAAAATAATGTAATTCATTTATTTATATGAAGTACAAATGCATCAATCCTTAATCACCCGACTTGTTGAATGTTATTTCGTGAATACACAAATTGCATAACACATTCCCTGAGGACAAACCCAAATGGCCCGTCCCTTTGTGACAGGTGTTAATTAGAGAATGTATTGCCACCACATTATGTCCCGGCACTTTTATGACATGTAATGAACCTAGTCGGTCCCTGAATCTGTAACAACAACATTGGTCTTAAAAAATCAAAGTAGCATAAATGTTACGTAATTCGTATTAAAAAATTGACTGATAAATATAACATGAATATAATTGCCCTTTTGGGGATAACATAATATTGGGAAAATATACTTAAAAGTACATGATTAAAGAATTTCAGAATCAACTGTTTCTTGTATTTATGACCGACTTCACACAAACTGAATAATTAAACATATGTTTATATAGCTATAATTACATGCATGACACCTACATTATCATGAAATAATAATGTTGGTCATGTTTGTTAATTTGTACATTTCGTTGTTATTGGTATCCTGGGGATGTTGTAATTATACACGTGTTCTGATCTTATTTGACGTAGAATACATGAAACACGATTGGTCAACAGTTTGGTGCGATCGATGGAAAGGTGTTCAATTACTAAGAAAAGCTATTTAACTGTTTAATACTTAATACGTGTCTTAAAATATGAATTAATTCTTAAGTTATAACATTAGTGCAAATTCACCCGAATGTAGGATGTACATGGACCGATTTCAAAATAGCTAAATTGACAAATTGTTTCCCATAAACCACTGAATATAAACTCACTTAGCCTTTAGAATAGAAAGGCGAATCGTTTCTTAATATATTGTCTTTTAAGCCGATGGAAGTTTAAATCACTACAACCAAGTCCGAGGCGATAAAGGATTATGTGACAAAATCTGGTATCATGGCTTAACTGTATATAAGTCACACTGTCCAAGTTTAATAATCCTCTATATCAGATGACTATTCAAATTATTAATGGTATCAGGTAGGAATAACTTGGCAAAGCATTCTGTTCTACAACATATAGCCTGTATATTGGTTTGATTTCTATAAATGTAATTACTAACAGCAAAGATGTTTTCCATCTTGTAAAAAGGTGTAATGGCTGTGTTAGTTTCTCTATATATTTTCTCGTGGCCTGTACCCCTTATCGCCCTACAAATAGTCCGTATAGTCTGTATTAAGTGAGTGAGTTAAAGTTTAACGTCTCATCGGCAATATTTCAGCGTCCGGAATGAATCTTAGTGGAAACATTCTAGGATTAATTCTTGTTCTAATTGGTACAATTATCCCAAATATGGGCATGATATGCTTGTTCATAACTTCTAACGATTTATGTGAAAGGAGTTATTTAACTGAGTGAGTGAGTATGGTTTACGGCGGTGGACACCAGAAAGGTATCTAAGACTTCTAAGGCAATTAATCATAGGGATTTCCTTTTTAACTCGTCAATATCAGAATCTGACTGAAATATTATTCCCAAAGTCATAAATATTAATTCCTTTTATTTTAAGATTAGGTTTTGCACTTGGGAAGACTTTAATTTAACGTGAAATAGAAAGCTTATGTTTTCTCTGGATTCAATTTTACTTACTTTCATCCATTTGGTAATTTTCTCCAAATCAGCATTAATATTTTACGCAGTAGTATTTGGAATTGTCCCTTTGGGGAATTGTCTGGACCCCACTGCAAACACAGTAAACAGAAATTCCAATGTGAATAATATGTACAATAGTTTGTTGGCTCGACATGCAAGACTCCATAATTTTAGTTATAATGTAAAACTCATAGTAATATTAAATTATATTTAAAACAAATAATTAATATATTTTACATGGGAGACGAAGCGACACACATTTTATTTTATAATAATGCACAATTTTGAATGCTTTAAACCTGTTGCATTAAACAAATACTGGATTTGATGTAGTCATATAGTGAATCAACATGTGTCTAGTCTTCCAAATGTTCTATTGCGAACACATATAGTGTCAGCGCTCATGATCGCCATATCTATGAATGAATAAAAATATCATCATTAATAAACTCACCTGAGCTCACTGTGTGTTCTGAAGACAAATCGCTGTTAGGCATCCTGCACGGCTTCGTTCACGTTCACCCTCAAATGTACCATAGAAATCTGTGATTGTGCGTGTTCAATGTTCGAATGCATTTTTGCGACAGGCGTTCGTTTATTTTTTAAAATTCCACTAATTTCATCACATTGAGTTGCTCGCCTCTTCTCCAGTTGCTCACACTCTCAACTGATGTAGCTGCCTTGATTAACTGGAGTCCGGATGTACCTAATTACAAACTCTGTTCTAATTATGCTAATCGTGGAAGTGCATTATACTGGATGACAAACTTAGTAATCCTTTCACACTAATGATCCTTGTTTACAATGAACGCATGCCAATTGACTAAACAAACATCCTTAAGTAGAAGTATCGCAATGGACGGTGTGTACAACTGTTTGACAAACAATGTCAACCAATATTTCATATTTAGAATCACCATTACATGAAATCACAGAAACATATATATTAAATTTTACTTTGAAAACTCCAGAACTAATGTCGTGAACGTAATATAATAGGAATTTATTCCAACGATGTGTTTCCTATATATGTTTCCTTGTACAATTTTAAATTAATGGATTTTTTATCTATTATTTTGCAATGATCGTGACAATCGCTAAAAGGCTACTCTCTTGCTATTCCGTTTAGTGGTTATTCTAGTTTAGACAGCGACAGCCACTCGTTATACAACCAGTGCTTTTCTAACCCCGATTTATTTAAGACAGCGTCTATCATTCGCTATACAAACAGTGTTTTTTCTAACCCCGATTTATATGTCTTCAAAACATCCACTTTTAATCCAAATTCTTGAGTTATTTAATGATCTTGCTACTGGCCAATATGACATCGTCTTTTGTTGGTTACCAAGCCATGTTGGTATTAAAGGTAACACAATGGCCGATGCTGCTGCAAAAGCAGCCCTCAACAAATCTGTGACACCGCTTCTGATCCCATACACTGATTTTAAACCCATGATTCGATCTTACATCCGAGATCTTATGCAACAGAAGTGGGACGCCCAAGTAGGTATCAATAAATTACATGAAATTAAACCAAATATCGGTTACACCTACTTGGGCTGTCAGTCAAGATTTGAAGAGGTCATTATGCGACGATGTCGTATTGGCCACAGCAGATATACGCACGAATATTTATTACAAGGTGAGGATCCTCCGTTTTGTATCCCTTGTGATGAAAGAATCACGGTCAAGCATGTCCTGCTTGACTGTGTTGATTTTTCCATCGCAAGGGATAAATATTTCAATGTAAAAACAATTAAGGACCTTTTTAATGATGTTAATTCTCGTTTAATATTATGTTTTTTAAAGGAAATAGAGCTTTTTCATAAATTTTGATGTGATCAATGTATTGTTTTACAAATTGGTAGTGCGAAATTCATAACTTAGATTGTTAGTGGCTGTACCCTTGAGGGGGGTTGAAGTAGCGTAAAATTATTGTCCCCCTAAGAGGGTATGTAAGTCCCAAATCATTCGAAGTATTTTTCTGCACACTAGGCTTTTAAACGTAGTATCTTCGTTATTTTAATCTACGGCTTAACTGGTACACTGTCGCCAGTGACTGAAGGGATGATATAAATCCTGCCGGGGTCCATGCAGGAAGCAAAAGTACTGTAAGTCCCCATGGTCCCCAGTATGGTGATCTCCCTTCAGTTGCTGACGATTTCTAGCCCATTTTTAAATTGTGATGTTCATTAATGCTTACTGCCTTTTAATATTCTCAACTAGTTTTAAATCAAGTCTGTGATATTCTAGTTATTCTACTGTCCTTCGTTGACAGCTTTTTATTCAGTTTAAATATATGTATCATAAATGTATCATAAATGTACTTTCTCGTCACGATATGGCTGAAATATTGCCCATGTGACGTTAAATAATAACTCACTCACTCACACTCTAACCCCGATTTAGTTAAGACAGCGGCAGTCTTTCCCCATACGAACAGTGCCTTTCTAACCCTGACCTAGTTAAGACGGCGGCAGCCTTTCGTTATACAAACAGTGCTTTTCTAACCCCAATTAAGTTTATACAGTGGCAGCCTTTCGTTAAACAAACAGTGCTTTTCTAACTCCGACCTTATTAAAACAGCAGCAGCCTTTCGTTATACAAACAGTGCTTTTTCAAACCGCAATCTAATTAAGACAGCGGTATTATTTACATTATCTGTTACTAAAATCTGCACAAATGTTCTATTTCTTATGTAAAATGCTGTCAACATCAAGAAATAAAAATTATTTCATAACACTCCAAATATAGTTGCCATAATGAAATAGTATTAACGTGTTATTGTCACGTGCAAAAATGCTGTTCGGTAACATTAGTTTTAAACCCAAAGAACACCTCTTACGAGTTCCAAAAATTAAATGAAGCAGTGGTAAAATCTATCCATATATACAAAATTGTATAGTTTTGGAAATACCAACTATACAAAATTGTATATTTTGGAAATACCAAATATACAAAATTGTATATTTTGTATATATGGGTATTTTTTCTTGTGTCTACAAGGTTTAGTGACATTTGAAACCGCTCTACAGATACCAGCGATAACTTTGGAGATTGCAAAATGATTCAGCTTTATTGGTCCTTTGTCAATTATTAATACACGTGGCTAATAGTCAGATCGAATGAATGTATTCTCGTCAGACGAGGTCATAAAATATTTCTGCATCCCTTTTCCCAACCAACAATGGAATGGCAACAAGGACGGTCTAATGCTACAGCGGATCTCCAAGCTGCAAAGACCGAGGATAAAGGGGTGGTTTACTCCGGACAATTTGACGCAAAGAGCAATAGCATTCTAACAGATTAAAGGTTAGGCTGGTTCGGTCCATTGGAGAGGTACAGAATTCGGAGGTTAGCATCACCAGATTGGCCCACGAGCCACCGCCTTCTGGGCATAGGGCTCTGAGCATATATATATATTTATATATAATGTGTATAGCATAGACATTTAGAATAAATTTATTTTTAAATACCAAAAGTTTGGTAGAATCAGGCCCATTCTACCGCCCGTCTTGGGCGCACTATTGCCGGGTCCGGCGCCCTGAACCACTAGACTCCATTCCCCTGCCGACACAGGATCGCAGCCCTCGACAAACAGGCTGCCCAATTCGGTCGCCTTTTACGACCAGCAATAAGTTCTGAGGACACAGTCTTTGTACCCAAGGTCCCCACCCGGGGGTCGGTGAAATGGGGTGCCGGGGACACATTCTATACCTTGGTCCCTATGGGGCTCAATCATTATGAGGCAGGATGTTATCCACAACCCTGTTATTTTTAAGACTACTCTATGCATCGTGACGTACTCTTCACCTGGCTTATACTCTGTGCTCACTATATATTCTGCCTTCATTTTTTCAGCAATCTCATATTCCACCTCTCTCCAAACAAAATCCCAAACCCTGTGTAATCATGTGTGATTGAAATGGCAACAACCCACTCTTGGCTTTTACAAACACTAAAACTAAAGGTATTATTTCATCTCAAACAACGATCTATGTATGTAAAGGTGGATTTCGTCTCCAATAACGACCTATGTATAGTTTATGATGACAACTCTCATTTCCATCCTGTAACTGGGCTCTACCCTTCTCTAAATTTGTCTCCAACTGATTATAACCTTTTTCAACGAATTTGAATGGAGTCCACAAATACCTTTGTGGAAGTGACCATTTCCTAACAGTCTTTTCACCAGTAAATCCATCTGATACTCAGCCTTCGATGGGATTGAATTTTACAAAGGCTAACTGGTATTCATATGAGAAGTTTTGTCAAAATCAACAAAACTCTGAATGGTGAGTGATGTTGCTGATGCTATTCCGGTTTTCACTGATGTTTAATTGAAATATGATACTTACAAATCTATATATACAGAGTTAATATCATTGGATCCAGAATTCTATCAACTAGACTACCAGATAACGCTTCCCCACTTTCATAGCCGAACCACATTTCATTTAAATTTAGAATATATCCAACATTCAGTATTTTAACTACCCCCCCCCCCCCCCCCCCCCACACACACACACACACACCCCACACACACACAGCCACACACCCCCCAAAAAAGAAAGGAACTGAGCATAGCAAACACTGAATACAGTAAATGTACAGTAGAAATGTATTCAAAAGCAATGATATTGCATGAAACAAAATTCATTTGTCTGCAAACAACAACATTAAATGTCTATGCTGTACAGTATCGACTAAAGGATGTTAATGGGGTCAAAACCTAAAGTCACAGACTCGGTAGGGTGTATGCCCGCCGGCTGCATGGATAACAGCTGTACATCGACGCCTCATGGATGAAATTAATCGTGTATGAAAGTTTATAAATAATCATGTCAGCATCCTGTTTTTCTTGACACCACTGGACTGCCTCCGTGGCCTAGTGGTAAAACGTCCGCCCGGAGAGTGTAAGGTCCGGGGTTCGAGCTCCGGCCGCGTCATACTAAAATACGTTAAAAGATGGTACTTGTTCTTACCCTCTCTGGCGCTCGGCATTAAGGGGCTAAAACAAGGACTGGTCGGCTCGGAGTCAGTATAATGTGTGTGAGTGGGGTATTCATGTTAAACTGCGGCATTGTATCTCTGTGGGCTTGCACTATAAATCGGCATCAGTCCGGACTAGTACAAGCAGCCACATAAACACGTGCATGCACGTCGCTATATAAGTGCAATAATCTTGGACGCGACGTTAAACCCCTTTTCACCACTCTTGACACCACTGAGCAACATAAGAATCTTGCTACTGGTCAATACAATATCGTACTTTGCTGGTTACCACATCATGTTTGGTATCGTTGGTAACAAAATGGCTGATGCTGCATCAAAAGCAGCACTTAACAAATCTGTGACGCCGCCTCTTATACGTTACTCTTATCATAAACCTAACACAAAAGAAGTGGGACACTCAAGTGGGTATAAATATAATACATGCACTAAAACCTACTGTTGATTGCACCTACTTGAAATGTTAGTCCAGATTTGAAGAGGTCATTTTAAGACGATATCGTATTGACCATTGCAGCTATACTCATGAATATTTATTGAAAGGTGGGCATTCTCCGTTTTATATCCCTTGTGAAGAGAGAATGACAGTCAAGCATACCATGCTTGACTGTATTGATATTTCCACGACAAGGGTTAAATATTTCAAAGATTGATCCCTAAAGGCGATGAAGGGCGGTAAAATTATTTTCCCTTTGAGAGGGTATCGTAGGACCTTGTCATTCAAAATGTGTTATCCCTATCATAGTTATAATCACAGTAATATATGCGTACAATTGCCTGCAGTTGAAGGGATGGTGCAAATACTGCTGGGGACCTACAGGAAGTCCCGGTTGTTCCTGGTATGGTGACCTAACTGTGGTCCCTGGTGATATAGAGCACGTTTTCATATTGTCTTGTTGAATTATCATTATTATTTTACATGCTTTACTGTCCTTCGACGACAGGTTTTTTATACAGTCTAAATATATCTATTTTTTGATATAATACTTTTTCTCGTCACGATATGGCTGAAATAATGCCGATGTTAAGTTAAATATTAACTCACTCACTGACTTTTACATGCTTTCAAACTAATATAAACTATGTGATAATCTAGTTTTTGTACCGTCCTTTCTATGGTCACGATATGTCTGAAATATTAACGATGCGACGTTACATTCGCTCACTCACTCACGCTACCTCAAACATGTCAGTCACAGACCAGTAATACTAATACCAGCCGATTCACATGTTGGTTTCCGGACGAACTGTCCACATAATAATATCAATGCATCTTGACCATATCTGTGTTACTATAGTTTTATAAAAATCTTTGCAGTATTGTTTTTTTCATTTTTTTCCAGATATATGTCTACATGTGTGCTGTGCCAAAACCGGAAACGTAATCGACAGAACACAGTGGACGAAAAATGATTAATTACCCTGTGTGGGGAAATCTTGATGAAGTAGCTTCGAATGGTCTGACATCAAAAGGGTTGAATTTTTATATGCATAGATACAGCTTGACTATCAAATCTGCTGTGTTTAAGTCAAGGATTCCCATTGTCATTGTTTAAAGCACAATTGCCTTTGAATACCCGCTGAAGTATGTTTTTTATATTGACATGAATAAAATATTTGAACCCATATTGGCAATTGATTTGACCACGTACAGTAACAAGAGTGCTCTGAGAGCACAACATCCCCCGCATGAACTTTTTTTGACGAGTTTACATTTTCTTTGTATTTTATGAAATAACAACAGTAGATGGCACTGCATTTGAAACAAACTCTGCAGAACATTTTGTTGGGAGTAATCCAGTCTGAATGCTAATACCATAAGGATGTAGCTCACCCACAACAGATATTGTGATATTCTCTGGAAACTGGAGGAGGAGTAGATTTCATGAAGCTCAGCAAAACAGGGGCAGTAACTCTGTCACAATTTGTCGAAATGAAACGGGACTGCGATATGCGTATCATCAACATGTCGACATCTTGTGTGTAGAGTGTCAGGGATATTCTCTGGAAAATGTAGGAGGAGTTGATTTCACAAGCTTAGTACCCTCTCTCACATTAGGCAAATGAAGCTCCGTAAAACAGGGGCAGTAATTCTGTCAAAATTAGTCGAAATGAAACGGGACTGCGATATGCGTATTATCAACATGTCGGCATATTGTGTGTAGAGTGTCAGGGATATTCTCTGGAAAATGTAGGAGGAGTTGATTTCATAAGCTTAGAACCCTCTCTCACAATTAGGCAAATGAAGCTCCGTAAAACAGGGGCAGTAATTCTGTCAAAATTAGTTGAAATAAAACGGGACTGCGATATGCGTATCATCAACATGTAGACATTTTATGTTTAGAGTGTCAGGGATATTCTCTAAAAGCTGGAGGAGGAGTTGATTTCACAAGCTTAGTACCCTCTCTCACAATTAGGCAAATGAAGCTCCGTAAAACAGGGGCAGTAATTCTGTCAAAATTAGTTGAAATAAAACGGGACTGCGATATGCGTATCATCAACATGTAGACATTTTATGTTTAGAGTGTCAGGGATATTCTCTTAAAGCTGGAGAAGGAGTTGATTTCACAAGCTTAGTACCCTCTCTCACAATTAGGCAAATGAAGCTCCGTAAAACAGGGGCAGTAACTCTGTCAAAATTAGTCGAAATGAAACGGGACTGCGATATGCGTATCATCAACATGTCGACATCTTGTGTGTAGAGTGTCAGGGATATTCTCTAAAAGCTGGAGAAGGAGTTGATTTCACAAACTTAGTACCCTCTCTCACAATTAGGCAAATGAAGCTCCGTAAAACAGGGGCAGTAACTCTGTCAAAAGTAGTCGAAATGAAACGGGACTGCGATATGCGTATCATCAACATGTCGACATCTTGTGTGTAGATTTTCAGGGATATTTTCTGGAAACTGTAGGAGGAGTTGATTCCACAAGCTTAGTACCCTCTGTGGGACGGACGGACGGACTGCGCCACGACATAATCCCCCTTCGGCCATTCTGGCCCGCCGGGGGATAAAAACGTTAGACTATTTCAGAATACCTACAAATACAAAACAGAAAAAGCCCAATCCTAACCTCTGTTTCAAGATGACCCTAAACTGTGCCCCCCGATTCACTTCCTGTTTGCGAAAAACATGTTTGGTCTGTTAGTGGTTTAACGCCGAACTCAGCAATATTTCAGTACCAAAATGCAGTACACCTATATAACAAAGAAAGTCCTATTATTATAAACACGTGGGTAATGCTAGCCAACTGTACATCAGAAAAAAATTCCTTTCCTCGAACTACCTCACTAAAACAACATTTCAAGTTGCAAGAATTACATGTAACTGCCGTTTGGAGAGAAAAATGCGACAAAGACCTTCAAAGAATCATAAATAAATGTTTGCTGAAAGCATAGTACGATTCGGATTATATCATAAGCAAGTGTAAATGAATCATTATCAAAAGGTAATGATATCACTTGTTCGATTATAGGTGAGCATATCCTGCCCAACTGGTGGCACCCTTCATAAACACTATTCACCGAATATAACACATAATATAACACATAATACACATACAAGTCAAAATAAAAAAAAATGTATAGGTATCATTTTATCAAATGTGGAAATGTCCTGGACACACCTGCCTTAAAACGTTTTGAAATCTTTACTAAAACATACTGTAACACTGATGCAACAACTTTCGAACAACCCCCGTGGGATCCTTGGGTAAAATGTGTCCTCAGCACCCCATTGCTTGTCATAAAATGCGACAAAATTGGGAAACCCGTTTGCCGTGGCTTGCGCCCCTGTGTCAGTGAAGGAAGGGAGTCTGGTTGTTGATGGCTCTTGTTCCAGGAACTGTATTCTTTTGCCCAACACACTACTTTGAGCCTAACTTCACCTATACGTGTGGTAGAATGGGCCCGGTTCTATCAATTGGTTGGTCACGCCAAGCCCTATGCGTAATAATTCAAATTCTTATGTTTGCACATACATGTATTATATTTTCCACAAATGTATTGCATGATCTTGGTCTTTGAAAACACAATTATTTAAAATAACATATTGCCTAGAGTCCTATGACAGAAGGTGGTGGCTCATTGGCCAATCAGGTAATGTTGGCCCCTGAATTCTGTATTTAATATGTTTTTACGGACAGTGCCAGCGTGGCATTAAATTTGATAGACAAATATAGCTATTCATTGCATATTTGCTGGAGTAAAACTTCCTTGTAGCCCTGGTGTTTTGCATATTGGATAGCCATTGCAATAAGACACCATCCTTGTTGACCCTCGACGGTGGTTTGGGAGCAGGGGTGCAGAACCGATATTTTTCATTATGTCTAAAAAAACTCCATGGTTCAAAAAGAAAACATTTAGATGCTAGCTCATCGCGATGAAACAGAACAACAAATAGATTCCTTAGCTCAATTTATTGTAAATCGAGGCACCAGATCATCTACCTATAAATCTGAACCAGTATGCCATTTGTAGGGCCATCAATAGTTGTTGAGAAAATGTCACCCGCCTCCGTAATGCCTCCATATTTGTGGAATGTGCAAGAAGACAGCAATCTCTAAACTTGTTATCAATCAGCCAATTTGCAAATATAGAGCTTGTCTCTGCCCAATGTCTGTCTCACATGAATGAAGTTGATAATGTGACTGAACTGCTAAGACGTGCACTTTCAGTACAATCTGAATCCTCTACAGTAGGTCACGTGAGAGTAAAGTATTAATTTGAGTGAGTGAGTGAAATTTAACGTCACATCGGCAATATTTCAGCCATGTCGTCACGAAATAGTTATAATAAATATATGTCGAAATAGCGTTTAACAATATTGATAGCAGCGTAGAATATATCGTAGAAGCGATATGTTTGGTTGGTGCCGATATGAAACGACCGTAATGTAAAATTAGATGTTGTTGTTGTTGTTAAAAAATGGTTGGACGCTGAGTGTGATAGATTGAAAAGGGAAAGATGCAAACTTCTAAATATGTTTAGAATACATAAAGACACTAATTCGCTGGATGAGTATACTTGCTTTAGAAAAAAATATATAATGCTACGTGTAGACAAAAGAGAGATACAGTTTAAAAACAAAAAAGGCATATATGATTCTAAAAGATTCTGGTCTATCCTCAAACGTGTAAATAAAAAAGCATGCATCTAGAAATAGTATTACCACCAATGATTGGTACCAAAAGTAACAAGGCATCTAGTTTAGATGATACAATTCCTGAGTTCTTTAAACATTCTTCAGATTTACTACTTCCATACTGAGACTACTTAGACTATGGATACAATAAGAAAAACCCAAGCTGGATGCAGTTTCCGGTATCCGGATACCTTCCGGATACCTCCGGACGCTTACCCAAAACGCATCCGGGTATCCGGTGGCAGATACCTTGCCAGATACCAGGTCCTTGGTATTCGGCACTGAACACCTCAGTGGAAAGCAGGCCTCCTTGAATCCGGGTATCCGACACCCGATACCTCAATCTGGATGTCCAAGGATCTGGCACCGGATACCCCACCGGATACCCCACCGGATACCTGTGTAAGTGTAGGTTTCCCCAAAAATGTAACCATTTGGGGGTGTGCATTTTGTTCAATTAAGTGTGAAACACCTAAACATATACTGAACAACAAAAGTTCCTGATATTGAATAAGATTTAAAGCAAAGTTATATTTTTTACCAAATCTGAAACAATTTCGGAGACAAAAGACTCCTGTAAGTGTTCAAATGGTTTAATTTGCCATACTGACTTCAGAAAATGCGTGATTTCATACAAAAAAACATGCCAAAATGTCAATTTACAAATCAATAGCGTGTGTGTCCGCTTCTGGTTGCGATGCAAGCAACACATCTTCGTCTGATGGAATGGGCCAGGCGTCGCACAAAGTCCTGTGGGATATCTGTCCATATCTGCTGGAGCATGTTTCGAAGTTCTGGAGTGTCTGTGGAACACGTGGTTGACGTCGAAGGCCGATCCATCTCATCCCACATGTGCCCGATTGGTGAGAGATCAGGGGAGTGAGACCGCCAGGGGATGACATTCACGTTGTTTTGTTAAAGAAAATCCTGAACAAGTCGAGCAATATGAGGCCGGGCGTTGTCATGTTGAAAGGTAAATGCCTGGGCCATGACGACGCAAACGGTTGAACAACAGGGCCGATGATCTCGTCGCGGGAGCGCTGTCCATTGAGATTTCCCTCTACCACTATCAAACGGGTCGTCTGTCTTGCTGTAATCCCACCCAAGACCATAACGCAGCCGCCCCCGAACCGATCTTCTTCCATGACACAATGATTGACGTAACGTTCACCTCGGCGTCGGTACACTCGAATCCGTCCATCGTTGTGGCTGAGGTTAAAACGAGACTCGTCAGTGAATAGAACCTGTCCCTACTGCAAGGCCGTCCAGCGCAGACGCTGTCTGCACCACTGTAGACATGTATGACGGTGGTTTCCTGTCAAAATGGGACGTCTGGCGGGTCTACTGGCGACAATCCCTGCACATCTGAGGCGACGACGTACGGTTTGTGAAGATATTCGTCGAAGGCCATGGGCGCTTCTTGCAGTCACTGTTGCTGGATGGAAGCGATTTCGTAGGTGTGTTGTTCGAATCCAGTTGTCTTGTCGATTATTGGTTACGCGTGGCCTGCCACTCCGAGGATGGTCCCTAACTGTATTCGTCCATAGAAAATGATGTTTCTATGGACGTTAAATTGTCTTGCAACATCACGTTGACTCGTTCCTGCTTCAAGCATACCATTGGCTCGTAGACGCTCATTTTCGGACAGGCGGACTAATGTTGAATAATTGCGTAATTTTGTTGCTTTTCTGAGTGGTTGTTGTCAGCACGATGCTAAACAATGCATATTGAGTCCCATAAACGCACATGTTTTTATACCCATTCTTTGGTAGTGAAATGCATGGGGCTTGCATAAAAGTCAACTTTTTCATGAAATACATGCTTTTCTGTCGCAGTTGCGTTTTTGTGACTTGATTCCATACATGTACTACAATATTGAAAACCAATTAAAATTGCTGAAGGTATCCGGAAGTTGTTAATATCCCCTAAAAGCTGAGATCTCTGGGCATGGACTTTTGGAGAAGACAATTTTTCAATTTCATCTATAGTTCTTTATACGTGTTAAGCTATCTAATGAACAAACATAAGTTCTAATACATGTATGATGAAATCCTTAAATTTCATGTTCAGACTTCCAGTTTGTTCTGGGTAAAAGTATGAAGTCAACGACAGTGTGCTCACGTCGGCCTTTGGTCCTGGTGAGATGATAATAAGATTATTTGTAACGGTACAAGTACATGTACTTGTTATATCTAGACATACTAGCTTCATTGAAGCTTGAAACACAATATGCCCCACTCTGAGGGTGACATGTACCAGATTTCAACGCACAACAAAGAGCTCTTCCTCAGTTACTGTGAACATTTTTACTGAAAGACATTGAGAGTTATTTTGACTTTCAAAATCAGTTGCGACTATTTTAAAAAACAATTGCAAAGGACTATCCAGAAAATAAACCACTTATGAAGGCCCTAGTGAGTGAGTGAGTGTGAATGAGTGAGTGAGTGAGTTATCATTTAACGTCACATCGGCAGTATTTCAGCCATATCGTGACGAGAACTGACATATCATACATAGATTTGAATGGCATAAATATCTGGCAGCGAAGGACAGTAAAATAACTAGAGTATCACGGTTTCGATTTTAAAACTAGTTGAGAACATTAAAAAAGAATACACTTTCAACCAACAATACAATATAAAAATCGGCTATAGATCACAAGCAACCAAAGTAAGGGCACCTTATTGGGGACCTTGGGGACTTACAATACTTCAGCTACCTGCACGGCTCCCCAGCAGGATTTACACCGTCCCTTCAGCCGCTGGTGATGATATGCAATTTAGCCAACAGTTAAAATAAACAAATATACTACGTTTAAAACTGTGGTAAGAATAAATGTACTTTGAATGATGTGGTCTTACATATCCTCTCCGGGGGACAATAATTTTACGCTACGTCAACCCCCTTTGAGGATATAGCAACTAACAATCTAAGTTACAAATTATACATTACCAATATAAAGTATAGTTATTAACACAATTCAAAATTTATCAATAAGTTCAATTTTTTTACCTGATTAAAAAGATCCTTGATTGATGAAACCTGAAAATAAATATCCCTTGTGATGGAAAAATCGATACAGTCAAGAAGGACATGCTTAACCATGATTCTTTCATCACAAGGGACGCAGGATGGAGGACTTCGCCTTTCGAAAAATATTTATGTGTATAACGTGAATGGCCAATACGACATCGTCGCATAATGACCTCTTCAAATCTGGACTGACAACCCAAGTAGGTATAATATTTGCTTTCATTGCATTTAATTTATTTATACCCACTTGAGTGTCCCACTTCTTTTGCATTAGGTCTTTGATAAAGCATCTAATAACTGGTTTATAGTCACTGTATGGTAGAAGAAGTGGCGTCACAGATTTGTTGAGAGCTGCTTTTGCTGCATCAGCCATAGTGTTACCCGTGATTCCAACATGACTGGGCAACCAGCAAAAGACGATGTCGTGTTGGCCAGTAGCAAGGTCATTATATAATTCTAAAATATCTAAAATTAATGGATGATGTGAAGAGCTAGATTTGATTGCCTGTAGACAAGAAAGTGAATCTGAAAAGATGATGAACCGATTACAACTGTACTGGTTGTGGATATATTCCAAAGCAGTTAATATTGCTTTGGCTTCAGCGGTGAATATTGAGCTATAGTCTGGTAAACGTGATGAGACGGTTTTTGATCCAATGACAGCAGCACTGGAGACTGAGCTACCGTCCTTGGATCCATCTGTAAAAATGTAACGGTGTGATTCATATTTAGATCTGACCTGAAGATGTTCTTGCTGATATAGTAATTGATTTGTGTCTGATTTTTTAAATTGTGTTAGAGTAAAGTCCACCTCCAGTCTGATAAGTTGCCAAGGAGGGGAAGACAGAAGCCTGAAAGGAGAAACATTATCTAAATCAATATTGGCAGCTGTTATGTGGGGTTTAATTCGTAAGCCTAGTGGTGGGACCAGCTTAGGTTTACTTTGAAAAAGGTCTTCGTAAAGGGGTTGAAAAATGCAGTTATATGCAGGGTTGAACGGGTTTGAACGCAATTTTGTAATGTATTGAAGCGATAATTTGATACGGCGTTGCTTCAACGATGGTTCATCAGCTTCTACATATAAGCTATCTACAGGAGACGTACGAAATGCACCAAGACATAGTCTTAGGCCCTGATGGTGAATTGAATCTAATTTTTGTAAATTGCTCTTACAGGCTCCACCATAAACGATGGAGCCATAATCTAATTTAGAGCGGATCATAGACCTATACAAGTGGAGGAGGGTTGTCTGATCACCTCCCCACTTTCTATTGGCAACAACTTTCAACAAATCTAGAGCCTTCAGGCATTTAGTTTTGAGATTATTAATATGCGACTTAAAAGTAAGATGGTGATCGAAAATGAGACCCAGGAATTTGACCTCTTCTACAACCTTGATAGGAGCGCCATGTAAAATAGCTCTGGATCCTTGTGGTGCTTGTATTTCCTGCAAAAATGGATACAATTGGTCCTAACTTTGGAAAATTTAAAACCATTTTCAAGAAACCATTTTTCGATTTTGTTGAGACATAGCTGCAACTGTCTCTCGATGGTATGCATATTTTTTCCACGACATGACATATTAAAATCGTCCACAAAAAGTGAACCATCAATGGAATCATTTAAAACCTTTGACAGACTATCAATCTTTATACTAAACAGAGTTACAGACAAAATACTGCCTTGTGGGACACCCTGATCCTGATTATAATGGTCAGACAGGGTGTAACCCACACGAACCTGAAATTGTCGGTCTGTTAAAAATTGAGATATAAATTGAGGCAAACGGCCTCTTAACCCCAAATTACGTAGATATTTTAAGATACCATGCTTCCAAGTGGTATCATACGCTTTTTCTCAATCAAAAAAGATTGAAACTGCATGTTGATTATTGACAATTGCATTTTTGACAAAGGATTCTAAACGTACCAGATGGTCAATGGTACTTCTATTCTGACGGAAACCACATTGTATGTTACTTATAAGATTATTAGTTTCCAAGTACCACACTAGTCGATTGTTTACCATTCGCTCCATGGTTTTGCACACACAGCTGGTTAGTGAGATTGGTCGATAATTGGATGCATCAGTATGGTCCCTACCAGGTTTGGGTATGGGAACAACTATTGCATTACGCCACGAAGGCGGAAAATTTCCTGACGTCCAGATCTGATCAAATATATCAGGAAGCGTCTCTAAACATGAGATAGGCAAATGCTTCAGGAGCTGATAATGAATATTATCATCTCCCGTTGCAGTATCGTGGGCTTGACCTAGGGCAGTATTTAGCTCGTGGAGCGAAAATACCTCATTATAATCTTCTCCATTTTGAGAAGTAAAATCAACCCTCTTCTTCTCCTGTTGTTTCTGATAAGTTTGAAACTTAGGATGGTAGTTCGATGATGAAGAGTGTTTCGCCAGCGTTTCACCCAATTTATTGGCAATGTCCAATTTATCTGTTAACAGATGGTCACCGTCTTTAAGATGGTGAACACTCGATTTTGAACCTTTGCCTTTAATTTTTGCTATCATGTTCCACACCTTGGATATTGGCGTGCGAGAATTTATTTTAGAGATATAGTTCCTCCAAGACTTACGCTTATTCTGTTTGAATGTACGGCGTGCCTTGGCATTTGTGATTTTAACACGATCTAGATTGTGGACAGTTGGATGTCTGCGGAAATATTTCTCCGCTTTTTTCCTGCACTTTCTAGCCTGTTTGCATTCTTTATCAAACCATGGTTTTCGAATGTGAGGATTTGCAGAGGACTTAGGAATGGTGATATCAGCAATTTCGTTCAACTTATCAGAGAACAATTGGATTGGGTCGATAACAGTCCTGAACATATCAGGTGTTAATCTGTCTGCACAGAGTTCCCGAAAGGAAGGCCAGTTGGCCTTGGTAAAATTCCACCTTGATGTAGGTGGAACATCTGATGGATTAAGTGCTGTTAATATGGAGGGAAAATGGTCACTTCCACACAAGTCATCATGGACTGACCACGTGAATTCGTTTAAATGATTTGAATCTGTTATCGACAGATCCAAAGCGGAATAAGTTCCAGTAGCAGGATGTAAATAAGTATTTGATCCATCATTGAAGATGCATAAATTGTTATCAGAAATAAAATCTTCAAGTACTTTTCCCTAAGGATTGACGGCAACACTTCCCCATAATGGATTATGGCCGTTTAAGTCACCCATGATCATGCATGGCTTAGGGAGCTGGTCATATAAAGATTGAAGATCTGATCGCTGAGGCACAGAAGAAGGGGAAATATATAAAGAACAAAGTGTAAAGGTGATGTGTAAAGTCAGTCGGACTGCAACAGCTTGCAGATTGGTATGAAGTGAAACAGGGCTGTGGATCACTCCCTGCTTCACTAAAACAGAGGATCCTCCAGTAGCTTTAACACCTGCAGGAGAAAATGAATGATAGGAACTATACCGACGCAAATCAAAGTTATCAGTCTCTTTGAGATATGTCTCCTGGAGACAGATTGCCGATGGGTTAAAATCTTGTACTAATAAATGTATTTCATTAAAATTGGTCCTAAGACCTCTGCAATTCCACTGAATCAGTGGATTCATAATGTTCAAGTAACTGGCGGGTGAACAGGAGATCTGCGTCTCCCATTTCGAGGCGACTTACTTCTGTTGCGCCCATTAGGATGCGGAGAGACATCCATGTCCTCCAAGGTTTGATATCTGGTA
This sequence comes from Haliotis rufescens, assembly GCF_023055435.1. Lineage (NCBI taxonomy): Eukaryota > Metazoa > Mollusca > Gastropoda > Lepetellida > Haliotidae > Haliotis > Haliotis rufescens. The sequence continues at coordinate 933,466 of NW_025964384.1, forward strand.
TACATTTGTATAGGGTCACGTTGACCTTTGGGTACACGATCTGATTTTTGTGAATAATCAACATTCTTGTTTGCACATTTTACAACAGGATGTTGCTTTGTAGCCTGTGCTAGCGCAGCTGCTATTGATGGTGGTGACACAGGTGCTTCATCTGTTTGGGAAGAAGAACTGGATTGTAACAAAGAATATTTGTCTCCCCAAACCCAAGTTATGTCGGTCTGGCATTGCACAGACATGGTTGATTTTGAAGATGTGAGTGTGACAGCTGCTGAGTAGGAAACAGCTGTGGTTGGCGATGTAGTAGCCTTGATTAAACGCTTTGCTTCAGGGAAGGTTATGTTCTTTTCATGTTTTAATTGCACAATCTGGAGTTGAAGTTTAAACTGTGGGCAGGTCTTTGAAGAAACCACATGATTTCCAGAACAATTTGCACAGTTAGGTGGTTTGGTACATTTTTCATCAGTTCCATGGTCATATTCTCCACATTGATGGCAGATCAAACGATTTTTGCATGATTGAGCACCATGCCCAAACTGCTGGCACTTGTAACACCGAAGTGGGTTTGGAATATACTTGCCCACTTCAATGTTGAAATATCCAGCTTTAATGCTTCTTGGAGGAGTTGGTTTTGAAAACGTCATGAGATAGGTGTTTGACTGAAAAATTGTGTCATCCCTTTTGTAAGTGAAACGTTTTACATTTGTGACTCCCTGATCTTGTAATTCGGCGGCTATTTCATGTTCTGTCATATCACAGAGACACCGATCCCTGTCTCTGACAATGCCTTTACGCGAATTTAGAGTTTTGTGAGGAGTAATCAGAACAGGAGTTGAAACCAACTGTTTTGCAGCTTTTAAGATCGAAGATTGTTTCGGAGTTTTGCACTCCACCAGCAGAAATCCAGATCGAATTTTCTTGACATCTTGTACATCGCCAGCGATGCCATAAAGAGCCTTCGAAATCGCGAATGGGTTAAGCTTCAAGGGGGTACAATCAGAAGCAGTAACCACTAAAAATCGAGACCAACTGTTGTTTGAAGAATTCTTCAAAATAGTATTTTCCTCGTCTGAGGAATCATCCAGCGAACGTTGTTGTTTTTTGGATTGTGCCATGTTGATTTTGGATATGGTTCATCACCCCAGCTCCTCACCCACCACGGAGTGTCAAAAAGACGATGCTTAACACCAGTGGATCTCCAACTGGCAGCACCAAGGATACTGAGATGGTATACTCAAGCAGAAGAATTAATTGAAAATTAATTAATCCACCGGATTGGCCCATGAGCCACCCCCTTCTGGGCATACGACTCTAGGCATGTGAATGAAATGTCAAACAAAGAATCAAATTTTGTGACATAAACAATTTGTCAAGACCTAAACTTTAAAGGAAATTTGAATACAAATTTTGTGCAAACACAAATAATGCACAGGGCTCGACATGACCAGCCGATTGATAGAACCGGGCCTATTCTACCACCCGTCTAGGCGAAGTAAGGGTCGAAGTGGTGTATTGGGCAAAGGGACGCTACTCCTGGAACCAGTGCCCTCAACCACCAGACTCCCGTCCTCCGCCGACACAGGGGCGCAACCCATGGCAAACAGGTTGCCCAATTTTGTCGCATGGTACGACAAGCAATGGGGTGCTGTGGACAAATACTACCCCGAGTCCACACGGGGGAAGAGCTATTAGCACTACCCAGCACTCACCACGAGGAGGTTGCTCTTCACGAGTGCCTTATTCTGTTTGAATATACGGCGTGAGTGTGTATAGGTAATGGGGGTTCTGCCCAACTCCACTGGAGCCAGATTTATATACCTATACCACCACTACAGGGGGAATTTTTTATGTGTAAACGCTGATGCTATTCAACGATCATCATGAGATTAAGCTAAATTGACTCTAGCTCACCACCACCTGGAGTCAATCAATGCTTCTATGATATAAATTTTCATAGGTAATGGGGGTTCTGCCGCAACTCCACTGGAGCCAGATTTATATACCTATACCACCACTACAGGGGGAATTTTTTATGTGTAAATGATCATGCGATTCAAAATAGTCATTAGACTAATTAGAAGAATCATCAATATGAATTAATAATGAATAAAACTTACTATAGCCCACGAGGATATTGGAAAGGTGTAGGAGCAATAAAAAAAATAGCCACCGCGGCTAAGGTATCTCAAGATGTGGCCAAGGATTGGTTTAAGAAACAAGCGATGTGGCAAATATACTTACCAGCACCGCGTTATATACCGAGGAAGAAGTTTGATATTTTTACAACGAATGAAGTTCATCAGGCTGACCTCTTGTTTCTTCCCCACGATAAGGCAAGACGCAAAACGTATAAATACGCTTTAACCGTAGTGGATGTGGCTAGTTGATACAAAGAGGCTGAGCCATTAACTTCGAAATATTCAACAGAAGTAGCTGAGTCGCATATATAATGCGGACCACTAAAATGGCCTAAGCTATTTCAAGTTGATCCCGGTCGCGAGTTTACGGGATCGGTAACTAAAGCACATGTGGAAATCAGGCGTGGTGAAAAAGAGGCCCACCGCAGTCAAGCTATCGGATATTAGTGGAACGTTTGTTTGGCTATCAGTATGGGATCGAAATGAAACCCGAACGATTGAGATCAACCGAATGGGTGACACGATTATCAGCTGTTGTATCAGCGCTGAATAATGAAGTAACGAGATTAATCGGGAAGAAACCATCCGATGCGATTAAAATGAAATCCGTGACTTCCGAATCTTCAGCACCGAGGAGAGGCAAAGAACAAAAACTTCCGGATAGAGTAAGCATAAGATATTTATACCAGCCCAGTGAACTCGAAGGAGGCCTACGTCGTGCAAACCCGTCCGATTTGGTCTCTTAAGACATATAACATTAGTCGATTGGTTACAAAGAAGGAGAGCCTATTCTTTATTATCTTAAAGATGGACCGGGCAGGGCATTTGTACGAGAAGAGTTGCTCATAGTTCCCAACGATACAGTATTGCCGCCATAACCATAAGGATAGGTAGTTACACCATCCTTATCAATCCATCTCTTTGTATCTAAGGGTGATAATGATGTCTTGTTCATTCTTAATCCATATATCCTATGATTGTAACTTCTTAAAGAGTTCATCTCGTGTTTGAACGTTCTACCATTGAATAATGCTTCTTTATACTGTTCGTGTTTGATATGCTTTTTTACCACATACGTCTTAACACCCTTAGCTTTTCTTATCTCTCCATTATCGGACTTCTTTATAGAATACATCTTAGGTCTTAATCCGACATACTCCGCTATAGGGATCCTAAGCAAATTCATCCTTCATCTTACCTAACACCTTTTTATTGACTACGCTGTGCAATGGATTATCTTTTGGGTAATCAGTCGTGTCGTACATATCTATTTTTTCTGCCATATCTTTATACACATCTTCGGTTTGTATTTCCATCAACAAAGAATCTGTGTCGGTATATACTACCTCGCATCTATCGCAGTATTGCTTCTTAAGTTCGTTGTAATAAAAGTCATACATTAAGTGTTTTGACAAGTCAAGAATACTCATACCGACGTACACCGGTCTGTTGAATTTTATATTAATCTTCTGCATATGCTATGCGGCTAAGTCTTTATTGAATATCTTGCTTCTGTTAAAAGCCGGACTGGCTATAAGTTTCGAGTTATATACGAGTTTTTCTACGTTAGCTAACCTTGTATTACCCATCAAGGAGTGTTGATATTCCGACATCCAATCTTTATTAACCATTAATCTTTCGGGAGCTAGCGGATAACTGTTATGGTCTTTATGTAATGAATTTGGATATTCCAAGTCAACTTCTAGTATGTACCCTTTATCGGAATCTGAAGGGATATCATTCACTTCGATATCATCGACCCACTCAAAACCACCCGTGGGTAAAGGTTGACTCATAGCCCATCCGTACAAATTGTTGGCGTCGAGATATAATATGTGCGTGTCGGGTTTACTCGGATCATATCCTTCCACTAGTTTATTATTAGCCTTAGAATACCTTTTCGCTACCATCGATATACCACCTCTTAATCCTTTCTCAATAAACAAGTGCATATCGTAATCGGTGAGTAATTTTAGTTCTACACCGGTCTACTTCAAAAATGCATCCCACGATAGTCCAGGACTGGAATAGTACCATGCCGGGTCCAAGCCGTATTGTTTTAAACATGTCTTTCTAAATATCTCGAATATATCGGCGAGTAACAGTACATCGGTTTTTAAGTACAGATCGTGATTATCACCTAAATACTTACAACCTAATTTATCCCACACCGTCAGAGCGTGTTCATAATCGGCATCTGTTATTTTAGATTCTGTTAAGTTACTATAGAATGATTCAAGGGGTGGTTATTTAGTTTCGTCGAATCTAGACCAATCATCAATGATATACACCTTTTCTCAGCAACAAATGACGAGTTAACCTATCAGTATATTTATTTGTTATCGCAAAGTCATCGGGATTGTTTGCATTAGCTAAATTGTCCAGGGAAGATAACAGAAACTGAACGGAGTCTATGAATCTAAGTCCATTACTTTGCTTTATTCTGGCTTTCCCATCCTTGTCCCTATAATGTATAGTTTTAGTCAACGAGAATGATATATATTTTTCCATATTATTAGGAATGCACGTTAAACCGACGTCGGTCTTTGAGATAGCTTGCATGATGAGATGAGAATCGTATCCTCTAAGGTTATGAAACACAACGGGGATGGGTATTGTTCGAGAATTCATTTTTAGTGTCAAGTTACACTTGTTATGCGCGGCTCCCTGATAATTATCCGTGACGTGGCAATGATCTCTTACGGAATCCCCATTCATGGGTTTGTTACAAACATGACAACTCGTTGACCTCTTATAGGCCCTCCAATCATCCCTCGTCATACACATGAGTTTCTTACACGATAAATTTTCCCTGATTGTTCTCTCTTCGTTTTGTAGATATTCTAGGAACTTTCCCGCTGCATCCGGACCTCTGTAAATCACGGGCGGGTTTGATTTCCCATCATACCTTACAACTATATATCCAAACCCACAAGGTATATGTTCTTGAGTTTTGTACATAAAACTATTATCTTGATTATTTTCTATAGGTTACTGGCATTTGATTACAATAATGTTCAAATTTTAATATATTTTTTCCCTCTTTAGGCACATCAATCCTGATAGCATTCTGTCCAACACCTCTGCAGTCTTCTTTATGCGCTTCCAATAGATCTTGTCTGCTGTACTGATGCAGGCATCTTTCACAGAAATATTTCTTTTCTTTATGGGTTGTTTGATTGTACAATAGTCTGCTTAAACTCTTTATCCATGTATAATGACATTTACCATCTTTTTCGATCAGAAATGAATTGATTCTGGGAATATGTTCCGGAGCGGAGCTTATCCTGTGAACAACAATTCCTTTAGAAGAATGTCCGAAAACATTTATAGCTAAATTATTTTGCTTTTCCACCTTATCAATTTGTGATATTGGCGTAGGTTCGTCTATACCATCGAAGTTGAGTCCATGGTTTTGGGGATAGCTTGAAGGTCTATTTGCAATTTTAGAATCTACGGGGAACAATGCAGATCTTATCATCATTCTTGAACAGTCATCGGATTTATTTTTTACATTGATTATGGCTTTTTTCTTTTTATAATACGGGGGTAAATCTATATAAGATCCATCTTTATAATTTGCTATATCTAAATATAAACTATCGATTTTATCCACACCCCAACCCGAACCTCTATTAGTCCAGCTTTCTAAAGTTTCCTGTATCCTCTGAATTGATGTATCTAATGATGCGTTCATAGTATCGGATTCGGTTATAACTTCTTGATTGCTCCGGAAATATGGTTCGGTATATTCAGTGCTATCGTCTGTGTTACTTTTACTCAATGACATTTTAATGGTCAGCTGGTATTTTATACTATGTAAATCATCTAACTCCTCGTTAATTTTGCTCGATATGATGGGCTTAACATCATTAACATCCATGGTGGAATTAATATCTATCTACCAACCTCTTAGATATTTACCAATGCCGGCAGATGTTGGTACAAATTTTAATTCTTGTTGTTTTTTTATCTTGTTGATTATTATCATTATCTAGTAAAGCGATCAATTCAGCTTTTCTCATTCGAGAATAACCTCTCAGCCCACTGTTTTTTGCTTGAGCTTTGAGTTCTCTAACAGTCTGGGGTTTGTTGTATTCCAAACCGAGTAAATCGATCAATTCAGCTTTTCTCATTCGAGAATATCCACGAAGACCACGTTGCTTTGCTAAAGCTTTCAGCTCTCTGACAACATAAGTCATTGTGATATATAAATACATGTGAACTAATGTCTAATTGGTTCGAATTCTACCCAATCTATTTATCTCTTTTCGGTAAGCCTTTTTCCTCTCATAAATAATTTGAAACCGTTTCTTGTCAGCACCGTGACTCTTACAGAAACAGTAACTACCTTTGACCCCAATCCCACATACAGAACACGAATAATTAATGTGCCCTTTTCTAATTGCAATGGAGAGGATTCCACAAAAATCCGACATACAGCTCTTTCCACAAATTTGTGATCGGCCCAAGCGTATGAATTTACATGTTGATGTGCCTCTCGCCATTGTGATAAATATACACTTCTAGTATCATTTGTCTAAATGCATGCCCAGCCTAACATCTCCACTGGTGAGTCAGTGTGACATGACTGATAAGACTCGCCCGCCCTAACTAGGTCATGGTTTATACGTAGTTATTGTGTAGCTATAAATAGCCACAGCAGTCAACCCAAATATTATGAATATGATCTCTCGGTTTTTCTGAGCCTCTGACGGTGTATAAAACTGACTCATTGTTGGTCCCGGCATTGGGTCAAGTTTTTTCCCATAAACGAGGAAGTATTCGTGCATGGCAGATCCGACATCCTTAAACGTTTGAATTGAATGTCCCTCCCTACGCAGTTCTTCATGAATAAAATCTAATCTCTCTTTTCTCCGTCTGGTCCATTGTGACTGGGCTGCTTCGAGTTGTTCTAATGCTTTATTACGTCTTTTACGCTCCTCTTCAACTTCTTTAGCGTTTGATTCCCTCATACTAGAAAATAAAAAATTACTCCCCGAAAAAGCTAGAGCATTAACAACAGCTCCACCCACCATCATCGCAATTGATGCCATGTTTATATGAATATAATATATTCAAATGTTTAATTACTTCATAATGTCTTCTGGGATAAGCCCTTGTTTGATGAGCATATCTTTTGTTGCCATAGCCAATCCAATATCGAGAATGACCATACCGATATCAAAACCATTAAAAGTTAGCTTGGGTGGTGTGACTTTAGTAATCATTTTGGCACTCGTGAAGAGCAACCTCCTCGTGGTGAGTGCTGGGTAAAGCTAATAGCTCTTCCCCCGTGTGGACTCGGGGTAGAATTTGTCCACAGCACCCCATTGCTGGTCGTAAAAGGCGACCGAATTGGGCAACCTGTTTGCCGTGGGTTGCGCCCCTGTATCGGCGGAGGACGGGATTCTGGTGGTTGAGGGCACTGGAACCATGAACGGTGTTCACACACCACTTCGACCCTTACTTCACCTAGATGGGTGGTAGAATTGGCCCGATTCTATCAATCGGCTGGTCACGCCATGCCAGTGCATGGAAAAATGTCACTTTCGCATATTATATCAAACAATTTTTATGATGAATTATGTTGTAATCAATAGAGTCCTATGCCAGAAGGCGGTGGCTCTTGGGCCAATCTGGTGATGTCAAACTCCGAATTCTATATGTCTCCAATGTTCTGTCATAGGCCGGACCAGCTGGACATTTCTTTTGGTAGACAAATGTAGCTATTCGCGTTGTATTTGCTGGAGTATAACATCCCTGTAGCCCTGGTGTTTGCATGTTGGAGACCCGATGCAACTACACACCGACCTTGTTGACACTCGATGGTGGGTGGGGAGCAGGGATGCAGAACCACATTTTCTTCATTATGGCTCAAAAACTCTCTGGTTCGAAAAGACGACATCTGGATGCAAGCTCATCTGATGAAGATCATGATGTTACTTTAGATTCCTGGGCTCGATTCATAGTAATCGAAGCTTCAGACCATTCTCCCATCAAATTGAACCCGTTTGCCATTTCTAAGGCTATCAGTCTCTGAACCTTTTATCCATCACTAAATTTGGGTTCGGTCTTGACTGCCGTCGAGTTCGGACGTCTTTTGCTACCTCAGCAACTTGTCTAGTGTTATAAGGCACACTTGACTGTTTATGATACTTCCTCTTTTGTTCTTTTGGCTTTTGATTTCTCTTGTGTTGGAGTGCATTCAACCTTTTAATTTCTATTTGGTGTTTGCTGATTGTTACAGTCAGTTGTTGGGGATTGTCCTCGGCAATGGCTGACAACAGAATGGAATGTGAGGAAGGATTTAAAGTGGTGGCTTCAGGGAGGAAGCGAATCGGCCGTATTCCAGATGGTACTTCTAAAAAAGCCTGTGTTGCCAAGCAACCAAATACTGTTCCTCCTACTGCAAGGTCTGATCTTACTTTTGTCTTTGATGAGCCAGCGCGGGTCAAATCAACCACTGTTATCTTCAAAGCCGATGTAGATGAATATGTTGATGGTTCAACGACCCTCTGTCAACTTATGACACAGCGTGCTTTGGCTAGAGCCTTGGCTAATATCACTGCAGAAATAGTCAGTGTTAAGCGGATGGCCAGGGGAGATGTTAGTGTCACTGCAACAACTGTTGAGGCTGCCAAAACACTTTTGCAAGTCACAGAACTTGATGAACATCTTGTCACCCCTCATGAGCCTGAATCCTTAATGAGTGGAGTCATCTATGGTATTGATCTGGATATTGAGATGAATGAAATTGAGGACGAGTTGAAACCTGTGTTACCTCTAATGTGCTCTGCTGTGCGTCTGACTCGTGGGCCTGATAAAGTTCCCACCAAATCTGTTCTTCTTACATTTACTGGCCAGTCTTTACCGGATCATGTTGTCATTTTCTTCCAGAGATTTCCAATCCGGATGTATGTTCCTCCTGCTCTGCGATGCTTCAAGTGTCAGTCCTTTGGGCATGTCTCTGCTAAGTGTAGGAGCACTCATCATGTGTGCGCTAAATGTGGAGGGAAGCACAAATACGAGGAGTGCAATGAAAGTTCCCTTAAATGTAAGAACTGTGGTGGTGCACACTCTGCGGCATATAAAGGTTGCATTAAATACCAGGAAGCTGTCCAGATTCAGAAAGGCCGAGTTGAGGGTAAGTTGTCTTATTCTCAGGCTGTTCGACAGGTGCGAGGAGATTTAGATGTCGCTCAGGTTCCAGCAGTCCCTAAACCACCTTCTGCAGCTAAACCACTGTCTCAGGTTGTGTCTTCTCCAGTCATGGTGACTGCTAGTACTCAGACTGAGACTCTGGAAGTTGAATGTCAGACTGATCCTGTTGTTGACATCATGCCTGAATCATCTTGCAAACCTCTATTTAACAATGTCTCTCCTATTGATTTTCTCAACTTTGTTATTTGCATAGTTGCTAATCTTGGCACTACTCGTGCATTCAAGTCTGATGGTCTCCAGACGATAGCGTCAGTTGCCCAGTCCCTCTTGGGGTTAAAATTGTCCCCTGATGATGTGACGAGCATGGTTAAGGGTCAACAATGGAAGTCTTAATCCATCCTTCTTATGGATCTCTTGATGCTAGATCACTCAGTGCTAATGGTCCAGGATTTAAAGTTTGTATTAAGTCTTGACCCAAAGCCAGATGTTTTGTCTTCGGGAGACATTCTTAACTCCTAACCAGCAATTCCGTTGGGAAGGTTATGTCTGCCTACGTAAAGATCGTCAGTTTGGTTTTACAGGTGGTAGTGCTAAACTCACTCACTCACTGTCGTTTAGAGAAATAAGGTTCCACCATCCCAATTACAAGGGAATGAAGTCATTCTTCATTTGAAGGATAAAAAATCAGTCTCCATTTTTTATGTCTATAATAATGCTATTGCTATCTATGATGACCATAGGTCTCTTTTGAATATGTCAGCCAATCTTAAAGTAGTGTGTGGTGCTTTTTTAAAGCGTGTGGCAGTTTCACTACCCTATGAACTATCTAGGTAATTAGCAAACCTTTATTATGGGCAAGGTGTACATGGGCCTAGTTGCCCGAACACCTATAAAATTTCTAAAAATCAATCAATCAATCATCACTAAATTTGCAAATGTTGAAGTTACTGTTTCAGAACACAAAACTCTGAACTCTCGAGAGGTATCGTACGAGATCGTGCTCGTTGTCTATCAGACATGAGTGAAGACGAGATCATAGCTGAAATGAAAAATCAAGGTGTGACAGCTGTAAAGCGGTTCACAAGAAAACAAGATGGCAATATCATATCAACAAATGCTTATCTTTTCACTTTCTCCCTTTCTAAACTTCCAACATGTGTTAAAGCTGGCTATTTCAATATCGGAGTGGAGGTATATGTACCTAACCCACTCCGATGTTACAAATGTCAAAAGTTTGGCCATGGAGCCAAGAACTGCAATCGCAACACAGTATGTTCCCGTTGCAGTGGTGCTCATGAGACCTCTCTGTGCTCTAATGCTTCTCTGAAGTGTGCCAACTGCCACGGAGAACATCTAGCCTCCTCAAAATCCTGTCCCTTTTTCAATAATGAATCAAAAATTCTCAAAATCAAGTGTACTAACAACATTTCTTATCATGATGCCAAACAGTTAGTACCATCCATAACTCCATCTTCCTCAACCAGAACATATTCAGCTGCAATCTCGTCTCCACCTTCAACTCAAGTTCCAACCAAAGTGTCTGTTTCTTGTCAAACAATGATATCGTGGATCAACCAGCAAATTACCCTTGATACAAGTGCTCCAGTTTCTAAAAGTGAGCCTGGAACATCAACATCAGCCTCTCAAACCGAAGTTCTTCCGTCACAGCCTGCATCAGACAAAGCATCCGCATCTTTTCAAAACGAATGTGAAACATTTCAGGGAGACGCCCATTAATCGAAAAACGAAAAAAAACTATTGAAGAAAAAGTCCAGATCCCTCCAACATTTGGAGGTACCTTCTCCAATTAACCTGCTGTTGAGGTTCACCTCCTCGTGGTGAGTGCTGGGTAACGCTAATCGCTCTTCCCCCCTGTGGAACCGGGGCAGAATAATTCCACAGCACACCATTGCTGGTCGTAAGAGGCGACCAAAGTGGGCAGCCCGTTTGCCGTGGGTTGCGTCCCTGTGTCGGTGGAGGACGGGAGTCTGGTAGTTGAGGGCACTGGTTCCTGGAACTGTGTTCCTTTGCCCAACACACTACTTCGACCCTTACTTCGCCCAGACGGGTGGTAAGATGGGCCTGGTCTTATCAATAGGCTGGTCATGCCAGGCCCTGTGCGTAATATTGTGTATGCACACCTGTGTTGTATTTTAATGTATATTTTGGTCTTGGCCATGCATTAATTGTGTGAATTCTCAATTTTGGATTGAAAACATTGCCTAGAGTCTTACGCCAGAAGGCGATGGCTCATGGGCCAATCTGGTACTTTCGACCTCTGAGTTCTCTATGTCTTCAATTTCTTGCCATGGGCCGAACCAGCCTGACATTTTATTTGATAGACAAATACAGCTATTCATGTCGTTCTTACTGGAGTATAACACCTCTGTATCCCTGATGTTTGCATGTTGGAGATCCGGTGCAGGAAAACATCGCTCTTTGTAGCACTCCATGGTGGGTGGGGAGCAGGGGTGCTGATTAAAATAATTTCATCATGGCTCACAATCAATCTGGTTTGAACCGTTATGACAAGAAAAGACATCTAGAAGCTGAGATTTTCTCGGCTGATGAAGATGTTTCTCCTTCACCAAAATCAAATTCTTGGGCTCGGTTTCTTGTAGTCGAAGCACGAAATGAACAACCATTAAAAATAAACCCCTTTTGTCATATGTAAAGCCATTGAAGGTATTTGTGGTGAGGTAAAGAATGTTTCACGTCTCAGGAGCGGCTCTCTTTTGGTAGAGTGTGCACGGAGACAGCAGGCTATTAATCTTTTGCAATGTACCATCTTTGCAAACACTCAAGTTGTTGTCTCTGAACACCGAACTTTAAATTCGAGTCGGGGGATCATCCGCGACAGAGCACGTTGTCTGGCAGAATTGTCTGAAGAAGATATTCTTGAGGAACTAAAAGGACAAAGTGTCACGTCGGGAAGCGTTTCACTAGAAAGGATGGGGAGAACATTGTTCCCACAAATACATATTTGTTCACTTTTTCTCTTTCAACTATTCCCCAGTCTATAAAGGCAGGCTATTTTAACATCGGAGTGGAGGTGTATGTTCCAATCCACTCCGGTGTTACAAATGTAAAAAATTTGGACACGGCTCCAAATCATGCACTCGTCCTACTGTTTGTCACCGTTGTGGTAGCAATCATGACGGTTTGGATTGTACAGCAGACCTCAAATGTATAAATTGTATGGGTCAACATGTAGCGTCATCCAAATCCTGTCCTTTTTGGAAACGTGAAAAAGATATTTTGACTATCAAATGTCAAAACAATGTTTCTTACCTTGATGCTAAAAAACTCTTTGATAGCCGGACGCCTTCCTCAAAGCAATCCTATGCTGCTGCTGCTGCTGCTACGGTCTCTCGCCCTTCAACCAGTAGATCTATTGAATGTCAAACTGACTTGACTTGGACATACTCTGAACATCCGGTGCCTCTGACTACAACAGCCGAGAGTCAGACACATCAGTCCGTCAGTCCATGTGATATATCTTCAGCATCTCCAGTTGTGCCGCAGGCTGTGACCCCATCACCACCAACTCCTGAAATACCATCTTCTGTAATGTCAGCTCCAAACAAACCTTCCACGGAAATGGCGAAAATACAAAAGAAAAAACAAAGTAAAAAAATTACAACAAAGATTCCCACTGTCACTGAAACATTTGTAGATGTTCATAACTTTTTTGAGCCTCTTGAGATGGATATTACCCCATCTTCACACCACAACAATAGTGGTGACTCATCTTCACATTCACGTGAGCGTTCTCCTATAGAACCACCATGAATCATTCTAATCTAATTCAATGGAATTGCAGAGGGCTTAGGCACAACTTTAATGAACTACAGTTATTAACAACAGATTTTATTCCATCAGCAATTTGTTTACAAGAGACGTACTTAAAAATTCAGATAAATTTGAATTAAGGCAGTATAGTTCCTATCATTCTTTTTCTCCTCCGGGAGATAAAGCTACTGGAGGAGCTTCTATTTTGGTGCGGCGGGGCGTTGTTCACAGTCCTGTTCTGCTTGACACGAATTTGCAAGTAGTTGCAGCAAGACTTACAGTGTATCTTGCCTTCACACTTTTCTCCTTATACCTTCTTCCTTCCTTGAGACTTCAGTGGAATGACCTTCAAAAACTAAACGACCAACTCCCAAAGCCCTGTGTCATCATGGGTGATCTAAATGGGCATAATCCTTTATGGGGAAGTTCAACAATTAATCAAAAGGGGAAAGTGATCGAAGATTTTGTTTCCGATAATGATCTTTGCATTTTTAATGATGACTCTGACACTTACTTACACCCTGCTACTGGTACCTATTCATCTTTAGATCTGTCTTTGACGGATTCAGTTTTGTTAAATGAATTCTCATGGTCTGTCCATGATGACCTATGTGGGAGTGACCATTTTTTCCCACGGTGCTTAAACCCATTAATCCCACTGATGATCCACCTTCACCTCGATGGAATTTTGTGAAGGCTGATTGGCTTTTATTTCAATCTTTATGCAAAGATAAATTACAGACTACGTCTTTTCAGAATGTTATTGACCCCATTCAGTTGTTCTCAGATCAACTGAATGAAATTGCTGATGAATCAATACCTAAGTCCTCTATCAACCCACGTGTTCGTAAACCATGGTTTGATGACACGTGCAAACAAGCTAGGAAATGTCGTAAGAAGGCGGAGAAATACTTCCGTAAACATCCTACTGTCCATAATTTAAACACTGTCAAACTTTCAAATGCTAAGGCAAGACGTCTATTTAAGCAAAATAAACGTCAATCATGGAGGAACTATGTCTCCAAAATAAACACTCGTACCCCTATGTCCAAGGTATGGAACATGATCAAAAAGATCAAAGGCAAGGGATCAAATTCTACAGTAAACCATTTAAAGGACGGCGACACTTTGCTAACGGATAAATCTGCTATTGCCAATAGACTTGGGAAAACTTTATCTCAACATTCGTCTTCATCTAATTACGTTCCCGAATTTCAAAAATATAAGCTTCAACAGGAAAAGAAAAAAGTAAATTTTACATCTGATAATGGTGAAGATTACAATGAGGTATTTTCACTACATGAGCTACATACTGCCTTAGGGCAAGCTCATGATACAGCAGCAGGCGCTGATAATATTCATTATCAGCTACTTAAACACTTGCCAGAATCATGTCTTGAAACTATGTTGAATATATTCGATGATATTTGGACAGCAGGGACATTTCCACCTTCATGGCATAAAGCCATTGTTATCCCCATACCCAAACCTGGGCGGGATCATTCTGATCCATCAAATTACCGATCTATCTCTTTAACTAGCTGTGTTTGTAAAACGATGGAACGCATGGTAAATAATCGATTAGTGTGGTACTTGGAAACAAATAATCTTCTTACCAATATACAATGTGGTTTCCGGAAAAACAGAAGTACTATCGATCATTTAGTGCGTTTAGAATCGTTCATTAAAAATTCCATTGTAAATAGACAACATGCTGTATCGATCTTTTTCGATTTAGAAAAGGTTTACGATACAACATGGAAACATGGTATTTTAAAAGATCTTCATGATTTTGGATTGCCTCAATTTATATCCCAGTTTTTAACAGACAGGCAATTTCAAGTCCGAGTGGGTACAACCCTGTCTGATCATTATAATCAGGATCAGGGTGTCCCACAAGGCAGTATTTTGTCTGTCACTTTATTCAGTATACAAATAAACAGTTTAGCAAAAGTTTTAAATGATTCAGTTGATGGATCACTTTTTGTGGATGATTTTAATCTATCTTGTCGGGGTAAAAATATGCACACAATTGAAAGGCAATTACAATTATGTCTAAATAAAATTAACAAGTGGTGTCTAGAAAACGGGTTTAAATTTTCCAAATCAAAAACTAATTGTATACATTTCTGCTGAAAATATAAGCCGCATAAGGACCCTGAACTATTTCTGAATGGCACCCCTATCAAAGTTGTTAAGGAGGCCAAGTTCTTGGGACTTATTTTTGATAACCACTTAACGTTCCTCCCACATATTAAATACCTTAAAGCTAAATGCCTGAAGGCACTCGATCTATTGAAAGTTGTTTCTAATTCAAAGTGGGGAGGGGATCAAACAACCCTCTTACACTTATACAGGTCACTGATCCGTTCAAAACTTGATTATGGCTCCATCGTCTATGGTGGAGCCTGTAAAAGCAATTAAAAAAATCTTGATACGATACATCATCAGGGCCTGAGGCTTTGCCTTGGTGCCTTCAGGACGTCTCCAATTCACAGTCTGTATGTAGAAGCGGATGAACCTTCTCTTAAACAACCCCGTCTAAAACTATCTTTACAATATGTCACTAAATTATATTCTAATCAGTCCAATCCAGCTTTTAATTGCGTCTTTAATCCTCTTTACCAAGATATTTACAATAAAAAGTCATCTCTTGTTCCACCACTCGGAATCAGAATCCAGTCTCCTATGTTTGCTTCCAATATGAAACTGCAAGATGTAGCTCCCACTCAACTGTTTTCAACACCTCCTTGGCAAATGGTACGGCCAGATGTAGACCTTACATTAACAAAATTAAAGAAATCAGATACTAACCAATTAATTTACCAACAAGAATACCATCAATTAAGAAACACTAACGACACTTATAAATCTATATTTACATATGGATCCAAGGATGGTGGCGCAGTTGCTAGTGCCACTGTCATTGGATCCAGAACAATATCTTCACGTTTACCTGATAACAGTTCAATATTCACAGCAGAAGCAAACGCCATTTTTACAGCACTTAAATATATCAGTCGTCAATCTAAACATAAAGAATTCATTATTTTTTCTGATTCACTTTCGTGCCTTCAGGCGATTAAAAATATGTCACCCAAACATCCACTTTTAATCCAGATTCTCGAATTAATTAATAATCTTGCGACTGGCCAGTACGACATCGTCTTTTGTTGGTTACCTAGCCACGTTGGAATTATTGGTAACACAATGGCCGATGCTGCTGCTTAAAGCAGCACTCAACAAATCTGTGACACCACTTCTGATCCCGTACACTGATTTTAAACCCGTGATTAGAACTTACATCCGAGATCTAATGCAAAAGAAGTGGGACGCCCAAGTAGGTATCAATAAATTACATGAAATTAAACCCAATATCGGTTACACCTACTTGGGTTGTCAGTCCAGATTTGAAGAGGTCATTATGCGACGCTGTCGTATTGGCCATTCCAGATATACACATGAGTATTTGTTACAGGGTGAAGATCCTCCGTTTTGTATCACTTGTGATGAAAGAATCAGTCAAGCATGTCCTGCTTGACTGTATTGATTTTGCCATCACAAGGGGTACTTATTTCAATGTTTCATCTATTAAGGATCTTTTTAATAGCAGTTCTCATTTAGTTATTGTTTTTTTAAAAGAAATTGAATTGTACCATAAATTTTGATTAATATATGTTGTGTATATAATATACTTTTTATTATTGGCAGGATAAATACAATAACTAAGATTGTTAGTGGCTGTATACTCGAAGGGGGTTGAAGTAATGTAAAATGATTGTCCCCTGGAGAGGGTATGTAAGACCACGTCATTCAAAGTAGATTTATTCTTACCATTGTCTTTAATCGTAGTATATATGTTATTTTAATATGGCTAAGTATGTTAATAATCGCCAACACCTGAAGGGATGATGTAAATCCGGCTGGGATCCATGCAGGTAGCAAAAGTACTGTAAGTCCCCATGGGCCCTAGCATGGTGATCTATCTTCAGTGGCTGGCGATCTATAGCTCATTTTTATCTTGTCTTGTTTCGTATGATGTAATATCTTTATGGCTACCTACTAGTTTTAGATGTAATCTGTGATACATCTAGTTATTTTACTGTCCTTCGTTGACAGGTTTTTATTTTGTATAAATATGTGTATTATTAATGTACTTCTCGTCACGATATGGCTGAAATACTGCCGATGTGACGTTAAATCTTAACTCACTCACTCACTGTCCATGGAAGTGGCCCTCCATCTCGCTCACGATCACCAGTTGAGCCGCCATGAGTAGCTCACGTCACATCATTCAATGGAATTGCAGAGGACTGCAGAATACGTTTAATGATTTACAATTACTTATACAAGATTTTAAACCATCAGCATTTTGTTTACCGGAAACATACTTAAAAAATACCGATAAGCTTGACATTAGGCAATATAATTCATTTCATTCTTTCTCACCTCCGGGTGCGAAAGCATCTGGAGGTTCTTCAATCTTAGTGAGGCAGGGCGTCATCCATAGCCCTGTTCCTCTCCACACCCCTCTTCAGGCTGTTGCTGTCCGTGTGACCATGCACATTGTTTTTACTTTGTGCTCAATCTATATTCCACCATCTTTTTCTCTCCGACAGTCTGAACTTCAAGCTCTCTATGATCAACTCCCCAAGCCCTGTATTATTATTGGTGATTTGAATGGGCACAATCCCCTTTGGGGTAGTGTTCAGACAAATAACAAAGGGAAGCTGTTAGAAGATTTCATATCCAATGATTTATGTATACATAATGATGGTTCAAAAACATATCTTCATCCAGGTACAGGTACCTACTCTGCTCTGAATTTATCAGTTACAGATTCAGAATTATTAAACGAATTTGAATGGTCCGTCCACAAAAACCTCTGTGGTAGTGATCATTTCCCAACCGTTTTAAAATCTGTCATACCTTCAGATGTTCCTCCTTCAACAAGATGGAACTTTACTAAGGCCAACTGGTTTTTGTTCGAAATACTTGCATCCAATCAATTAAAACCTGACCTATTTCTTAACGTTACTGACCCTGTACAATTATTTTCTGATAAATTGAACAAAATAGCTGATGAATGTATTCCTAAGTCCTCTGCAAATCCACATATTCGTAAACCATGGTTTAACGATAAGTGCAAACAAGCTAGGAAGGCACGGAAAAAGGCTGAGCACTATTTCCGTCGCCATCCAATGGTACATAATTTGAATAAATTTAAAATTTTAAATGCTAAAGCCAGGCGTACGTTTAAACAAAATAAACGCCAATCTTGGCAAAATTATGTTTCCAAGATAAATTCTCGTACGCCCATGTCTAAGGTATGGAACATGATCCAGAAAATTAAAGGAAAGGGTTCTAAATCTAGTATCCATCACCTTAAAAATGGGAATGAATTACTAACCGATACTTCTGATATCGCTAATAAAATTGGTGAAACTCTGGCTCAACACTCTTCATCCTCATACTATGTCCCTAAATTCCAAAAATTTCAAAAGCAGCAAGAAAAGAAACCTGTAAATTTTAGTTCCGATAATGGAGAAGATTACAATGAAACCTTTTCCATTCATGAGCTCAATACTGCCCTTGGGCAAGCTCATGATAATGTATATTATCAGACCCTGTAGCAGTATCAACTCTTAAAACATTTACCGCAATCATGTTTAGAAACCCTCTTGAGGCGAGACCAATTTAATTGCTAGGATTACGGATCCGCCGACACCATTTTTCGCCAAATCGAAAAAAAAAAAAATGAAATTCTATCATTTTTAAAAAAAATATTCTACCCGACACCCGACGTCCGACATCGATCGATAAGCCTTGTTGTGAGAGAAATACATGTTACGGGAAGTAACTCTAGTTTTTAACTAAAATTCCTTACGCACATGTGTCGGCAAATTCCATCGGGGGGGGGGGGGGGGGGAAATTCCCAACATGTTCCAACAGTTCGAAGGCTACTTCGATCATGTACAAGCCACCACCAAAGGTATGTATAACAAAATCTGTAAACGTCAATTTCTTAGGGAAAATTTTGAAAAATAATTTGACACCTGAAAACCTTTTATAATTCTATGTTGATTGTTGAAGCTAGTATAAAACTTGGATTGTTTTAGACAAACCCAGACTTTTAAACTAGTACTCTGTCAGTGTGTGTGCATGTGTTTTGCCAAATGTTCAAGGGAACTATTATTGAATAAAGTCATATGTTGACATGATTAGAATAAATACAGGTTAATAAATTTAGCATTGATTAAATTTTTAATAGAGAACAATTGTCTACTTTTAATGAAAGTGCAGTGTTACAAGATTGAATACAAACTTCAAACAATGATTTTTAAACATCTGATGACTTGTATTTTCAGATGGAAGTCGAAAAACTTCAAGAGCATATTGATGCCCTGTCTGAGCTCCTCATGCTGCCATGGACCTACAAATTTAAGACAGTCTATCAAGATATTCAGCAACTGGTCCAGTGTATGAGAAAGTACATTGACTTCCTGAGACAACAGTCCCAGCGGTCCAAAGGACGACACAATGCTAGTGCACCTTTGCGAAACCCTTCTGTGAATTTTTCTCTTGCAGTTATTGAGGCAACTGTTGGTCCTGTGGGGGAGACTTATTTGGATCTTGACAATACATTGGCTTCAGAGGATGAATACACTCCTGTGGAAATCAGCAACTATATATCCCCCAACCTGTAGATACAAGAGAAGAACATGGATTGACAATCTAAGTATGTCTGTACCAGTGGCACATTACAGTTACTTTCAGGGCAATTATCTCGGACATATACATTTTGTATGGCGTTTGCCAGGTGATAAGAGCGAGAGGTCAGATGAAAATACAGTTAAAACTTTGCGGGTAGTCCACAAGTCATTGCCAGATTATTCAACTAGACAGATGAAGAAAGAGTTCTATGAGAAATGACAACAGTCTACAGGAGTGTCTCCAGCTCTTCTCAGAAACATGTACAAATTCTTGACCAATGACAGTAGTGGTGCTGAAAACACTGCACAAGCTGCAATTGATCAACGTGTTAAGATGTGTTGGAGTTAAATGATCCTGATGTGGCATGGGATTTACGGAGACTAAATGGCAACCCAGACAGTACACAGTTTGATACCTTCTGGGATGAAGTTGAAAAATACTTCCATGAAAGGGACCTTGCCGTCCACGAGCGGAGACATGGATCACAACTGTACCTTCCATATGCAATATCAATTGACGATCTTGTGTCAACGATGAGAGGTCGTGTAGATCCAGAAGTACTCATTCCCTCCAATGAATGGGTGAGACTGCAGTTCTGGCCAGCCAATCCAACGACGAGGACTGCATTCCACTACACTGGTCGTTTCAATGTAAAGTTTTCACTTCAAACAAGACAGATACGTGGAAAACATGAGGATAGTCACTATGTGGCTGCACAGTTGGTCTACTTGAAGAAATTTGCTGTGACATTGAGAGAGCATGTCGATTTCTTTTGGCTTGACGACAAAGCCATTGTTCCTATTGGAGAGCCTGGATTACCTGTAGGTACTGGTGTTCGCCAACATAATGCTTCTCTTTCCAGTACTACTGCCAGCTCTCTTACAGCATTAGATCATGATTATAATGTGTGCGGGGACATCCCCTCTGTTGCTCTGCACTGTGACATTCCACAGGATGCCAGTGATTCTTTCTTCAATGGAACATCCTTTGTGACTGTAAAGGACAAAGTGTTCCGTCCGTCCAATGCTATTCGTCATGGTGCTGAAACAACAAACATCATCAAATCCCATTTCAGTACTGATGATGGCAATTCAGAGAAAGCTATACTCATAATGTACACGGATGGTGGCCCTGATCACCGCACTACTTTCGGATCTGTGCAATTGGCTATGATAGCCATGTTTGCATGGCTCGATTTGGACATGTTGATCACGGCAAGGACAGCACCAATGGGCAGTTGGGCAAACCTGGCCGAAAGAGTGAACTCTGTTCTGAACCTTGCACTACAAAATGTCTCCTTAGAGAGGGAACGGATGACAGAGGAACTGGAAATGAAAATGAAGAGAGTGTCAACCCTGAAAACTGCAAGAGACATTGCTTCTAGGTATCCAGCTTTTAAAGAAGGCCTTACAGCTGCCGTCTTGCCAGTTCTGAAGTTACTGGAGGAAAGGTTTTCTCACCTGAAAGTCAAGGGGGATGCGGTGATAATAAACAGTGCTGCAAGCAATGAGAGTGTTGAAAATTTCTTCGGAATTTTAAAAGATCATATAGATGATAAACTTGATATGAACAAGTTGATGAAGAAAGATCTGGAGAAATAAGATAAACTAAATGACTTCATGGATCGCCATTGTCACTGTCGGCAGTACATCTTTCAAATCAAGAAATGTGATCCTCACAGAGTTGACGATTGTTGGTATTGTGTCATCAATCCTCCAAGACTGCCTGATGATGAGTTTGAACAATTGAATTTCATTCCTGATCCTGTTGTATCTCCTGAAAGTGGAGATAAGTTTGAAGAGTTTCATTCTGTCTATGGTACAGACACTACTGATTCAGCTAGACCCTCCTTGAGTTCTGTCACCATGTCTTCAATAAGAGACAAGCAAAACAGGAAAATTCTCACTGCAAACAAAGTTCGAGAGTCAGTAACATGTGTTGAATGTCGTAAACCGAGATGTGTTTATTCAGACACCAGACTTTCCTACAAAGACAAAACAGCCTTGATCCGCATGAGAGAGGGACGTTCTTACACTTGTGGGTCACCACTGTTTCCTCCAGCATCTCCATACTTTGAAACGCTAGTTGTGAAAGAGAGTCTCAGATGTTCGTCCACAATGAAGACTACATACTATGCCAGTAATACATGTTCTTTGCCAAGTGTTTGCTTTCACTGCGGAATTGCCAGGTCAGAAGATTTTGCTGATGACAGTGTAATCCATGAACTTCAGGCTATGTACAGCACTGTGAGGCCTATCTGTCGATCTTGTAAACAATCAGGAAAAGAAGCTGCAGTGAGGGGGAAACGTAATGTTAAAAAACTGAGAACATCATAAATCATTTTGCATTAACTGATCTGTAAATCATGCAGGTACTAGTCACATGATGGAAGATATGTTAACTCCTGTGTTTTGTGTGAAATCAGAAATGGTACCTCTTATTTTGTAAATACATTTTCCAATTTTGATGTGATGTGGTGGAAGTCTTGGCCCGAATTTGTGCAGAATGGGTCTGCTCATGTATGTTATCCTTTTGTTGTTTTATGACTGCTTTTAATAGGAGGTGTGTACCTCGTAATTCCATGAGGAAAATGCTGTGTGATACTGAGTGAAAGTGGAAAAAAGTACTTTTTGTAACATTTCAGGTACAGTTTTTGTAGGTGCTAAATGGTTATTTGTTTTGAAGCCATTTAATAAGTGCCATTTCATTTTAGTGCATTCCACATGTTAGCATAACACGTCAGTCATGAGTGTTACCTGATCATTTAACACGATAAAGTGATACTGGACAGAGTATTTCAAGTACTTGTATGTGCCAAATGTTTTCTTTTGTTTTGAAGTCAAGGGCTATTTAATTTAAGTGCATTCCACGTGTTAGCATAACACGTCAGCCATGAGTGTTACCTGATCATTTAACACGATAAACTGATACTGGACAGAGTATTTTAAGTACTTGTATGTGCCAAATGTATATTTGTTTTGAAGCCAAGTGCTGTTTTAATTTCAGTGTATATTACATTGTTTTTATATTTTTAAAATACAATAAAACTTTAATAAGTTAAAAGCTTGTTGTTGAAGTCTACCTGCTTGTGGAAAACTGCCAAAATATACCTGGAAACCCTGGTCATCAGTAAGGAGTGTCATTAGATAAAGGGACTATAGTGCATTGCTTGCACCATGCGTGGTGGGTAATACTGAAATACTTTCGTAGCTTCTGTGGCACAAGTGAGGGATTTTTAAAAAAATTTTTTTTATTTCCTCCTATCAGCATTCCTGCCTCCTAAAATCCGTAATACCTGCGAAATTTTTTTTGCTGATCCTACTGATCCTTCAAATTATGGACCAATTTCATTAACAAGCTGCGTTTGCAAAACCATGGAACGCATGGTCAATAACAGATTAACAAGGTACTTGGAATCAAATGACTTAATAACAAATATTCAATGTGGTATCCGTAAATATCGCAGTACAATTGACCATTTAGTTCGACTGGAATCATTCGTTAAGAATGCCATTGTAAATAAGCAACATGCAGTGTCTATCTTTTTCGATCTAGAAAAAGCATATGACACTACATGGAAGCACGGTATTTTAAAAGACTTACATGACTTTGGATTGCGAGGCCGTTTGCCTCAATTTATATCCAAATTTTTATCTGACAGACAATTTCAAGTCCGCGTGGGTTCTACCATGTCTGATCATTATAATCAGGATCAGGGTGTCCCACAAGGCAGTATTTTGTCTGTCACATTGTTCAGTATTAAAATAAATAGCCTCTCTAAGGTTTTAAATGACTCCATTGATGGATCTCTTTTTGTGGATGATTTTAACATATCATGTCGTGGTAAAAACATGCATACTATCGAAAGACAATTACAATTATGTCTAAATAAGATAAATAGATGGTGTTTAGAAAATGGTTTTAAATTTTCGAAATCCAAAACAAACTGTTTACACTTTTGTAGGAAATACAAACCCCATAAAGACCCTGATTTAGTTTTAGATAGCACTCCGATTAAAGTTGTAAAAGAGGCTGAATTCCTGGGTATTATTTTTGACCACCATTTAACCTTTTTACCACATATAAAATATTTGAAAAATAAATGCCTGAAGGCCCTTGACGTGCACCTACTGAAAGTTGTTTCAAATTCCAAGTGGGGAGGGGATCAGAAAACCCTCCTCCAACTATACAGGACACTTATCCGCTCTAAACTGGATTATGGCTCCATCATATATGGTGGAGCCTGCAAAAGTAATTTAAAATTATTAGATAGTATTCATCATCAAGGCCTGAGGCTTGGCCTTGGAGCCTTCAGAACATCCCCTGTCAATAGTCTGTATGTAGAGGCGGATGAGCCCTCACTAAAATAACGTCGAATAAAACTCTCATTGCCATACCTCACAAAGCTCTATTCAAATCCTACTAATCCTGCATATGATTGCGTTTTTAATCCTCTCTATGAGGATATGTACCATAAAAAGTCATCCCTTGTTCCTCCACTTGGTCTACGAATCAAACCTGACATTTCTGCTGCTAAAATCAATCTTAAAAATATAGCTCCAACTCAGCTTTTGTCCTCTCCCCCATGGCGGTTGGTACAGCCAGAGGTTGACCTGTCATTAACTAAACTTAAGAAATCAGAAACCAACCAACTAATCTATCAACAAGAATTTAATGAATTGCGGAACAACTATAACACATTCAAATCTATATTTACGGATCCAAGGATGGTGACGCGGTTGCTAGCGCCACCGTCGTTGGATCCAGGATTATGTCTTCACGACTACCCGATAATAGTTCTATTTTTACAGCCGAATCCCATGCAATTTTAACAGCTCTAAAATATATAGGTCAACAAGCTAGGCATAAGCAATTTTTATTATTTTCGGACTCCCTCTCGTGTCTTCAGGCTATTAAGAATATCTCATGTAAGCATCCACTTTTAATTGAAATTATTGAATTTTATAATCAACTTGCTACTGGTCAATATGACATCGTATTTTGTTGGTTACCCAGCCATGTCGGAATCATTGGTAACACAAAGGCCGATGCTGCCGCCAAGGCAGCACTCACCAAATCTGTGACACCACTTCTTATTCCATACAGTGATTATAAACCCGTGATTAGATCTTACATCCGTGATCTAATGCAAAAGAAGTGGGACACTCAAGTAGGTATAAATAAATTACATGAAATTAAACCAAATATTGGCAACACCTACTTAGGTTGTCAGTCCAGATTTGAAGAGGTCATAATACGACGATGTCGTATTGGCCATAGCAGATATACTCATGAATATATATTGAAAGGCGAGGATCCTCCATTTTGTATCCCTTGTGATGAGAGAATCACGGTCAAGCATGTCCTGCTTGACTATGTTGATTTTGCCATCACAAGGGATAACTATTTCAATGTTTCATCCTTAAAGGATCTTTTTATTATAAGTGCTCGTTTAATTATTGACTTTTTAAAGGAAATTGAATTGTTACTAAAATTTTGATTGATCTGTTTTGTATATAATATACTTTTTATAATTGGTAAAATAAATTTGATAAATAAGATTGTCCGTGGCTATACCCTCGAAGGGGGTTGAAGTAGTGTAAAATTGTTGTCCCCCTGAGAGGGTATGTAACACCACGTCTTTCAAACTGTATTTATTTGATACCACGTTTTTAATCGTAGAATGTGTGTTGTTTTAATGTTCGGCTAATTGTGTCAGCCATCGCCAACACCTGAAGGGATGGTGTAAATCCTGCTTGGGTCCATGCAGGTAGCAAAAGTACTGTAAGTCCCCATGGTCCCCAGTGAGGTGATCTATCTTCAGTTGCTGGCGATCTATAGCCTTTTTTTATATTGTATCGTTAGGTATAGTGACATCTTTTTATGGTTGTATACTAGTTTTAAATAATATTCCTTGATCATCTAGGTATTTTACTGTCCTTTGTTGACAGGCCGTTATTGTTTAAATGTATATATTATGTATAACTTTTGGTAGTCACGATATGGCTGAAATACTGCCGATGTGACGATAAATTTGAACTCACTCACTAGTAATCATTTTAGCTATACGGCCATAGCCAATGGCCAAGCCGCTGATCACCGATGAATGATACGTTGCGTTTACTAACATTTTACCGTCTGTAACTGGAGTAGTCATGCTTCTTATAGCATTATATGGGGGCTAACCTCTAATTGAACTTGTTGTGACATCGGGGGTGACGTTTTCTCTTCTCCGATCTTATAAAAGAACCATACAGCCGCTATAGCAACAACTCCTACTAGTGCCCAATAATCGGATGACTATTTGAATTATGCATTAGTTTCGCTTTCCTCGCAACCCTCCCCCCCCCCCCCTCCATCCTACCAGCGGCGATTTTTCTGGGATTCTTAGTAACTCTGGCTTGTTTTTGTGTTTGTGGTATTTCCTCATTCACTATCTGTTGTGTTTGTGTTGCAATCGGGGTTATTTCCTCGTTCACAATCTGTTGTGGTGTCACTTGTTGAGTCTCCATTTATATTATTAAGTGGGCATGTATGTTTAAATTGACAATACCTAGCCGTTATTAAAGCTGTGGTGAGTGGAGCTAAGAACATTCCGTATCTATGATAAAACTCACAGCTTACTGAGCTTATAGCGTGTTCGATGAATGTGTCTTTCTCGAGAGATTCACATAAATACATGCGCTGTTCTGCCGGGATAGGGAGAAACGTACTAGCTACGACTGTGTATAGTTGTAATATAGCCGACCCTATCGTTTTAGTCATGGTAGCTCCCAGTCTAGATTCGTAACGCGCGTATAGTTTTTTAATTTCTTCGTCGGTCATGTTATCAATTTTTTCGATGGTATAATTTTCCCCCAAATATTGGGAACATTTTCCACCGGCTACCAAAGCCGCAAGTCTTTCTCTATGTTTATCTAAAGATTTATCTGTCATAGGTTCTGGCTCATCTTTGAGCATTTGTTCGATGAGTTGGTCGCATTCCATAATGTAATACCTAAGGAGATATTTAAGCAATGAAATATGGCATATCCAATACAGCCCGTAATAATAAACTGTTGCGAAAGAATTGTCATATTAACCGCTAATGTTCAATTTATCGTATTGTTGTTATAATTTTGCTATATTTGCTATCTTTTTGCTATCTTTGCTATAATTTTGCCATATTTTTGCTATAATTTTGCTACATTTGCTATAATTTTGCCATATTTTTGCTATAATTTTGCTACATTTGCTGATTGATCGGTTTTACGAGTTTACAGTGCTTCGTTGCTGCTAACAGTTTTCTGACTTTATCTCGTTCGAGCTAGGTATAAATAACATCATTTTCGCGTAGAGATTCCTCGAATGAATCTCGGTCTTTGCAATGAAATAGGGCTACCCATTTGGTCTGCTCTCTGAGATCTTTCAGGACAGAGTTGTATTTTTGAGTAAGTACCCAAACGCTATGCTGAGTATGCTGACCGGAGAATGCTAAATACGAAAGCATATCTTTCTTTTTGGTGAGTTCTTTATTCGCACTGCAATCGTCTATTACGAAAAGGGTTGGTTCTCCTTTGCATTTTTCATGACATACTTGTAAACAGTCTTGTAAACGATCGCCCGGATCAACTCTGTGTACCCCATCGTCATTCATTACCGATTCTCTCGATAGGTATGTTTTATTAACGCTTATAGTCGGGCAAGGAATAATAATATGATCGAAAACGTCCCGATAATGACTTTCTAAAATATCTAGAATAAAAGCTGTTTTTCCACAACCCGTTTGCCCGCATAAGATAGCGCAGTGAGGTTCTTTAGGTTAAAGATTATTAATAGATTGCTTGCACAAATCTTCCATTCTGTATATTAAGTTGCGCATCCATAATCACGTACAAATATATGTTTAATTTACCAGCTGATTCCTGGAGCTTCGTTATCTGTATAGTGACACCCTCGCTGGCATTTTCTATTCTCCGCCCACTACCGTGTAGTTGGTCATCATCAGTTGTTCTCATGTCGAGCCATAGCGCGTACTTCGTGGTGAGGTATTCACCCATCGATACACCCCTGAGAGACAGATCTTTCGCGACCGCGTTAACTTCTGGGCTTCATTTTATAGAAGGGAGTTTTTTAATCTCATCCCATTGTTGATACGCTAGCATTCCTTGACTATATAGTTGATTAGGAACGCCCTCGATAGTCAATTCTACTTTTGTAATCTTGGGATTGTAGAACTTCTCGGTATTTCTTTTAAATGCATGAGAGGGGTCCTCGAACAACATTACAATACCCTTCAAACGATCTCGTGGGGACGTTTAGATTGATATTCAACGTAGTATCTTTTTTGTTCCTCGTGATCTTTCGATGTCGAAGCACACGGTCGTACAAAATAGCTAAACTTCCTGTATACTGGTTACGAATTTGTCTGGCTAATTCGGGATCTGTTATCATATCATACTCCAGCGAGATATTTTCAATGGAATAGCTTGCATCTTCAGCAGCTCTGATTACTCTACCGTAGTCATTAAAAGTGAGTTCTTATTCTAACCTATCACCTAGGGATGCTTGATAGAAGGGCATGTGGGAATCTAGTAATTAAAAAGTCAAGCGGAATATAGAATCGGTTACCTAATGCGCCGGCAACAGCGAGAACTTTTACGACAGTATTATCACCATTTTCAGCACCCAAACGCACTCTCAATGTGTTCCGATTACAAATACCTTGGTACCGTAAGTTTTCCCCCTCTTTATCCGTTTTCCAGAGATCCATGTAACAATAGTATACATCGCTATCGTCGATACTCAAAACCTCATTACCGCTAATTTTAATTAACGATAGCACGACCTATGTTCTGAACAGGCTCCCGTTAACGTCGGTAGAAGTCAAACTAATTGTAAATGCTAGTCGGACAGTTCCCGGAACTAACACATCGTGTGCGCCGAGATTAGGAAAGCGAACCAGAAGTGTTTGATTCTGATCGATGGTACTCGTGTCATTAGTTTTAGTTACAGACTGACGAAGTGCTTTGACCCCTAATGGATCTCTAAGTCTACGTTGTGGGTTTAACTTTGCGAAGACATTGTTATATTGAAATTATGTAACCTTATGTTTAATATAAAAATGGATGATTTTAATCTAGATAACATAACTGATACTAGTACAATCGAAGAGGGTACTGATGAAACCAGCTTTGGTGGCATGAATCTTAACGATGAACTTTTACAATCAATCGTTAATGATTATTACGATACCTTTAGAGAAACCCCAATTGGTCGTGACTATTCAAAGTTTGAATTCGATAGTAAAGGAATTTTGAGACTGTGTGGCGCTCCGGATATTGATCTTATGAATTCTCGTACTCATAAGCCCCTAGCCTTGCCTACGATAGCCGCTAAACACGGTATCAGCACTGTTCGTGATGAATTAAGTTTTGTGGACTACTCACGACGAGAAAAACGTTCCGCGAAGACTACTAAGGTTCTTCAGACTGTGCGTGATGAACTCAGTAACATAGATAATTTGGAAGAAAGCTCGAAGGTGGCCTCTGACGGACTCGGAGAAATCTTTGATACCTACTACGATAATTCCACGTTACAGGTACCATATTCAGAGTTCAGTATGAGGGAATTACGAAGCCTTGACAAGGCAATGCAAACAATGCGGGGAGAACTCAACAATAATATAGCCAAGCTATCCGAACTTGACAAGCATATAGCTTATGAGAAAACAAAATTTGAACAGGCGGGTGATGAATTCAGTAGAGGTCGCATTGCAGAAAGATTACGTAACTTAGAAGACGAAAGATCGGCCCGCATCTAAGCGGCTTCCAGTAATAGAAAGGCACTTCGTTCACAAATCAGTCGAATTCGAATGGGTGAGTTAAAATTTACCGTCACATCGGCATTATTTCAGCCATATCGTGACGAGAAAAAGTACTATATTCAAAATACATATATTTAGACCATAAAAACCTGTCTTCGAAGGACAGTAAAATAACTAGATTTATCATATATTTTATTTAAAACTATCTGATAATCATTAAATATAACGTCATACGTAACAATACAAGATAAAAATGCCAGCCCCTGAAGGTAGATCACCACACTGGAGTCCATGGGGACTTACAGTACCTTTGCTACCTGCATGGACCCCAGCAGGATTTAAACCATTCTGTCAGTCGCTGGCGATTGTAATGTAAGATTAGCCACAATTAAAATGACAAAAATTCTACGGTTAAAAACGTAGTAGGTATAAATATTCTTTGAATGACGGGGACTTACGATATCCTCACAGGGGGACGATAATTTTACAGTACTTTAACCCCCTTCGAGAATACAGCCACAAACAATCACAGATATTAATTAATTCTACTAATGTTAAAAAATTATTTTATACAAAACAAGTTAACAAAATTTAATATACAACTCTATTTCTTTTAAAAAGCCAATAATTAAATGAGAACTCATATTATTAAAAAGATCCTTCATAGATTTAACTTATTTATTTATTTTATATTAATTAAATATTTATCCCTTGTGATGGAAAAATCAACATATCAAGCAGGACATGTTTGACTGTGATTCTTTCATCACAAGGGATGCAGAACGGAGGATCCTCACCTTTCAATAAATATTCATTGGTGTAGCGCGTATGGCCAATACGACAGCGTCGTAAAATGACCTCCTCAAATCTGGACTGACAACCCAAGTAGGTGTAACCGATGTTTGGTGTAAAATATAATTTCATGTAATTTATTGATACCTACTTGGGTGTCCCACTTCTTTTGCATTAGATCTCTGATGTACGATCTAATCAAGGGTTTAAGATCACTGTAGGGGATTAGAAGTGGTGTCACTGATTTGTTTAGTGCTGCTTTTGCAGCAGCATCAGCCATTGTGTTACCAACGATTCCAACATGGCTGGGTAACCAACAGAAAGCGATGTCGTATTGGCCAGTAGCGAGAAAATTATACAATTCGACAATTTCGAGTAAAAGTGGATGTGTACTGGACATGTTGTGAATAGCCTGAAGACACGAAAGAGAGTCTGAAAATATTATGAACTGCTTATGCTTAGGTTGATTTTGAATGTATTTAAGAGCTGTTAAGATGGCGTGTGATTCTGCCGTGAATATTGAACTGTCATGTGGCAACCTGAACGATATTGTTCTGGATCCAATGATAGTAGCGCTAGCAACTGCGTCACCATCCTTGGATCCATCTGTAAAAATAGATTTGTATGTATCATATTTAGTTCTCAGTTGATGGTATTCTTGTTGATAAATTAGTGGATTAGTTTGAGATTTCTTTAGTTGTGTGAGTGTCAGGTCTACCTCTGGCTTTATCAGTTGCCAAGGAGGTGAAGATAGAAGGCGGTAAGGAGAAATATTTTCAAGGTGTAAATTAGCATCAGAAATTTCAGTTTTCAACCTTATTCCAAGAGGGGGAATAAGAGAAGATTTCTTTTGGTAGAGGTCCTCATATA
The DNA here is from genome assembly GCF_023055435.1 of Haliotis rufescens. Taxonomy (NCBI): domain Eukaryota; kingdom Metazoa; phylum Mollusca; class Gastropoda; order Lepetellida; family Haliotidae; genus Haliotis; species Haliotis rufescens. The sequence goes on from NW_025964384.1 coordinate 964,738, forward strand.
GGGGTTGAAAAACGCAATCATATGCAGGGTTTGACTGATTTGAAGATAATTTGGTAATATACTGTAAAGATAATTTTAGACGTCTGGGTTTTAGTGATGGTTCATCAGCCTCTACATATAAACTGTTAATGGGAGAAGTTCTGAAGGATCCAAGGCAGAACCGTAGTCCTTGGTGATGTATAGAATCCAGAATTTTTAGATTGCTTTTGCATGCACCCCCATAAACGATGGAGCCATAATCCAGTTTTGAACGTATGAGAGATCTATATAGTTGGAGGAGGGTCTTCTGATCACCTCCCCACTTTGAATTGGAAACGACTTTTAACAAATTGAGTACCTTCAGGCATTTAGCTTTGAGGTATTTGATATGGGGTTTAAATGTCAAATAGCTATCAAAAATAAGTCCCAGGAATTTGGCTTCCTTTACAATTTTGATAGGTGTGCCATCCAAATACAGTACAGGGTCTTGATGTGGTTTATATTTGCGACAAAAATGTATACAATTTGTCTTGGCTTTAGAAAATTTAAAGCCATTTTCAAGTGACCATCTTTGAATTTTATTAAGACATAACTGCAATTGTCTTTCAATTGAATGCATATTTTTACCACGACAAAATATGTTAAAATCATCCACGAAAAGTGACCCATCTATGGAATCATTTAAGACCTTAGACAGGCTATTTATCTTAATACTAAATAGTGTAACAGACAAGATACTGCCTTGTGGGACACCCTGATCCTGATTATAATGATCAGACAGGGTTGAGCCCACACGGACTTGAAATTGTCTGTCAGTTAAAAATTTGGATATAAATTGAGGCAAACGGCCTCTCAATCCAAAATCGTGTAAGTCCTTTAAAATACCATGTTTCCATGTAGTGTCATATGCTTTTTCGAGATCGAGAAAGATAGACACTGCATGTTGTTTGTTTATTATGGCATTTTTAACAAATGATTCTAAACGTACTAAATGATCAATTGTACTTCTATTTTTACGGAAACCACATTGAATATTTGTAATAAGGTTATTGGTTTCTAAGTACCAAACTAGTCGATTATTGATCATGCGTTCCATGGTTTTGCGAACGCAGCTGGTCAATGAAATTGGACGATAATTTAAAGGATCAATATGATCACGTCCTGGCTGAGGTATTCGAACAATTATAGCATCTCGCCATGAGGCTGGAAATTCACCTGATGTCCAGATTTCATCAAAAATTAGTAGAAGGGTTTCTAAACATGAGTCTAGTAAATGTTTCAGGAGTTGATAATGTATATTATCAGCTCCTGTAGCAGTATGAAGCTCATGGATTGAAAATATTTCGTTATAATCTTCCCCATTGTTGAGAAAAACCTCTGAAGACGAGGATTTCAAAGTTGTTTGTTTTTTCTTTAATTTTTTTATTTCTTTTCTTGTCAGAGTAACAACAGCAGATTCGATAGTAGCTGGTTCTACAGCCTCTGGATCTTTAGCAACAGACTCCACACCAGCTTCAGCAGTCAAAGGTTCGGATGGGCTTACTGTTTGAGTGGAAGATGTATTTGAAGTTACTACAGAAGATATGTTAACAGGATTTCGCTTAATAGCTTGTTTGTCAGCTGCCTCAATCACAATAGGCACTCGTGAAGAGCAACCTCCTCGTGGTGAGTGCTGGGTAACGCTAATAGCTCTTCCCCCGTGTGGAACCGGGGCAGAATATTTCCACAGCACCCCATTGCTGGTCGTAGAAGGCGACCAAAGTGGGCAGTCCGTTTGCCGTAGGTTGCGTCCCTGTGTCGGCGGAGGACGGGAGTCTGGTAGTTGAGGGCACTGGTTCCTGGAACTGTGTTCCTTTGCCCAACACACTACTTCGACCCTTACTTCGCCTAGACGGGTGGTAAGATGGGCCTGGTCTTGTCAATCGGCTGGTCAGGACCAATTTTAATGAAATACATTTATTAATACAAGATTTTAACCCATCGGCAATCTGTCTCCAGGAGACATTTCTCAAAGAGGCTGATAACTTTGATTTGCATCGGTATAGTTCATTTTCTCCTCCAACTTCGCCTAGACGGGTGGTAAGATGGGCCCGGTCTTATCAATCGGCTGGTCATGCCAGGCCCTGTGCGTAATATTGTATATGCACACCTGTGTTGTATTTTAATGTCTATTTTGGTCTTGGCCGTGCATAACTTGTGTGAATTCTCAATTTTGGATTGAATAAATTGCCTAGAGTCTTACGTCAGAAGGCGGTGGCTCAAAGGCCAATCTGGTACTTTCGACCTCTGAGTTCTCTATGTCTTCAATTTCTTGTCATGGGCATTTTATTTGATAGACAAATATAGCTATTCATGTTGTTTTTACTGGAGTAAACCACCTCTGTATCCCTGATGTTTGCATGTTGGAGATCCGGTGCAATAAAACATCGCTCTTTGTGGCACTCCATGGTGGGTGGGGAGCAGAGGTGCTGAATTATTTCCTTTCATCATGTCTCTCCAAAACCTTGGTTCAAACTGTTCCAAACGCAGACATGTCGATCTAGATGTATCTGATCAAACTGAAAACTTATCTCGTGAATTGGATTCCTGGGCCCGATTTATTGTGATCGAGGCAGCTAATAAACAACCACTAAAACTTAATCCTTTCGCCATCTCAAAAGCAGTTTCAGGAATTTGCGGAGAAGTTAAAAATGAAACACGTCTTCGTAGTGGCTCTCTTCTTGTTGAGTGTTCACGGAGACAGCAATCTCTCAATTTGCTATCTGTAACTACATTTGCAAATATTGAGGTTGCTGTGTCCGTACACAAAACCTTGAATTCTTGCTGAGGCATTGATCGAGACAGAGCTCGTTGCCTGTCCGACATGTCGGAGCAATACATTACAGATGAATTGACCAGACAAGGGGTAACTGCAGTTAAGCGGTTCACCATGAAATCCAGAGATGGTGACATCATCCCATCAAAAACTTATATGCCTACATTTGCCCTGTCGGCCCTTCCTAAGTCTGTTAAAGCTGGTTATCTAAACATCGGAGTGGAGGTGTATGTCCCCAATCCACTCCGATGTTTCAAGTGCCAAAAAATTGGACATGGATCAAAATCTTGTAATCACTTTGTAGTCTGTCAGTGCTGTGGTGATGACCATGACAGCACTGGATGTACAGCTGACATTAAATGTTCAAACTGTAACGGCAAACATCTGGCTTCATCTAAATTATGTCCAGTGTGGCAAAAGCAATAAAAAATCATAAAGCTCAAACATGAACAAAATATCTCGTTTTACGAGGCTAAGAAGGTTATTGAAAGTCAGTCCCCGTCTACTCAACTTACCAGAACCTACTCTGCTGCTGCTGCTACTATCTCTGCTCCTCCAACTCCTTCAACGGTATCGATTTCTGTTCAAACAGAATTGACATGGATCAAATCAGATACACCTATCATCATAACCCCTGTGATTACGTCAAATTCATCCTCAAGTCAAACTGAAACTTTGTCTGTTTACCCTGATGCTGTTGAATCAGCTACTAAAGAGCCAGAGGCTACTGATGAACCAGCAACAGTTGGATCTGCCGATGTTACTCTGACCAGAAAAGAAAGGGAAAAAATAAATAAAAAACAGACAAACAGGAACTCCTCTTCTTCAGATATAGTTGTCCATAACTCCTTTGATGCTCTGGACATGGATGTCACCCCATCGTCACAGAGCAGTAGTAGGAGTCCTTCCTCCTCACGTGTACGTGAGCGTTCACCGATTGAGCCACCTAACATAATTCAGTGGAATTGCAGAGGACTTAGGAATAATTTTAATGAAGTCCAATTGTTAGCACAAGACTATAAACCATCAGCTTTTAGTTTACAAGAGACCTATCTTAAGCATACTGATAAATTTGAATTGCGTCAGTACAATTCTTATCATTCTTTTTCACCTCCAGGTGATAAAGCCACTGGCGGTGCTTCCATTTTGGTGAGGCAGGGCATCATCCACAGTCCTGTTCATCTCCACTGTAACCTTCAGGCTGTTGCTGTCCGTCTTACTCTACAAGTAACTTTCACACTTTGTTCCCTATATATTTCTCCATCCTCAAATTTGCAGCAGCCTGACCTTCAGGATTTATTTGACCAACTACCTAAGCCCTGTATCATCATGGGTGATCTTAATGGGCATAACCCTCTATGGGGAAAAATAATAAAGGGAAAATCCTTGAAGATTTTATTGCTAACAATAATCTATGCATCTTCAACGACGGCTCGAACACATATTTACATCCTGCAACAGGTACGTACACTGCATTATATCTGTCAATCACAGATTCTAACGTATATAATGAATTTGAATGGTCAGTCCATGATGACCTTTGTGGAAGTGATCATTTTCCGACAGTACTTACAGCTATAATCCCCATTGATGATCCACCTATAACAAGATGGAATTTTTCTAAGGCAAATTGGCCGTTATTTCAGAACATATGTACTGATAAATTGCAACACGACCTTTTTATGGATGTTCCTGACCCGATTCAGTTGTTTTCCGATCAACTGAAAGGTATAGCTGATGAAACTATTCCTAAGTCCTCTGTGAACCCACATATTCGTAAACCATGGTTTACTTATGAATGCAAACAAGCTAGGAAGCATAGGAAGAAGGCTGAAAAATACTTTCGACGCCTCCTACTGTTCATCACATTTGAATAATGTAAGAATTAATTATGCCAAGGCTCGACGAACTTTTAAACTCAATAAACGACAGACCTGGAAGGATTATGTTTCCAAAATAAATTCTCGCACGCCTATGTCAAAGGTGTGGAACATGATCCAAAAAATCAAAGGCGAAGGTTCCAACTCAATCATTCATCATCTCAAAGATGACAATAATTTATTGACAGAAAAATCAGATATTGCAAACAAACTGGGCGAAACTTTAGCCAAACATTCTTCTTCGTCAAATTATAATCCAAAGTTTCAAAAGTATCAACAACAACAAGAAAGGAAAAATGTCATTTTTATTTCTGACAATGGCGAAGATTATAATGAAGTATTTTCACTACATGAGCTACAAACTGCTTTAGCACAAGCTCATGATACTGCAACTGGTGCTGATGATATCCATTATCAGCTTCTAAAACACTTGCCTGAATCTTGTCTCACAACTCTATTGAATATTTTCGATGATATTTGGGCAACAGGACATTTTCCTCCTTCATGGAGAAATGACATCGTTGTACCCATACCAAAGCCTGGCAGGGATCATACAGATCCATCCAATTACCGACCTATTTCATTAACTAGCTGTGTTTGTAAAACCATGGAGCGCATGGTGAATAATCGCTTAGTTTGGTTTTTAGAAACCAACAATTTAATCAGTGATATCCAGTGCGGTTTTCTTAAAAACCGAAAAACAACTGATCATTTGGTGCGTTTAGAATCATTTATTAAAAATGCTTTTATAAACAAACAACATGCTGTATCTATCTTTTTCGATCTTGAAAAAGCTCATGATACCACTTGGAAGCATGGTATTTTAAAAGATTTACATGACTTTGGTTTAAGGGGCCACTTGCCTCAATTTGTATCACAGTTTTTAACGGACAGACAATTTCAAGTTCGTGTTGGATCAACCCTGTCTGATCATTATAATCAGGATCAGGGGGTTCCACATGGCAGTATTTTGTCTGTTACCTTGTTCAGCATAAAAATAAATAGTTTATCTAAAGTATTAAATGATTCAATTGATGGGTCATTGTTTGTGGATGATTTTAATATTTCATGTCGTGGTAAAAATATGCATACCATTGAAAGACAGTTACAGTTGTGTCTTAATAAAATTCAAAAATGGTGTCTTGAGAATGGATTTAAGTTTTCACAGACGAAGTCAAATTGTATACATTTCTGTCGGAAATATAAACCCCATAAAGACCCAGAGCTCTCTTTAGATGGTACTCCAATTAAGGTTGTAAAAGAGGCAAAATTTCTGGGATTGATTTTCGACCACCATTTGACGTTTTTGCCACATATTAAATATTTAAAGACTAAATGCCTGAAAGCCCTCGATTTGTTGAAAGTCGTCTCGAATTCTAAGTGGGGAGGGGATCAGACAACCCTCCTTCACTTATATAGATCATTAATCCGCTCTAAATTAGACTATGGCTCCATTGTGTATGCTGGAGCTTGCAAGAGTAATTTAAAAAAGCTAAGATTCAATCCACCATCAAGGACTTAGACTGTGCCTTGGTGCTTTTAGAACTTCACCTGTTGACAGTCTCTACACCTGTTGACAGTCTCTATGTCGAGGCTGATGAACACTCTTTGAAACTACGCCGTATTAAATTATCTCTTCAATATATCACTAAATTGCACTCTAACCCTTCTAATCCTGCCTATGACTCCGTTTTTCATCCCCAAAATGAAGAACTGTTTCAGAGGAAACCAAAGCTGGTTCCCCAACTTGGAATTCGGATGAAATCAAATGTTATTGCTGCCAATATAGATTTAGATCTCATCTCTCCTTACCGCCTTTTGTCTTCTCCCCTCTGGCAGTTGGTGAGGCCAGAAGTAGACATTTCCCTCACACGTTTTATAAAATCTGAGACCAATCCAGTCGTATATCAACAAGCATATTTACAGTTAAGAAATAAATACGACACTCACCGTTCAATCTTTACTGATCTGCCAGCATCTGCCACCGTCATTGGATCAAAACATTTCTCCTCCAGAATACCTGATAATAGCTCTACATTCACTGCTGAGGCCAATGCTATCCTTACAGCCTTCGGATACATTCAAAAACAGTCTGCATATAAACGAGTTATAATCTTTTCTGATTCTTTATCTTGTCTTCAGGCACTAAAAAAAGTCTCTTCTAGTCATCCAATCATTTTAAACATTTTAGAACTTTATAATGATCTTACAACTGGCCAATACGACAACGTCTTTTGTTGGTTGCCCAGTCATGTGTGCATAAAAGGCAACACAATGGCTGATGCTGCAGCTAAAGCAGCACTAAACAAATCTGTGACACCACTTCTTCTACCTTATAGTGATTATAAACCTGTCATTAGATGTTACATCAGAGATCTAATGCAGAAGAAGTGGGACACCGAAGTGGGTATAAATAAATAACATGCAATAAAAGCAAATATCGGTTATACCTACTTGGGTTGTCAGTCCAGATTTGAAGAGGACATTATGCGACGTTGTCGTATTGGCCATTCACGTTATACACATGAATATTTATTGAAAGGCGAAAATCCTCCATTCTGTGTCCCTTGTGATGAAAGAATCACAGTTAAGCATGTCCTTCTTGACTGTATTGATTTTTCCATCACAAGGGATATTTATTTTCAGGTTTCATCAATCCAGGATCTTTTAATCAGGTAAGTACTCATTTAATTCTTGGTTTTTTAAAAGATATTGATCTGATTGATAAATGTTGACTTGTGTACATAGCTATATTTTATATTGGTAGCGTCTAATTTGTATTGTATCTAACTTCGATTGTTAGTGGCTATATTCTCAAAGGGGGTTGAAGTAACGTAAAATTATTGTCCCCCTGAGAGGATATGTAAGACCACATCATTCAAAGTACATTTATTCTTGCCACAGTTTTAGACGTAGAATATTTGTTTATTTTAAGTATTGGCTAAATTACATATAATCACCAACGGCTAAAGGGATGGTGTAAATCCTGCTGGGGAGTCGTGCAGGTAGCAAAAGGATTGTAAGTCCCCACGGTCCCCAGTAAGGTGGCCTAACTTTGTTTGGTGGTGATCTATAGCCAATTTTTATATTGTATTGTTGATTGAAAATGTATTCTTTTTATTGTTCTCAACTAGTTTTAAAATCAACACTGTGATACTCTAGTTATTTTTCCTGTCCTTCGATGACAGATATTTATTCCCTTCAAATATATGTATTTTATGTCAGTTCTCGTCACGATATGGCTGAAATACTGCCGATGTGACGTTAAATATTAACTCACTCACTCACTGTTGATGGATTTTGATTACATCAAATAAGCGACATAAAACATTGAATAGAGAATGAGAGGGTGTTTAGACTTGGATTGTATAAAAAGTATCGCAGAGCCGTGAATGCTCTCGACGGAGTTGACACTGGCATGGGACTAGGTGAAGCCGGTGTTGGTTTATTATCAACTATAATCGCCGCGCCTATCGTACTTGGCATGAAAATAGCGGCTGGAGTCTCAGGACTGGCAGGAATAGCGATAAAATTCATTTCTCATAGGTTACAAAAGAAAGCATTAAAACACGATAATATTCGGATACTCGCCGAAGCAAAGTTGAACAGCATTGAGGATCATATTTCAACAGCAATGGCTGATTGTAAGATATCCAAGGAGGAGTTTCATTTAGTGCTGTCGGAACTCACCAAATACAACGTAATGAAGCAGGAAATTCGATCCAATTCTCGTAAGACCAGTGGTATTAGCGAAGACGAGAAAAAAAAGTTCAGAGAAAAAAAAGTTCATAGAACAGGGGAGACAACAAGCGCGTCAATTATTCCGTGCCAAAACCAAAGAACTGGTTGGAGATTAAAAATAGATTGCTTACTATCGTTAGATCACATTTAGAAGAATACTTACGTAAATATATAATAATGGATAATTACAAACCAACAAAGGAAGAACTCGAAAAAGCTATCGAAACATGTATACTCAAGGACAAAATAATCAAATGGAGAGAATTACCACAAGGTATATATTATATCAGTGATGTCAAACCAACCAAATACGGTCATCAATTGTTTCTTACCAATTACCAAGAAGAATATATAGTCTGGTCTCCTAGTAAAATGAACGAAGAACTTAGTAAAAATGTTGAATATCACTTCGTTAGAAATAATGGTATACGTATTAGTAAAAATAATAGAGAATAATTTCATTACAATTTAGTTTAGTCTCATCATGTTTTTATTACTAATGGCATGATTGATTGGCTCCAGGTAGTGGTGAGCTGGAGCCACTTTAACTTGATCATTATGACTATCGTTGAATCACATGATCATTTACACATAAAAAATTCCCCCTGTAGTGGTGGTATAGGTATAAAAATCTGGCTCCACTGGAGATGCGGCAGAACCCCCATTACCTATACTACGGCGTGCATTGGCATTTGTGACCTTAACACGATCCAAATTATGTACAGTTGGATGTCGGCGGTAATATTTCTCCGCTTTATTCCTGCACTTCCTAGCCTGTTTGCACTATTTATCGAACCATGGTTTTCGAATGTGTGGATTTGCAGAGGATTTAGGAATGGTTATCTCAGCAATTTCATTCAACTTATCAGAGAACAATTGGATTGGCTCGGTAACAGTCCTAAACAGATCAGGTGTTAATGTGTCTGTACAGAGTTCCTGAAAGGAAGGCCAGTTTGCCTTGGTAAAATTCCACCTTGATGTAGGTGGAACATCAGATGGATTAGGTGCTGTTAATATTGAGGGAAAATGGTCGCTTCCACACAAGTCATCATGGACCGACAACGTAAATTCGTTTAATAGATTGGAATCTGTTATTGACAGATCCAAAGCGGAATAAGTTCCAGTAGCAGGATATAAATAAGTTTTTGATCCATCATTGAAAATGCATAAATTGTTACCAGAAATAAAATCTTCAAGTACTTTTCCCTTAGGATTGACGGCAACACTTCCCCATAATGGATTATGGCCATTTAAGTCACCAATGATGATGCATGGCTTAGGGAGCTGATCATATAAAGATTGAAGATCTGATCGCTGAAGCACAGAAGAAGGTGAAATGTACAGAGAACACAGTGTAAAGGTTATGTGCAAAGTTAGTCGGACTGCAACAGCTTGCAGATTGGTAAGAGGTGAAGCAGGGCTGTGGATCACTCCCTGCTTCACTAAAACAGAAGATCCTCCAGTAGCTTTAACACCTGGAGGAGAAAATGAGTGAGTGAGTTAAAATTTAACGTCATATCGGCATTATTTCAGCCATATCATGACGAGAAAAAGTACTTTATTCAAAAAACATATATTAAAACTATAAAAACCTGTCGTCGAAGGACAATAAAATAGCTAGATTTATCACATATTTTATCTAAAACTAGCTAATAATCATTTAAATATAACTCCATACACGACAATACAAGATAAAAATGAGCTGTAGATCGCCAGCCACTGAAGGTAGATCACCACACTGGAGTCCATGGGGACTTACAGTACCTTTGCTACCTGCATGGACCCCAGCAGGTTTTATACCATCCTGTCAGTCGCTGGCGATTGTAATGTAAGATTAGCCACAATTAAAATGACAAAAATTCTACGGTTAAAAACGAAGTAGATATAAATATTCTTTGAATGATGGGGACTTAAGATATCTTCTCAGGGGGACAATAATTTTACAGTACTTTAACCCCCTTCGAGGATACAGCCACAAACAATCACAGATATTAATTAATTCTACTAATGTTAAAAGATTATTTTATACAAAAGAAGTCAACAAAATTAAATATACAACTCTATTTCTTTTAAAAAGCCAATAATTAAATGAGAACTGATATTATTGAAAAGATCCTTCATAGATTTTACTTTGAAATATTTATCCCTTGTGATGGAAAAATCAACACAGTCAAGCAGGACATGCTTGTAAATCGTTAAAATTATTCCTAAGTCCTCTACAGTTCCACTGTATTAAATTTGAGTTGAGTCACGGTGGCTCAATTGGTGAACGCTCATGAGAATGTGAGGAAGAAGAACTCCTTCTGGTCTCTGGAGATGGGGTGACATCCATGTCCAGAGCATCAAAAGGGGTTGTTGAGAAAAACCTCTGAAGACGAGGATTTCAAAGTTGTTTGTTTTCTCTTTAATTTTTTTATTTCTTTTCTTGTCAGAGTAATAAGTGGAAGATGTATTTAAAGTTACTACAGAAGATATGTTAACAGGTTGATCGGATGTAATCCATGTCAAATCTGTCTGGATAGAAATGGATGTTTTTGTAGGATTTGGAGGAGCAGCGATAGCTACAGCAGCAGAATATGTTCTGGTTAGTGGAGTTTGTGGAGATTGATTTTCAATAAGCTTCTTAGCCTCGTAAAACGAGATATTGTTCTCATGTTTGAGCTTCAGGATTTTTGTCTGTTTTTGCCATTCAGTACATAACTTTGCAGTTGGCACATTTCACTTCAGCCGTGCAGTCAGTGTTGTCATGACCTTCGCCACAGTGCTGACAGACTACAGAGTGATTGCAAAATTAAGAACCATGTCCAAACTTTTGGCACTTGAAACATCGGAGTGGATTTGGGACATACACCTCCACTCCGATGTTGAGATAACCAGCTTTGATTGACTTAGGAAGGACCGAAAGAGCAAAGGTAAGCAGATAAGTGTTTGACGGGATGATGTCACCGTCTCTCGATTTCATAGTAAAACGCTTAACTGCTGTTAACCCTTGAGTTGTCAGTTCATCAGAAATTCCTGCTCTGACATGTCGGACAGGCAACGAGCTCTGTCTCGAACAATGCCTCGGCAGGAATTCAAGGTTTTGTGGACGAAAGGATTCAGAGATTGCTGTCTCCGTGAACACTCAACGAGAAGAGAGCCACTGCGAAGACGGTAACATTTTTCACTTCTCCGCAAATTCCTAAAACAGCTTTGGAAATGGCGAATGGATTTAGCTTAATAGGTTATTTGTCAGCTGCCTCAATCACAATAAAACGGGACCAGGAAGCTAAGCCACGAGATAATTGTTCACTTAGATCAATGTCATTAAGATCAACATGTCTTCGTTTTGAACGGGTTGAACCAGGGTTTTGGTGTGACATGGTGAAATATAGTTATTCAGCACCCCTGCTCCCCACCCACCATGGAGTGCCACAAAGAGCGATGTTTTGTTGCACCGGATCTCCAACATGCAAACACCAGGGATACAGGGATGATATACTCCAGCAAGTATGACGCAAATAGCTATATTTGTACACCAAATTAAATGCCAGGCTGGTTCGGCCCATGACAAGTAATCGGATACATACTGAATTTGGAGGTCAACATCACCAGATTGGGCCATGAGCCACCGCCTTCTGGCATAAGACTCTAGGCAAACTTTTACATAATAATTTGGGAAGTCAAACATGTAATACATGACCAAGACCAAATAATACATTTATATAAATCACATTTGTGCAAACATAATATTATGCACAGGGCCTGGCATGACCAGCCGATTGATAAGACCGGGCCCATCAGACCACCTGTCTAGGTGAAGTCGGAGGAGAAAATGAATGGTAGGAACTATACCGACGCAAATCAAAGTTATCAGCCTCTTTGAGAAATGTCTCCTGGAGACAGATTGCCGATGGGTTAAAATCTTGTATTAAAAAATGTATTTCATTAAAATTGGTCCTAAGACCTCTGCAATTCCACTGAATCAGTGGATTCATAATGTTCAAGTTACTGGTGGATGCACAGGAGATCTACGTCTCCCATTTCGAGGCGACTTACTTCTGTTGCGCCCATTAGGATGCGGAGAGACATCCATGTCCTCCAAGGTTTGATAGCGGTTATACATTTGTATAGGGTCACGTTGACCCTTTGGTAAACGATCTGATTTTTGTGGATCATCAAAATTTTTGTTTGCACTTTTTACAACAGGAGTTGGTTTTGTTATCGGTGCAAGTATTGGCGCTGGCGCTGCTGCTACTGAATGTGTTGATATCACTGTATGGGATAAGAAGTGGTGTCACAGATTTGTTGAGTGCTGCTTTTGCAGCAGCAGCAGCCATTGTGTTACCCACTATGCCGACATGGCTGGGCAACCAACAGAAGACAATGTCGTATTGGCCAGTGGCAAGATCATTGTACAGTTCCAATGTATCCAAGATGAATGGATGACCGGAAGACATGTTTTTAATCACCTGAAGACAGGACAGTGAATCAGAAAATATAATAAACTGTTTATGTACGGACTTCTGTAGAATGTATTCCAAGGCTGTGAGTATTGCCTTAGACTCAGCTGTGAATAAAGAGCTGTTGTCTGGTAATCGGGAAGAGATAGTTTTAGATCCAATGACAGTGGCACTAGACACATTGCCACCATCCTTGGATCCATTTGTGAAAATAGAAGGGTGAGAATCATATTTGCTTCATAACTGTATATATAATCCTGTTGATATTGTAAGTCATTAGTTTCTGATTTTTTGTTATTAGCAAGCGTTAGATCCACTGTCGGTCGAAGAAATCGACATGGAGGAGTTGATAAAAGTCTGTATGGAGAAACAGTATCCATTTCTATATTGGCAGCGGTAATATGGGATTTCATCCGAATCCCAAGAGGTGGAATATGTTTTGGTTTCTTCTGAAACAGTTCTTCATATTGTGGATGAAAAACTGTATCATAAGCAGGATTTGATAGATTTGAACGTAGTTTTGTAATATACTGAAGAGACAATTTAATACAGCGTTGGTGAAGAGAAGGCTCATCAGCTTCGACATAAAGGCTCTCAATAGGAGATGTCCCAAATGCGCCAAAACAGAGTCTCAGGCCTTGATGGTAGACTGTATCTAATTTTTCGAGATTACTCTTACAGGCTCCACCATATACAATAGAGCCATAATCTAATTTGGAGCGAATAAGAGATCTGTATAAGTGGAGGAGGGTTGTCTGATCCTCTCCCCACTTAGAATTTGATATGACTTTCAATAAATCTAAAACCTTCAAGCATTTATTCTTCAGATACTTAATATGCGGCAAATAGTTCAAATGATGGTCAAAAACAAGTCCCAAAAATTTGGCCTCCTCAACAACCTTGATTGGAGTATCGCCAAGAAACAATTCAGGATCTTTATGAGGTTTATAACTTCGACAAAAACCATTTTTTTCACACCAATGCTGAATTTTATTTAAGCAAAGCTGCAATTGTCTTTCAATAGTGCGCATATTTTTGCCACGACATGAAATGTTAAAATCATCAACACATAATGACCCATCAATCGAGTCATTTAATACAGTTGCTAAACTGTTAATCTTAATACTAAACAAAGTGACAGACAATATACTGACCTGTGGGACACCCTGATCCTGATTATAATGATCAGACAGGGTAGAGCCCACGCGGACTTGAAATTGCCTGTCAGTTAAAAACTGAGATACAAATTGAGGCAAACGGCCTCTCAAACCAAAATGATGTAAATCTTTTAAAATACCATGTTTCCATGTGGTATCATATGCCTTTTCCAAGTAAAAAAAAGCTGATACCGCGTACTGTTTATTTACAATGGCATTTTTTTTAAACGAATCCAAACGTACCAAATGGTCGATGGTACTGCTGTTTTTTTCAGAAACCACATTGAATGTTAGTGATTAAATTGTTGGTTTCCAAGTACCAAACTAATCTATTGTTAAACATACGTTCCATGGTTTTACAGTGAGTGAGTGAGTGAGTTAAAGCTTTACGTCACATCGGCAATATTTCAGCCATATCGTGACGAGAACATTTAATATACTGACATGAGAATAAAACACCTGTCATCGACGGACAGTAGAACAACTAGCATATCACAGTTTATAAGTAAAACTAGTTTAGAACAATTAAAAGAATAACCTATTATTCAACAATACATTATAAAAATCGGGCTAGAGATCGCCAGCAACCAAAGTGAGGCCACCTAACTGGGGCCCGTGGGGACTTACAATACTTCTGCTACCTGCATGGCTCCCCAGCAGGATTTACACCATCCCTTAAGCAGCTGGCGATGGTACGCAATTAAGCCATAATTAAAACAAAACAAATATACTACGTTTAAAAACAGTGGTATGAATAAACGTACTTTTAGGACGTGGTCTTACATAACCTCTCAGGGGGACAATAATTTTACACTACTTCAACCCCCTTTGAGGATACAGCCACTAACCATCTCTGTTACTCATTAAACACTACCAATATTATAAAATTCAACTATGTACACAATCAAAATTTATCAATAAGTTCTATTTCTTTTAAAAATCCAACAATTAAATGACAACTGATACCATTAAAAAGATCCTTTAGAGATGTAGATTTGAAATAGTTATCCCTTGTGATGGCAAAATCAATACAGTCAAGCAGGACATGTTTGACTGTGATTCTTTCATCACAAGGGATGCAAAACGGAGGATCCTCACCTTTCAATAGATACTCATGTGTATATCTTGAATGGCCAATACGACATCGTCGCATAATGACCTCTTCAAACCTGGACTGACAACCCAAGTAGGTATAACCGATATTTGGTTTGATTGCATGTAATTTATTTATACCCACTTGGGTGTCCCACTTCTTCTGCATTAGATTTCTGATGTAAGAACGGATAACAGGTTTATAGTCACTGTAGGGAAGAAGAAGTGGTGTCACAGATTTGTTGAGTGCTGCTTTAGCTGCAGCATCAGCCATTGTGTTGCCTTTTATGCCCACATGACTGGGCAACCAACAAAAGACGATGTCGTATTGGCCAGTTGAAAGATCATTATAAAGTTCTAAAATGTTTAAAATAATTGGATGATTAGAAGAGACTTTTTTCAGTGCCTGAAGACAAGACAAAGAATCAGAAAAGATGATAAATTGTTTATATGCAGACTGTCGTTGAATGTATTTTAAGGCTGTAAGAAGAGCATTGGCCTCAGCAGTGAAAATAGAGCTAGTGTCTGGTATTCTAGATGAGAAATGTTTTGATCCAACGACAGTGGCACATGCCACCTTGCCACCATCCTTGGATCCATCAGTAAAGATTGAACGGTGGGTGTCATATTTATTTCTTAATTGTACATATTCCTGTTGATATATAAGTTGATTGGTGTCAGATTTAATAAAACGGGCTAGAGAAACATCTACTTCTGGCCTCACCAGCTGCCAGGGAGGAGTAGACAAGAGACGATACGGTGAGATAATATCAAGATCTATATTTGCAGCAATAATATGAGATTTCATCCGAATTCCAAGTGGTGGAATCAGCTTTGTTTTTTTCTGAAACAGCTCTTCATATAGGGGTTGAAAAACGGAGTCATAAGCAGGATTAGAAGGATTAGAGTGTAATTTAGTGATATATTGAAGAGACAATTTAACACGGCGTTGTTTCAAAGAGAGTTCATCAGCCTCGACATAGAGACTGTCAACAGGAGAAGTTCTAAAAGCACCAAGGCACAGTCTGAGTCCTTGGTGGTGGATTGAATCTAGCTTTTTTAAATTACTCTTGCAAGCTCCAGCATAGACAATGGAGCCATAATCTAATTTAGAACGAATCAATGATCTATAAAGGTGAAGGAGGGTCGTCTGATCCCCTCCCCACTTAGAGTTCGAGACGACTTTTAATAGATCGAGGGCCTTCAGGCATTTAGTCTTTAAATATTTGATATGTGGCAAAAACGTCAAATGGTGGTCGAAAATTAATCCCAAAAATTTGGCTTCTTTGACAACCTTAATTGGAGTGCCATCTAAAGAGAGTTCTGGATCTTTATGGAGTTTATATTTCCGACAGAAATGAATACAATTTGTTTTGGTCTGTGAAAACTTAAATCCATTCTCAAGACACCATTTATTAATTTTATTAAGACACAACTGTAACTGTCTTTCAATGATATGCATATTTTTACCACGACATGAAATATTAAAATCATCCACAAACAATGACCCATCTACTGAGTCATTTAATACTTTAGATAAACTATTTATTTTTATGCTAAACAAAGTGACAGACAAAATACTGCCCTGTGGAACCCCCTGATCCTGATTATAATGATCAGACAGGGTGGATCCAACACGAACTTGAAATTGTCTGTCAGTTAAAAACTGTGATACAAAGTGAGGCAAGCGCCCTCTTAAACCAAAGTCATGTAAATCTTTTAAAATACCATGCTTCCAAGTGGTATCATAAGCTTTTTCAAGATCGAAAAAGATTGATACAGCATGCTGTTTGTTTATAAAAGCATTTTTAATAAATGATTCTAAACGAATCAAATGGTCAATTGTACTTCGGGTTTTTCGGAAACCGCATTGGATGTTACTTATCAGATTATTGGTTTCTAAAAACCAAACTAATCGATTATTTACCATGCGCTCCATGGTTTTACAAACACAGCTAGTTAATGAAATTGGTCGATAATTTGATGGGTCTGTATGGTCCCTGCCAGGTTTTGGTATGGGTGCAACTATAGCATTTCTCCATGAAGGAGGAAAATGTCCTGTTGTCCAAATATCATCAAAAATATTCAGTAGTGTTGTGAGACAAGATTCAGGCAAATGTTTTAAGAGCTGATAATGAATATCATCAGCACCAGTTGCAGTATCATGAGCTTGTGCTAAAGCAGTGTGTAGTTCATTTAGTGAAAAAACTTCATTATAGTCTTCGCCATTGTCAGAGTTAAAATTAACGTTTTTCTTCTCTTGTTGTTGTTGATATTTCTGAAACTGTGGATTATAATTTGACGAAGAAGAATGTTTAGCTAAAGTTTCGCCCAATTTATTTGCAATATCTGATTTTTCAGTCAATAAATTATTGTCATCTTTTAGATGACGAATACTAGGTTTGGAACCTTTGCCTTTGATTTTTTGGATCATATTCCATACCTTTGACATAGGCGTGCGAGAATTGATTTTAGAAACATAGTTCTTCCAAGACTGACGTTTATTGTGTTTAAATGTTCGTCGAGCCTTGGCAGAATTGATTTTCAAATTGTTTAAATTATGTACAGTAGGATGGCGTCGAAAATAATTCTCTGCCTTCTTCCTACGCTTCCTAGCTTGTTTGCAGTCGTCAGTAAACCATGGTTTCCGAATATGTGGGTTCACAGAGGACTTAGGAATAGTTTCATCAGCTATGCTCTTCAGTTTGTCAGAGAACGATTGAATTGGATCAGGTACATCCATGAAAAGGTTTGGCTTCAATTTGTCAGTACATATGGTCTGAAATAATGGCCAATTGGCTTTGGAAAAATTCCATCGTGTGGACGGTGGAACATCAGTGGGATGTACAGTTGTAATGACAGTGGGAAAATGATCACTTCCACAAAGGTCATCATGGACTGACCATTCAAATTCATTATATATGTTAGAATCTGTGATTGACAGATCTAATGCAGAATAGGTACCAGTTGCAGGATGTAAATATGTGGTCGAGCCGTCATTGAATATGCATAGATTATTATTAGAAATAAAATCTTCAAGGATTTTCCCTTTATTGTTAGTGTTGGAACTTCCCCATAGAGGGTTATGTCCATTAAGATCACCCATGATGATACAAGGCTGAGGGAGCTGGTCAAATAAATCCTGAAGATCGGACTGCTGAAGATTCGAGGATGGAGAAATATACAATGAACAAAGTGTGAAGGTTATGTGTAAGGTAAGACGGACAGCAACAGCCTGAAGATTACAGTTAAGAGAAACAGGGCTGTGGATAATGCCCTGCCTCACCAAAATTGAAGCACCCCCAGTGGCTTTATCACCTGGTGGGGAAAAAGAATGATATGAATTGTACTGACGCATTTCAAATTTATCAGTATTCTTAAGATAAGTTTCCTGCAAACTAAATGCTGATGGTTGATAATCTTGTGCTAATAATTGAATTTCATTAAAATTATTCCTAAGTCCTCTGCAATTCCACTGAATTAATTTAGGTGAATTAGTCATGGAGGTTCTATGGGGGATCTCTCACGTCCACGTGAGGAGGATGGACTCCTATTTCTGAGTTCTGAAGATGGAGTCACTTCCATCTCCAGAGGGTCAAAGGAGTTGTGAACCTCTACAGTAGAGGGGATTTGAGCTATTTGTCGCCGATTTAGACGTTTTTTTTGTTTGTTTGACAATTCAACATATTTATCTTCATCAACAGCTGGTTGGATAACTTCTGGTTGTGACAGACTCACTGTCTGAGAGGAAGATGTTGCGACATTGGACTGACTGTTAGAAGTATGAGGCGGTACAACAGTTTGAACGGGTTTGTCAGACTTAGTCCAAGTCAGATCAGTTTGACAGGATACAGAAACAGTGTTTGATTTCTTTGAGACAGTAGCTGAGTAGGTGATAGTAGGAGAGTGTTTAGACGGAGTCTGGCTGAGAATACGCTTTTTTGCTTCAAAGAATGAAATATTGTTTTCGTATTTCAACTTGAGAATTTTTGATTGTAATTGCCACTCAGGGCATGACTTCGAAGATGATAGATGTGCACCATCGCAATTTGCGCATTTAGGATCGTTACTGCAGTCGGAGCTTTGGTGATCCTCACTACAACGATGACAACGTGAAGCATGATTGCAAGATTTGGAACCGTGTCCAAATTTTTGACAGGTATAACACCGGAGTGGATTGGGGACATACACCTCCACTCCGATATTAAAATAACCAGCTTTTATTGATTTGGGCACAGTACAGGAAGCAAAAGTAAACAAGTACGTATTGCTTGGTTCTATTCCACCGTCATGTTTCTTGAAAGTGAAGCGCTTGACAGAAGTTACATTTTGATCTGTAAGTTCACCAACTATCTCCTCCTCAGACATGTCAGTTAGACATCTGGCTCTATCTCTAACAATGCCTCTACTGGAGTTGAGTGTTTTGTGTGCCGAGACAGCAACACTGACGTTTGCAAACTGTTTTTGTTGTAATAAATTGAGTGATTGCTGTCTCCGCTCACACTCCACAAGGAGCGAGCCGCCTCGGAGACGTGAAACGTTCTTAACTTCTCCACAAATAGATTGTATTGTTTTTGATACTAGGAACGGATTGAGCTTGAGAGGCCCTCCATCGGATGATTCAATGACGATAAACCTTGCCCAAGTTTCTTGTTGCCTTAAAACTGAAACTTCTTCATTAGATGTAAGAAGATCAGCCTCTAGCCGCCTCTTTTTGTCATTTCTACTGGAACCAGAGTGTGTTTGAGCCATGATGTAAGTAATAGGATTCAGCACCCCCGCTCCCCACCCACCATGGAGTGTCTACAAGGACGGTGCTACAGTGGAAGCCATGCTACAACACCAGGGCTACAGGGGTGGTATACTCCAGCAATTACAACACGAATAGCTACATTTGTCTACCAAAAGAAATGTCCAGCTGGTTCGGCCCATGACAGAACATTGGAGACATATATTATTCGGAGGTTGACATCACCAGATTGGCCCATGAGCCACCGCCTTCTGGCATAGGACTCTAGGCAATTTTAAGATTTGCATTGATAGATGTTCAGATTTCAACATCAAAAATGGTTTGATAGGATATATCAAAAGTGACACGTATCCATGTGCAGGGCATGGCGTGACCAGCCGATTGATAGAATCGGGCCAATTCTACCACCCGTCTAGGTGAAGTAAGGGTCGAAGTGGTGTGTTGGGCAAAAGGAACACTGTTCCTGGCTCCATTGCCCTCAACCACCAGAATCCCGTCCTCCACCGACAGAGGGGCGCAACCCACGGCAAACAGGTTGCCCAATTCGGTCGCCTCATACGACCAGCAATGGGGTGCTGTGGACAAATTCTGCCCCGAGTCCACACGGGGGAAGAGCTATTAGCGCTACCCAGCACTCACCACAAGGAGGTTGCCCTTCACGAGTGCCTGGTTTTACAGACACAGCTAGTTAATGATATCGATCGATAATTTGAAGGATCTGCATGATACCGGCCAGGCTTTGGCATAGGGATGACAATGGCATTATACCAAGAAGATGGAAAATTCCCTGAAGTCCATATTTCATCAAAGATACAAAGCAGAACCTCTAAACATGATTCTGGCAAGTGTTTCAGAAGTTGATAATGGATGTTATCAGTACCCGTTGCAGTATCATGCAGTATTTAGCTAATGAATTGAAAATATTTCTTTATAATCTTCACCATTGTCGGAACTAAAATTAATACTTTTCTTCTCTTGTTGTCTTCTCTTGAAATTTAGGTACGTAATTAGATGATGAAGAGTGTTGGGCCAAAGTTTCGCCCAGTTTGCAATGTCAGTTTTGTCAGTAAGCAATTGACCACCATCTTCAAGATGATGAACAGCAGATTTTGTACCTTTACCTTTGATTTTTTGTATCATGTTCCATACCTTTGAAATCGAAGTTCGGGAATCGATTTTGGATACATACCTTCTCCACGATTGGCGTTTTGTTTGCTTAATTGTACGTCGTGCCTTGGCGTTTGTTATTTTCACATTATTGAGATTATGTACTGTAGGATGTCGACGGAAATATTTTTCCGCCTTCTTCCTAATCTTCCTAGCCTTTTTACAATCTGTATCAAACCATGGTTTTCGAATATGTGGAAGTGCAGAGGACATAGGAATAGTGTCATCAGCAATTTCATTTAGTTTGTCCAAAACACCTGAATCGGTGTCATAATATCAGGTGTCAATATTTCCTCACATAAAGATTTAAATAAAGGCCAATTTGCCTTTGAAAAATTCCATCTCGTTGAAGGCGGCTCATCAGCTGGGTTGTTGGCAGTAAGAATAGAAGGGAAATGATCACTTCCACAAAGATCATCGTGGACTGTCAATGTCAATTCATTTAACATCTTGGAATCTGAAAGTGAAAGATCCAAAACAGAATAAGTCCCGCTAGCAGGAAGTAAGTAAGTTTTTGAGCCATCATTAAAAAAAATAGATTATTGTCAGTAATAAAATCTTCAATGACTTTTCCCTTTGAATTTGTGTTGGTACTTCCCCATAGAGGATTATGGCCATTCAAGTCGCCCATGATTATACAGGGTTTCGGGAGTTGGTCATATAATGACTGTTGTTCAGACCGCCTAAGAGCTGAAGAGGGTGGAATATATAATGAGCATAAAGTGAAAACAACGTGCAATGTGAGTCGAACTGCAACAGCCTGTAGACTGACATTCAGAGGAACAGGGTTGCTTTAACAGCGGGCGGAGAAAATTAATGATGCGAAATGTATTTACGCAAGTCAAACTTATCTGTTGGTTTGAGATATGTCTCTTGCAGACAGAATGCTGATGGCTGAAAGTCCTGTACTAATAATTGTAATTCATTAAAATTTGGTCCTCTGACCTCTGCAATTCCTCTGAATAAGTGGATTCATAGTGTTCAAGTGATAGGTGGATGAACGGGAGATCTACTTCTCCAATTTCTGGGCGACTTACTTCTGTTGCACCCATTTGGATGAGGAGAGACATCCATTATAAATTTGAATAGGATCACGGTGACCCTTCGACACACGATCAGAATTTCTGGAGTAGTCTACTTTTTTGCTGGCATTTGTTACACTAGGTGATGGATTTGGTGCCAATGCCAGTGATGGTGCCGGCGCTGCTGACAAAGGTGTTGATGTATCTTCTGTTTGAGAAGAATTTGACTTAACCAAACAAAAGTTGTCGGAGTTAACCCGACATCCGTCTGGCATTCAACAGAGGCAAATGATTTAGAACTTTTTGGAGGCATACGGGTGACAACTGCAGAATATGACACAGCTGCAGTGGGGGTAGTAGACGACATTACTAAACGTTTGGCATCCGAAAAAGAAATGTTCTTGTTATGCTTCATTTTTGTTATCTGGTGTTGAAGTTGCCAGACAGGACAAGATTTGGATGATGCAACGTGATTCCCAGAGCAGTTTTGGCACTCTTGAAGAGCAACCTCCTCGTGGTGAGTGCTTGGTAGTGCTAATAGCTCTTCCCCCGTGTGGAACCGGGGCAGAATATTTCCACAGCACCCCATTGCTGGTCGTAAAAAGCGACCGAATTGGGCAGCCCGTTTGCCGTGGATTGCGTCCCTGTGTCGGCGGAGGAAGGGAGTCTGGTAGTTGAGGGCACTGGTTCCTGGAACTGTGTTCCTTTGCCCAACAGACCCACTTCGACCCTTACTTCGCCTAGACGGGTGGTAAGATGGGCCTGGTCTTGTCAATCGGCTGGTCATGCCAGGCCATGTGCGTAATATTGTATATGCACACCTGTGTTGTATTTTAATGTACATTGTGGTCTTGGCCGTTCATAACTTGTGTGAATTCTCAATTTTGGATTGAATAAATTGCCTAGAGTCTTACGCCAGAAGGCGGTGGCTCATGGGCCAATCTGGTGATGCTGACCTCTGTATTCTGTATGTTCCAGTTTCTTGTCATGGACTGAACCTGCCTGGCACTACATCTGGTAGATAAATATAGCTATTCAAGTCATATTTGCTGGAGTATAACATCCCTGTATCCCTGGTGTTTTTATGCTGGAAAATCGATGCGCTACAACACTGTCCTTGTTGACACTCCTTGGTGGGTGGGGAGCAGGTATGCTGAAACACTTTTCTTTCACCATGTCTACCCAACTACCTGGTTCAATTCGCAATGACAAAAAACAAAGTCTTGAAGATGATGATTCTGGGGTCATTCCCAACAAATATGATTCATTGGCCCGATTCCTGGTGATCGAGGCTGCTGACAAAGAACCTATGAAGCTCAACCCATTCACTATCTCAAAAGCTATTAACGGACATTGTGGAGAAGTGAAAAATGTAACGCGACTCCGTAGTGGTTCCATTCTTGTTAAATGTGTGAAGAAGCAGCAATCTCTGAATCTGTTATCCATCAGTCAGTTTGCTAATGTTCAGGTTGCTGTTTCAGCACATAAGACTTTATAATTAAACTCCAGTCGAGGCATTGTTCGTGACAGAGCTCGATGCCTTTCTGACATGTCAGAACAAGATATCGTCACAGAGTTGAAGGATCAAGCAGTGACAGCTGTAAAACGTTTTACAAAAAAATCAATGGTGTTATTGGAACCAGCCTGACGTTATTCTGTTTGACTCTCTTAGCTTCCCGTGTCTGTATTGCTCGAGTATAGCATGCCTGTAACCCTTGTGTTTGTAGTCGGTTTCCACTGCAGCACCGTCTTTGTAGACACTCCATGGTGGGGGGGAGCAGGGGTGTCGAACATCCTTTTTCCATTATGGCTACCCCACAGATCACTGGTTCTCGACAAAAAAAACAAAAGAAGGCATATTGATACAGATCCTGCAATATCTTCTGATGAGGATTCTGTACAAAATATTGACTCTTGGCCTGGATTTCTGGTTGTTGAAGGGGTTGATGGTGAGCCTCTCAAACTCAATCCCTTTGTAGTTTCGAAATCAATCGAAGGTATTTGTGGTACTGAGAAGAATGTCACACGTCCAGTTCCGGTTCACTGCTCGTGGAGTGTGCAAGGAGACATCAGTCTCTGAATCTACTCAATTCTGATTGGTTTAAGAGGCCGCTTGCCTCAATTTGTATCACAGTTTTTAACGGACAGACAATTTCAAGTTCGTGTTGGATCAACCCTGTCTGATCATTATAATCAGGATCAGGGTGTCCCACAAAGCAGTATTTTGTCTGTCACTTTGTTTAGTATGAAAATCAACAGTTTAGCAAAGGTTTTAAACGATTCAATTCATGGATCATTGTTTGTGGATGACTTTAATCTTTCTTGCCGTGGTAGGAACATGCATACGATTGAGAGGCAAATGCAATTGTGTTTAAATAAAATCCAAAAATGGAGTTTAGAAAATGGCTTTGAATTTTCCAAATCTAAAACTAACTGTATTCATTTTTGCAGAAAATATAAACCTCACAAAGACCCAGAACTAATATTAGATAACACCCCCATTAAAGTTGTAAAAGAAGCGAAGTTTTTGGGTATCATTTTCGATCATCATATAACCTTTTTACCTCATATAAAATACTTAAAGAATAAATGTTTGAAAGCCCTAGATTTGTTAAAAGTTGTCTCTAATTCCAAGTGGGGAGGGGATCAGAAACCCCTCCTTCAATTATAAAGAGCACTTATTCGCTCTAAACTGGATTATGGCTCCATCATCTATGGTGGAGCCTGCAAAAGCGACCTTAAACTTTTGGATACTATCCATCATGAAGGTCTAAGAGTATGTCTTGTATCTTTCCGAACTTCTCCTATTCACAGTCTGTACGTTGAGGCTGATGAGCCATCTCTTAAACAACACCAAATCAAATTATCCTTACAGTATGTCTCTAAATTACGCTCTAATAACTCGAATCCAGCATATGACTGTGTTTTTAAGCCCCTTTATGAAAATCTCTATAATAAAAGATAATCGGTTCTCCCCCCCACTTGGAATAAGACTTCATTCTGATATTTCAGCCGCTAAAATTAATCTTGAAGATATAGCCCCCACGCAGCTTTTGTCTTCTCCACATTTGCAGTTAGTAAAGCCAGAGGTGGATCTGACATTAACTAAATTAAAGAAATCGGAAACAAATCAACTTATTAATCAACAAAAATATAATGAATAAAGAAACACATATAATACTTACAAATTTATATTTACAGATGGATCCAAGGATAGTCATTGGATCCAGGACTATTTCCTCAAGATTACCCGATAATAGTTCTATTTTCACAGCAGAGGCCAATGCCATTTTAACCGCTTTACAATATATCAGTAAACAGTCAAAATATCAATCAATCAATCTTTATTGTATGAAAGGCCATTGGCCCATATACACATACAGATAAACCTCATTTACAGCTGTACAGCGCATTATATAATTATTGGATAACTAATATGATGCTTGACATGTAATAGAGGTATTTTAATAACAGTGGTAATAACCACAGTGGCAGCAGTAGTAGTATACAATACAAAAGGAATACAAAGGGAATGGAATAGAAATATGAAATTTTACGTCGCAAAAGCTTTCATCCATAGCGCGACGTTCAATACAAAAGGATCTATCAGTAATATACTCATCATGTCAAGACAATTTAAATGTATATGCATTTCTAGTAGAAACAAACAGACAGAAATGAAATGTAGATACTCCTGATCTAGATGCAAAAGTTTCAAAACAACTAATTATTTCTGGACATATCGGATTTACTAAGTAATTTACTACGCACTCGTAGACTTTGATAGATGTATTGTAATATCTTAGTTAATTATTGACTAGGGGTACCATTAAAAGATAATATTTTGTTCATTGAATAGTGGTTCTTAGTGATATCAGGCATATATTTCAATCTTAGGCTGTCGTCAATTGGACATATAAACAAAAAGTTTAATTCGTTTTCAATATGGTTTTCGCAGAATGGACAAAAACGCATATCCTTAGGAATAGAGGAGAAGCGACCCCTGTTGCACATCAAATCATTTAACCCTAGCCTAAGTTTAATAAATGTGTCTCTAATTTTTCTCTCTGTTATAGTATGCAGGTAAACCTCTGATGTTAGACAATATTTAAAGGTTTTATAGACGTCGTTGCGTGTACTGTTATCTAGTGACGACCTCCAGTTTTGAGTAAACATATCAATTGCTACCTGCTTAAAAGAGCTAATAAAATACATTTTGTCTCCAACGCTTTGATTAAGCCAAACATATCCAAATCCGTGAGAGAAGAGTAAATGCTTAATGTTTGATGCCCAGGTTACGTAACCAACACTATCACGATAGATAAGCATTTCGTAGCATTTCCTTGGGATTCGTTCCCGCGACATCTCTGTTATTTTGAGCCAGTATCTGAGTAAACGTAAATATGAACAAATATATAACAGGTATCTACCACATTCGCCATAGACCATATGATTTGGAGCCGATTTAGAAACATTTAGAAATCTTTTACATGCAGTTAAGTGTACCTTTTCAATATTGTAATAGGTTTCAAAACCCCAGACCTCTGATCCATATAATAAGATTGGTTGAACTTGATTTGGTCAAAATATCAAAAGTTTATCATATTTTCCGATTCTCTTTCTTGCCTGCAGGCTATCCATAACATATCATGTCAACATCCACTTTTAATCAAAATTATTGAATTATTTAATGAACTACTGGCCAATACGACATCGTCTTTTGTTGGTTGCCCAGTCATGTGGGCATCAAAGGCAACTAAATGGCTGATGCTGATGCAAATGCAGCACTCAACAAATCTGTGACACCACTTCTTATCCCATACACTGATTATAAACCTGTATAAACCAGATCTTATATTCGTCACCATATGCAAAAGAAGTTGGACACCCAAGTAGGTATCAATAAATTACATGAAATAAAACCACATGTAGGTTACACCTACTTGGGTTGTCAGTCCAGATTCGATGAGGTCATTTTACGACGCTGTCGTATTGGCCATAATAGCTATACACACGAATATTTATTAAAAGGTGAAGATCCTCCATTTTGTATCCCTTGTGTTGAAAGAATCACCGTCAAGCATGTACTGCTTGATTGTGTTGATTTTTCCATCACAAGGGATAACTATTTCAAAGTTTCATCCTCGTGGTGAGTGCTGGGTAGTGCTAATAGCTCTTCCCCCGTGTGGACTCGTGGTAAAATTTGTCCACTGCACCCCATGCTGGTCGTAAAAGGCAAACGAATTGGGCAACCTGTTCGCCGTGGGTTGCGCCCCTGTGTCGGCGGAGGACGGGATTCTGGTGGTTGAGGGCACTGGTTCCAGGAATAGCGTTCCAATACACCACTTCGACCCTTACTTCGCCTAGACGGGTGGTCGAATGGGCCCGGTTCTATCAATCGGCTGGTCATGTCGAGCTCTGTGCTTTTTTTTATTTGCTCAAAATTTGAATTCAAATTTCCTTCATACTTTAGGTCTTGACGAATTGTTTATGTAACAGAACTTGATTGACAAATCTTTCATATGCCTAGAGTCTTATGCCCAGAAGGCGGTGGCTCATGGGCCAATCCGGTGGACTACATTAAGTTTTACTTAATTTGTCTGCTTGAGTATACCATTCCAGTATCCTTGGATCCTCCATTTTGTATCCCTTGTAATGAAAGAATCACCGTCAAGCATGTCCTGCTTGACTATATTGATTTTTTCATCACAAGGAATAATTATTTCCAGGTTTTATCCATAAAGGATCTTTTTAATGTAAGTTCTCATTTAATTCTTGGTTTTTTAAAAGAAATTGAGTTAATAGATAAATTTTGATTATATGTATAGTAAAAAGTATGTGATTTTAATTTGGGAGAATGATTCGATAACTGTGATTGTTTGTGGCTTTACCTTCAAAGGGGGTTGAAGTATCGTAAAATAATTCTCCCCCTGAGAGGGTGCGTGAGTCCCACTTCCTTCAAAGAATGATTGATTTTCCTGGATTTTAATCGTAGTATGCTTGTTGTTTTTAAATACTTTGGCTTCAAATGTCTAACAATCACTAGTAGCCAGAGGGAGGGTGTAAATCCTGCTGGGGTACAATGCAGGAAGCAGATGTACCGTAAGTCCCCATGGTCCCTAGTATGGTGTCCTAACTTTGGTTGTTGGCGATCTCTAGCCCATTTTTATAATGTATTGTTCAGAGTAGTCACATTTTTATTTTAACATGCTAGTTTAAAGTCTATATCTGTGATAGACTAGTGCTTTTACTGTCCTTTGTAGACAGATTTTAATATCTATGTGAAAGTATTATTACTGTATGCCCAGAAGGCGGTGGCTCATGGGCCAATCCGGTGGACTACATTAAGTTTTACTTAATTTGTCTGCTTGAGTATACCATTCCAGTATCCTTGGTGCTGCCAGTTGGAGATCCACTGGCGTATAGCATTGTCCCTGTGATACTCCATGATGGGTTGGGAGCTGGAATAGTGAACCAATTACAACCTCAAAATGGCAGTGCCCAAAAAAAACAAACGTTCTTTGGAAGATTCCTCAGATGAGGAGACTACCATCTTGAAGAGTTTTTCAGGTACTTGGTCTAGATTTTTAGTGGTTTCCGCCACTGATGGTACACCTTTGAAATTAAATCCATTTGCAATTTCTAAGGCACTTTATGGCATTGCTGGAGATGTAAAAAAGATTAGGACTGGATTGCTGCTTGTTGAGTGCAAAACTGCGAAACAATCAGCAACTTTACTAGCTGCCAAACATTTAGTGTCTACTCCTGTTTTGGTTTCACCCCACAAAACCCTAAATTCCAGCAAAGGAATTGTCAGAGATAGGGCACATGGTCTCTCTGATATGACTGAAACTGAAATAGCTAATGAACTTAGAGATCAGGGAGTGACACATGTGAAACGTTTCACATATAAAAGAGATAATGCAGTCTTCAACTCTAATACTTACTTCATGACTTTTTCAAAGCCAACTCGTCCCAAAAATATTAAAGCGGGATATTTTAACATCGAAGTGGATCAATACATTCCAAACCCACTTTGATGTTACAAATGCCAGCAATTCGTGCACGGTGCACAGTCTTGCAACTGTCGCAAGATATGTCATCAGTGTGGTGAAGATGACCACAATACAGACTCTAAATGTACAAAACACCCTCACTGTGCGAACTGTTATGGGGACCATGTGGCTTCCTGGAAGTCATGCCCAAAATTCAAAATACAACATCAGATCGTTAAAGTGAAACATGAAAGGAATATAACCTTCCCCGAAGCCAAGCGTTTGATCATGGCTTCTGTTTCTCCAACCTCAGCTGTGTCATACTCAGCAGCTATGACACGCATGCCTGCCAAATCTGTCATGTCTGTTGAATGTCAGACAGATATTACTTGGGTATCAACAGAGAACTATTCGTTTGTTCAATCCAGCTCATCTTCCCAAACAGGTGATATATCACCATCAGCTCCAGTGTCAACTCAAAGGCAACAGCACCGACGCCAACATTGGCACCAACGCCAGAACCAGCATTAAAACCGGCCCGTTAAAAGTGCAAACAAAAATGTTGACCTTGCCAAAAATTCAGATCGTGTACCAAAGGGTCAGCGTGACCCTATTCAAATATATCATCGGTATGAAACCTTGGAGGACATGGATGTCTCTCCACATTCTCAAGGGCGCAACAGAAGTAAGTCGCCGCGAAATGGGAGAAATAGATCTCCTGTTCACCCACCCGTAACATGAACATTTCCACTCCACTAGTTCAGTGGAATTGCAGAGGTCTCCGGACCAATTTTAACGAATAACACCTTTTAATACAAGATTTTACGCCTTCAGCAATCTGTCTTCAAGAGACGTATCTCAAACAGACCGACACCTTTGATTTGCGACGGTATAGTTCCTATCATTCATTTTCTCCACCAGGTGTGAAAGCTACTGGAGGATCTACGCTTTTGGTGAAGCAGGGAGTGATCCACAGCCCTGTTTCACTTCAAACTCATCTTCAATCTGTAGCAGTCACACTAACTTTACACATAACCTTTACTCTGTGTTCACTGTATATTTCTCCCTCCTCTGTGCTTCAGAGATCGGATCTTCAATCCTTATATGATCAGCTCCCTAAGCCCTGCATGATTGATCATGGGTGATTTGAACGGACATAACCCATTATGGGGAAATGTTAACGTAAATCCTAAGGGGAAAATACTTGAAGATTTTATTTCTGATAATAATTTATGCATTTTCAATGATGGATCAAATATCTATTTACATCCTGCTACTGGAACTTATTCCGCTTTAGATCTGTCAATAACAGATTCAAATCTCTTAAACGAATTTACGTGGTCGGTCCTCAATGACTTGTGTGGAAGCGACCATTTTCCTACAATATTAACAGCAAATAATCCATCTGATGTTCCACCTACATCAAGGTGGAATTTTACCAAGACCAACTGGCCTTCCTTTCAGGAACTCTGTACAGACAGATTAACACCTGATTTGTTCAGGACTGTTACCGACCCAATCCAATCGTTTTTGGATAAGCTGAATGAAATTGCTGATATCACCATTCCTAAGTCCTCTGCAAATCCACACATTCGAAAACCATAGCTCGAAAAAGAGTGCAAACAGGCTAGGAAGTGCAGGAAAAAAAGCGGAGAAATCTTTCCGCAGACATCCAACTGTTCATAATCTAGATCGTGTTAAAATCACAAATGTCAAGGAACGCCGTACTTTCAATCAGAATAATCGTAAGTCTTGGAGGAACTATGTCTCTAAAATTAATTCTTGCACACCAATATCAAAGGTGTGGAACATGATAGCAAAAATTAAAGGCAAAGGGTTAAAATCGACTGTCCACAATCTCAAGGAAGGTGACCATCTTTTAACAGATAAATTGGACATTGCCAATAAATCAGCTCTTGAAGCATTTGCCTGATTCATTTTTAGAGACATTACTCAATATATGTGATCACATTTGGACATCGGGAAATTTCCTTCCTTCGTGGCGTAATGCAATAGTTGTTCCCATACCTAAACCTGGTAGGGACCATACTGATGCATCCAATTATAGACCAATATCACTAACTAGCTGTGTGTGCAAAACCATGGAACGTATGGTAAATAATCGACTGCTGTGGTACTTGAAAACACAATCTTATACATAACATTCAATGTGGTTTCCGTCAAAATAGAAGTACCATTGACCATCTGGTACGTTTAGAATCCTTTGTAAAAAATGCAATTGTCAATAATCAAGCAGTTTCAATCTTTTTTGATTTAGAAAAAGCGTATGATACCACATGAAAGCATTGTATCTTAAAAGATCTACATAATTTGGGGTTAAGAGGCCGTTTGCCTCTCTGTTTAGCATCAAGATTGATAGTCTGTCAAAGGTTTTGAATGATTCCGTTGATGGTTCACTTTTTGTGGATGATTTTAATATTTCATGTCGTGGAAAAAATATGCGTACCATCGAGAGACAGTTGCAGCTATGTCTCAACAAAATCGAAAAATGGTGTCTTGAAAATGGTTTAAAATTTTCAAAAGCTAAGACCAATTGTATTCATTTTTGTAGGAAATACAAGCACCACAAAGATCCAGAGCTCTTTTTACATGGCACTCCGATCAAGGTTGTAGAAGAGGCCAAGTTCCTTGGTCTCATTTTCGATCACCACTTAACTTTTAAGCCACATATTAACTATCTTCAAACTAAATGCCTCAAGGCTCTAGATTTGTTGAAAGTTGTTGCCAACACAAAGTGGGGAGGTGAACCCTGTTACACTTGTATGGCTCCATCGTTAATGGTGGAGCCTGTAAGAGAGCAATTTACAAGTTAGATTCTATTCACCATCAGGGCCTACGACTTTGTCTAGGCGCATTTCGAACATCTCCCGTGGAAAGCCTATATGTTGAAGCTGATGAACCTTCATTGAAGCAACGGCGTATCAAATTATCGCTTCAATACATTGCAAAATTACGTTCTAACCCGTTAAACCCTGCATATAACTGTATATTTCAACCCCTTTACGAAGAACTTTTTCACAGTAAGCCTAAGCTGGTCCCACCACTAGGCATTCGGATTAAAGCCCACATTACAGCTGCAAATATTGATTTGGATAATATTTCACCTTTCAGCCTTCTGTCTTCCCCTCCTTGGCAACTTGTCAGACCGGAGGTACACAATTTAAAATATCAGACACAAACCATTAATATACCAACAAGAATATATACAAGATAGAACTAAATGGGGGGGGGGGGGGGGGGGGGGGGGGGGGGGGGGGGGGCACGGGTGGCCCAGTCGTCTAAGGCGCCGCGATTCGCTGTGCAGAGTTCCGTCCCTTGGGCACGCCAGAAACCTATGATTGTGGGTTCGAATCCCGGTTCGCCCCGATTATGTTTCTAGGTTTGTCAGCACCATACCCGTGCTCGTGGGTTTCACCGAAGTGGTAAACGTCTGAGACCTGCATCACTTCGGGCTTTCCTCCCACATTAAGCTGTCACGCCGCGATATAACTGGAATACTGTTAAAAGCGGCTTTAAACCTAACTCACTCACTCACTAGAACTAAATATGAGTCCCACCGTTCCATTTTTACAGATGGATCCAAGGTCGGCAGCACAGTCTCCAGTGCTGCTGTCATTGGATCTAAAACCATATCATTCTGATTACCTGACCATAGCTCAATTTTCACAGCTGAAGCTAAAAGCCATTTTAGTGGCTTTGGAATATATTTAAAAACAATATAGACGTAAACGGTTCATCATCTTTTCAGATTCACTTTCTTGTTTACAGGCAATCAAATCGTGCTCTTCAAGTCATCCATTCATTTTAGGTATTTTAGAATTGTACAATGACCTTGCTACTGGCCAACACGACATCGTCTTTTGCTCGTTGCCCAGTCATGTTGGAATCACGGGTAACACTATGGCTGATGCTGCAGCAAAAGCAGCTCTCAGCAAATCTGTGACATCACTTCTTCTACCATACAGCGACTACAAACCTTTAATTAGATGCTATATCAAAGACCTTATGCAAAAGAAGTGGGACACCCAAGTAGGTACTAATAAATTACATGCAATAAAACCAACTATCTGTTACACTTACTTGGGTTGTCAGTCCAGATTTGAAGAGGTCATTATGCGACGATGTCGTATTTGCCATTCGCGTTATACACATGAGTATTTATTAAAAGGTGAAGATCCTCCATTTTGTATCCCTTGTAATGAAAGAATCACCGTCAAGCATGTCCTGCTTGACTGTATTGATTTTTTCATCACAAGGAATAATTATTTCCAGGTTTTATCCATAAAGGATCTTTTTAATGTAAGTTCTCATTTAATTCTTGGTTTTTTAAAAGAAATTGAGTTAATAGATAAATTTTGATTATATGTATAGTAAAAAGTATGTGATTTTAATTTGGGAGAATGATTCGATAACTGTGATTGTTTGTGGCTTTACCTTCAAAGGGGGTTGAAGTATCGTAAAATAATTCCCCCCCTGAGAGGGTGCGTGAGTCCCACTTCCTTCAAAGAATGATTGATTTTCCTGGATTTTAATCGTAGTATGCTTGTTGTTTTTAAATACTTTGGCTTCAAATGTCTAACAATCACTAGTAGCCAGAGGGAGGGTGTAAATCCTGCTGGGGTACAATGCAGGAAGCAGATGTACCGTAAGTCCCCATGGTCCCTAGTATGGTGTCCTAACTTTGGTTGTTGGTGATCTCTAGCCCATTTTTATAATGTATTGTTCAGAGTAGTCACATTTTTATTTTAACATGCTAGTTTAAAGTCTATATCTGTGATAGACTAGTGCTTTTACTGTCCTTTGTAGACAGATTTTAATATCTATGTGAAAGTATTATTACTGTATAACTTGATTTAGTCACTATATGGCTGAAATATTGCCGATGTGTCTTTAAATCTTAACTCACTCACTCACTCAAAGTTTCATCCTTAAAGGATCTTTTTAATATCAGTGCTCGTTTAATTATTGACCATTTAAAAGAAATTGAATTGTTACTTAAATTTTGATTGTATATAATATAGTTTTTATAATTGGTAAAATAAATTTGATAACTGAGATTGTTAGTGGCTGTATCCTCGAAGGGGGTTGAAGTAGTGAAAAATTATTGTCCCCCTGAGAGGGTATGTAAGACCACATCTTTCAAAGTATATTGATTTTGGCCACGTTTTTAATAGTAGTATATATGTTCGTTTAACTTTGGCTAAATTCGTTATAATCGCCAACAGCTGAAGGGATGATATAAATCCGGCTGGGGTCCAAGCAGGTAGCAAAAGTACTGTAAGTCCCCATGGACCCTAGCATGGTGGTCTACCTTCAGCTGCTGGCGATCTATAGCCTGTTTTTATCTTGTATCGTTATGTATAGTGCTATTCTCTTTTATAATTCCGTACTAGTTTTATATCTTATTCTGTGATGAATCTAGTAATTTTGCTGTCCTTCGTTGACAGGTTTTTAAACAAGTTTCAGTATATGTATTATGTTTAACTATTGATAGACACGATATGGATGAAATATTGCCGATGTGACGTAAAATTTTAACACACTCACACTCAATTTTGTGTTCTACTCCGGAAAAGAAATGTGACGGACGGAAGGACGCACGGACGGCACCCATTCCTATATCCCCCTTCCACTTCGTGGCGGGGAATACCGGGTAATAAGCTGTGGTGACTGCAGTTAATGAAAAGACAATGTGATGTCAAATGCAGCATAATGGCTTCATAGGCAATGTTAGCTACGGCCAACATGACCTGCTATGATTCCACCAGTGCTGACGAAGTTGAAAGACTTTTAGCAAAGAGTCCCACAGAATCTTGAAGTCTAGACCCGTGTCCAACATGGCTACTTAAACAGTGTCAAGGTATTCTCTTACCAACCCTCACTGCAACAGTAAATCGCTTGCTCAGCACGAGGCACTGACAGAAGCACTGATAATGCCTGCACTGAAAATTCCGTCACTGTGTTCAAGAACTATCGTCATTATCTTATAACTACCCTTCCTTGATCGAGCAGGTGGAGATGTCCTGCAATCGGGTTATGACTGTTCTCAGCACAGAAAACACAGACCTACTTAACTTCATGCTATGAATCCAAGGGAGCGGCGATTCTCGTCATCTTGGATCTGTACTTAATAACTAGATGTAATCATAGAACTTGAAGTCGACATACCCAAAAAAATGACGGCAATAGCAGTTTACTATTCTCTCTGTCAGACTGTGAGGTCGTGCTAATGGATTTATATGGAAGGAATCATATACAAAGTTGATTACGAACTAACGTTTATTCATATTTCCAATGCTTTCTTTATAGGTTGATGTTAATGACTAACTAATTTCCATCATCGTGTCGAACGTTGCTGTTAATGCACTCCAAATGAATGCATTCAATTCAGTTTATTGAGTGATCAAGCAAGGGGATCAAAGGCCTTGGGCACACATCTGTAGATCTCCATCTGCAAACAATCATGGAAAGTAATAATTTCTCAAAGGCTATGTGTTCCGCATATAACAATCAGTTGTTATGCATCCATTTATCATTAAACTACTTTATCACTGACATAATGCAGCTATCCATAACAGAGAGCTGAACGTTTGTGGTTCGATCATACTAAAAGGCGTTCAAAAGTCTCTCAGCATTAAGAGGATGACTGGTCACCTTGGCGTCTGAGTCGGGTATCCCTGTGAAACTGTACATGGCATCCTAGTACGTTAGCACAAAAACCAGCATTTGTCGGGGCCATTACAAGGAGTCACACACACACGTATATACAGGTCGTTAGAGAAGCGTAAGAATCTTGGAGGCGACGCTAAACCCTATTTCACCATAACAACTTAGAATAACCTTGTTCTGTAAAGTGCAACGGTACCTATTTTGACTACCAATCTCATTAAGATCAGACTTTAGTTCTCGCTACCGCTAAACAAAGAAGACATCCCATTTGGGGTCACGTCAGAACGACCTTTCATCCAACCAATCAGTGCGTCGCTTACCAGATTATGAAAGTGACAGTCGGAATGTGATTTCTAATCATGCAACTGTAATTACATGGGGTATTCCGAACGATAGTTACGGGTTACGGGTTTAACGACTGAATCCTTACAATCTAGACCATCTGTTGGCCATTCCAGAATGTTGTTTTTGTTCAGGTTTCAGATTTGTAATCGAGAATTTGTCAAAATATGTTTCGAAGCGTAGTCGCCAATTTGGAATTTGTGCCGTAAAGCACGAGAAAGCTGCCTTCTGATTGGTCATTCCATTGATCCGTCAAAGTTCGCGCAAGGTCGTTCTCACGTGACCCGTAATGGGATATCCTCAGATCTTTGTTTAGCGGTAGCGAGAACTAAGATCTGATTTTAATTAGATTGTTTGACTACATGAATCTTACAAAGACTGTACTATTCTCAGTATACATCATTCAATACATTGACATATTCTCAGTATACATCATTCAATACATTGACATAAGGGGTTGCATATACGTCAAGTTCATACTTTCATTGGGATATCTATTCATTATAAGTGTACATATGCCTCTTACCCCTTTTATTTTCCCTTTAAACCCGACACTACCATCACAGCCTGTGTTGCCAATAAGGAGCGGATGACTACGTTTTTGTATCACTCCTGAAAGAAATAGTATATATATATATATATATATATAATGCTTTACCTCGGGTATATACATTTTTGTGCCAGTTTTCATCTTTACGTCATAATGATGTCATTTAGAAATGTGGGCATTTCTCTTAGTTGTGGTCAGGAAAAGAAAACTATTAATTTTAAATCAGATAATTGGGAAGATTATAATGAAATATTTTCGATCCATGAACTTCTTACAGCTCTTGGACAAGCTCATGATACTGCTACAGGAGCTGATAATATACATCATCAACTCCTGAAGCACTTACCAGAATCGTGTTTAGAAACCCATTTGTTAATGTTTGATGATATATGGACATCAGGTAAGTTTCCTTCTTCCTGGTGCGATGCCATAGTTGTACCCATACCGAAACCTGGACGAGATCACAGTGACCCCTCAAATTATAGACCAATTTCATTGACCAGTTGCGTTTGCAAAACCATGGAGCGCATGGTCATAAACAGATTAACATGGTACTTGGAATCAAATAATTTAATTACAAATATTCAGTGTGGTTTTCGTAAGAATCGAAGTACCATTGACCACTTAGTTCGACTGGAGTCATTTGTAAAGAATGCCATTGTAAATAAGCAACATGCAGTGTCTATCTTTTTCGATTTAGAAAAAGCGTATGACACTACGTGGAAACACGGGATTTTAAAGGATTAACATGATTTTGGTTTGAGAGGTCGTTTACCTCATTTTATATCACAATTTTTAACAGACAGACAATTTCAAGTCCGAGTGGGTACCACCCTGTCTGACCATTATAATCAGGATCAGGGTGTCCCACAAGGCAGTATTTTGTCTGTTACCTTGTTTGGTATTAAAATAGTCTGTCCAAGGTTTTAAGCAATTCAGTGGATGGATCACTGTTTGTGGATGATTTTAATATATCTTGTCATGGTAAGAATATGCATACAATTTGAGAGGCAGTTACAAATCTGCCTAAATAAAATTCACAAGTGGTCTCTCGAAAACGGGTTTAATTTTTTCTAAATCTAAAACCAATTGTATACACTTCTGCAGAAAATTTAAGCCGCATAAAGACCCTGAATTATGTTTGAATGGCACCCCTATCAAAGTTGTAAAGGAGGCCAAATTCTTGGGCCTCATCTTTGATAGCCATTTACCTTTCTTACCACACATTAAATCACTTAAAGCTAAATGTCTGAAGGCACTCGCTTTGTTGAAAGTCGTATCTAATTCAAAGTTGGGAGGAGATCAGGCAACCCTCTTACAATTATACAGGTCACTGATCCGTTCAAAACTTGATTACGGCTCCATCATATATGGTGGAGCCTGCAAAATTAATTTTTAAAAACTAGATACTATCCATCACCAAGGACTGAGGCTTTGCCTTGGAGCCTTTCGAACTTCTCCTATTCCAAGTCTGTCTGCGGATGAGCCTTCTCTTAAGCAACGCCGCCTGAAACTATCTTTACAGTACATCACTAAATTATATTCTAATCAGTCAAATCCAGCTTTTAATTGCGTATTTAATCCTCTTTACGAAGATATTTACAATAAGAAAACATCTCTTGTTCCACCACTTTAAATAAGAATTAAATCTGTCGTTTCTGCTGCAAAGATTAATTTTCATGATATAGCTCCCATACAACTGTTTTCATCGCCCCCTTGGCAAATGGTAGGCCAAATGTAGACCTCACATTAACGAGACTTAAGAAATCTGATACAAACCCTCTGATTTATAAACAAGAATACAATCAATTACGAAACACATATGACACTTACAAATCTATATATACAGATGGGGCGGTCGGGTAGCCTAGTGGTTAAAGCGTTCGCTCCTCGCGCCGAAGACCCGGGTTCGATTCCCGACATGGGTACAATGTGTGAAGCCCATTTCTGGTGTTCCCCGCCGTGATATTGCTGGAATATTGCTAAAAGCGGCGTAAAACCATACTCACTCACTCATATATACAGATGGATCCAAGGATGGTGGCGCGGTTGCTAGTGCCACTGTCATTTGATCCAGAACAGTAACTTCACGATTACCCGATAATAGTTCAATCTTCACAGCAGAAGCACACGCAATTTTAACAGCTCTAAAATATGTCAAGAACCAATCCAAATATAAACAATTCATTATTTTTTCAGATTCACTCTCATGCCTTCAGGCTATTAAAAATATGTCTTGTAAACATCCATTTTTAATTGAAATTATTGAGTTATTTAATGATCTTGCTACTTGCCAATATGACATCGTCTTTTGTTGGTTACCAAGCCATGTTGGGATTGTTGGTAACACAATGGCTGCTGCTGCTGCTAAGGCAGCACTCAACAAATCTGTGAAACCCCTTCTTATACCTTATAGTGATTATAAACCTGTTATTAGATGTTTCATCAGAGATCTAATGCAGAAGAAGTGGGACACCCAAGTGGGTATAAATAAATTACATGAAATTAAACCAACTAGTGGCTACTCCTACTTGGGTTGTCAGTCCGGATTTGAAGAGGTCATAATGCGACGATGTCGTATTGGCCATAGCAGTAATACTCATGAATATATATTGAAAGGTGAGGATCCTCCATTTTGTATCCCTTGTGATGAGAGAATCACGGTCAAGCATGTCCTGCTTGACTGTGTTGATTTTGCCATCACAAGGGATAACTATTTCAAAGTTTCATCCTTAAAGGATCTTTTTAATATCAGTGCTCGTTTAATTATAGACTTTTTAAAAGAAATTGAATTGTTACTTAAATTTTGATTGATATGTTTTGATATATAATATAGTTATTATAATTGGTAAAATAAATTTGATAACTTAGATTGTCCGTGGCTCTACCATCGAAGGGGGTTGAAGAAGTGTAAAATTATTGTCCCCCTGAGAGGGTATGTAAGACCACGTCTTTCAAAGTGTATTTATTGCTACCACGTTTTTAATCGTAGAATATGTGTTGTTTTAATGTTCGGCTAATTGTGTCAGCCATCGCCAACACATGATGGGATGATGTAAATCCTGCTGGGGTCCATGCAGGTAGCAAAAGTACTGTAAGTCCCCATGGTCCCTAGTGAGGTGATCTATCTTCAGTTGCTGGCGATCTATAGCCTTTTTTAAATTGTATCGTTAGGTATAGGGAAATCTTTTTTTCTGGCTGTATACTAGTTTTAAATCCTATTCTGTGATCTTCTAGTTATTTTACTGTCCTTTGTTGACAAGCTTTTATTGTTTAAATGTATATATTATGTATAACTTTTGGTAGTCACGATATGGCTGAAATACTGCCGATGTGACTATAAATGTAAACTCACTCACTCCTAGTTGTGGTAATCTGAAGTATTTTTGGCACAAAAAAGCATAAATGCAAACCTTTCCATGGTATGGAGCCGATGTTCCCATCAACATATCCTTTGAATTGTTCACCATCATAAACGGCAGCAACTCTTTTGAAGAATGGTCCTCTCTGCAATGTTACAGGTAAACATAAACTTTGCGTTTTCATGTGAATCTTTGTACATAATCAGACAAAAGCAAACCTGAAATGAACGTATGCTATTGATATACAAGCGCTCTTACAGAGAGTCCAATTGGATTCCTATATGATAGTTATTGCTACCTCACTGGTTTAAACTGACGTGACAGAGTGAGCAAAATGTTCAAAATATTAATAACTGCATATTTTGTAGTCCTGTAATCAGCATCTTTCCAAGTATATCAGGTACTAGAGACATGTTCCAACCAGGGTCATTATCTACTCACTCGTTCTCGTGTCTCTATCAATTGCAATGGGCAAAAAACACATTGACCAATATAGTATGAGTGTGCAATCAGTCGCTATCCAATAATGAAAGTGTCCTCGTGGGGATTACGAGTCAGAGTTTTGTGGGTTCAGTTCACAAGATGATGCAACATTCTACCACATAAAGGTACATGTAATATTATTAAGGTTGCG
Source organism: Haliotis rufescens (assembly GCF_023055435.1). NCBI lineage: Eukaryota > Metazoa > Mollusca > Gastropoda > Lepetellida > Haliotidae > Haliotis > Haliotis rufescens. Next base: position 1,005,356 of record NW_025964384.1, read on the forward strand.
TGCATAGACATCACAAAGATAATTATAGGAACCAAGTCATGTTGAGATATATCTTCACAACACAGTGGGAACTGATTCTATTCGATTCAGACAGAAAGCTAAAAATTAATCTGCCAAATTGTTTTAACATGTTCAGTCAATCTGTCAATATGTATTTTGGTCTGCAATTTCTCCGTCTGATAATTCTCTATAGACAATTTGATTTTCTCAATCATTGATACATGTATGCATTGAGCATGTAGATATGTCGTGGTTATACAAATATTTTGCAAATGTCAATTGTTGTGAAAATCTTTCATCATAATTAGTTCTACTATGTCCGAAGACTATAACATGCTTGCAATCCCATTGTAAAAGAAGTGACGACCAAAATCTTGTTTCACATGCTGAGCATCTTAAAAAATGTTCAAGTAATTTGATGAATTTGTATTTGTTTTTAAAACTAATAAAAAACCCTTCCATTGTACATCTAAGTCACGTCATCGTATCCCAATTGCATGGATCGATGCCAATGATATCAATCACGGGATTGTCTGGTCCAAGCTCGATTATTTACATACTGCTGTCATATAGCTTCAATATTGCTGAGTGCGGCGTTAAAAAACAAACAAACAAACAAATCAGATCCCCACGAGTTCGACACAACGAGGTAAGACTGTATGTTACTATGACTGAAAACGTAAATTTTGCCATATCATTGAGGAGGTAAGCTCACCTGAAGAACAGTGACTCTTCCACTTACCACATATTCCACATTCGTCTGAAAATACGTATTCTCGCCAACATCAATGGTGAACTTCACATATTTTCCTTCTAGTGCTATTTCAATAGAATGGCTATTAGTTGAATTGTCGCAGTTGCTGAGAAGGACCTGTCTTTCAGTTGGCTTGGCTGTTTCTGCTTCTTTAAACTTGAATATGATGGCAAGACCTCGTGTGTAATCCACGTTATTAAAAGATGCAATGGCAACATGGCTTCTACCATTGAAGTTGAGCTCCAGTCCATCACTTGTTACGTTGACCACCTCCATGAAGACATCATGCCGTGTGATTGATCCGAGGCCCTTCGGTTTGCCATTTACAACAGTAATGTTGATGTGAGGGTAACATGTTGAGACAGTGCCTTAAACATAAGAGCCTTGGAATTGAATATGTAGGTGATGTGTGGCAGTCCATTGTTTTAAATGAATGATGCAATTGATAAACAAAACTGTCGGGCGAAAGAATTTAAACACCCATTTTTTAAAGCGAGCGGAATTGGTTATTCGATGGTGTTGTATTTTATACGGGTATCATAGGCGATTTGGCATGCATAACATCAATGAGTAACTCGCAACAGGTGATGTGCACATGAAGTCTCAAGGAACATGGAGTCACAATACACTCATGACATTTGGAATTGCGAATCCGCTGCCACTCGTCTAGCACTGCGGCTGTCAGCTGTTGGGGTTCCTGTGGTAGATGGGGACGCCCCCTTCACTGATGATCTACACGATCTACCACAATTGGTCAGTAGAGTTTAAGTCTGGTGTGTTGGCCGTGGAAAAACAGCGACGTTGTCCGCGTCCAAAATACCCCGGACGACCCTTAAATGTTCACTGTTGCAGTTGGCAAAGAAAAGACAACACCACGGGTTGAGTTAGTGAGTGGAGTGAGTGAGTGAGTTAAAATTTAACGTCGCATCGGCATTATTCCAGCCATACAGCGACGAGATCAAGTAATTATGTTTACAGTTCAGTCATATATGCAACGTTATATTTAAAAACATTTTATGAAACATATTTGAGCACACTGTATATAAAAACAATTCATGAAACATATTTGAGCACACTGTATAAAAAAACAATTCATGAAATATATTTGAGCATAACAATATTTTGTATACAGTTTTAAAACACGGGCTATAGGCCACCAGTAAACAAAGCTAGGCCACCTCCCTGGGGATCATGGGGACTTATAGCACCTCGGCTTCCTGCATGACACGCCAGCAGGATTTACGTCATCACTTTAGTTGCTGGTGGTTGTGCACAATACTAGCCGATATCTAAAAAATACGTAAAAAATAATAGAGGTTGGCTTAAATACACTGGTTGATGATAGTTACATCGATTATGATAGGCTTACGTGTCACACAGGGGACAATAATTTTACGATACTTTAACCTCCTGGACAGAGCCTTCAATAATGTCAGTAGATAATAGCATCACTCCAAATTTAAAAACAAGCATTTAATTATTCACAAATATTTAAAAATTATTATATAGACCGATTGCTTTCAATTAATTTAAGATGAGATGCCCGCTGACACGGGAGAAGAGATCGTTCAGATTTACGTTTTGAAGATGAATCGATTGCAAAGTCCACACAGTCAAGCAATATGCTTGACAGTGAACCTTTCATTACAAGGGATACACTTAGGAGGTTCGTCCGTATTTGTCTTAAGCAGATATTCGTCGGTAAACCGAATGTGGCCAATACAACATCGACGCAATACGACCTCGTCGGAAAACGACCTCGTCATGTCTTGACGGACAACCACAGTAGGTATGACCGACCGTTGGTTTAAATTCGTGAAGTTTATTGATTCCTACCTGGGTGTCCCACCTCTTTTGCATGAGATCCCGATTATAACTCTTGATGGTTGGTTTGAAATCAATGTACGGGATCATTAGTTGAGATAAGGGTTTGTCAGTCAAGAACTGCTTTAGCTACAGCATCGGCTTTTGAGTTACCTGTTATACCTACATGACTTGGTAACAAGCAAAAGACGATGTCACATTGGCCAGTAGAAAGATCATTATATAGTTATAAAATGCTTAGAATAATATACTAGAAGACCAACCTGTAGGTCCCGTGACCAAATCATGGAAACAAAGGTTCGAAAGTGTTTTTGAGTTTCCTGATGTATACTGAACAATTTTGACTTGGGCCGCCCGGTTGAAAATCCCGGGCATTTTGGGGAAGGGTCAACAAAGGTCAAACAGGGGTCAAAATTCAAAATTGTGTCGATATGCATATCAAATTACTCGTCCAGTCATAAGAAACCTAGAAATATATAGTTTGTTAACTTCCGACCTTAAATGGGGTAGCTATGGCCAAAAACGTTGAAAGGTCAACGCACTTTTGGCAGTCGGTGAAATTCACAAACACAGTTAACATTGTCCGATAGTCATGATTTTAGTGTCTAATAATATGTTTTCTGACATGACAAATTCAACCAAACAACTTTTAAAAGTAAAAAGGGTTACCTTGGCCTTGAAAATCATATTTCAGAATCCATTGTCCAGTAATGCTTTTCTAACCTTACTTTAGTGCACAGTTCATCATCCTACTCTGTGTCATACCGATCAGATGCAGAGTCGGAATCACTGTCACAATCACTTGAATCTAGAATCTGTGTCCGATTCTACAGAGCAGTTTGCTCTGGCATCACTCAGATGTTGAGGCAGTGCTGACTGTGAATACCGTATTGGCAAGTAGGCATTTCTGGACAATGGATTCTAAAATATGCTGCGTTATTGGCCAAGGATCCTGTTTCCAATGACTTTGCTGAAGCATGGCAACCATTTTCGATTTTCAAGGTCAAGGTAACCCTTTTTACTTTTAAAAGTTGCTTGGTTGAATTTGTCATGTCAGAAAATATATTATTAGACACTAAAATCATGACTATCGGACAATGTTAACTGTGTTTGTGAATTTCACCGATTGCCAAAAGTGCGTTGACCTTTCAACGTTTTTGGCCATAGCTACCCCATTTAAGGTCGGAAGTATAACAAACTATATATTTCTAGGTTTCTTATGACTGGACGAGTAATTTGATATGCATATCGACACAACTTTGAATTTTGACCCCTGTTTGACCTTTGTTGACCCTTCCCCAAAATGCCCGGGATTTTCAACCGGGCAGCCCAAGTCAAAATTGTTCAGTATACATCAGGAAACTCAAAAACACTTTCAAACATTGGAGGTACCACATGAAAGTGAGTGTAAATGAACTGGTTCATCTCAGAACAGAATGGGCCACACCAGACAAATCTTCCTCTGCATAAGGCCTGCCAGACACCCCCAGAGAGGGTCCCAAAATTTGGGCTTGGTTAAACATTGGAGGTACGACATGAAATCAACATAAAATGAACTATTACACTCTACTAAGTATAAAATAGACAAATCGTCTGCTGCATAAGGCCCGCCAGACACCCCCCAAATGTTGACCCTTAATGCACTCAGTGGACACTCTGGTAAAATTTAACTAGAGTATACATTCAAAGTACCAGATGAAAGTAAGTTTAGATGAACAGGTACATGTTACTGAGTACAAAACGGCCCATACCTTACAAATTTTCCTCTGCATAAGGTCCGCCATACCCCCCAGAGAGGGTCCCAAAATTTGGGTTGGGTTAAACATTGGAGGTACCACATAAAACCAGCAAAAGAATGAACAATTGCACTCTACTTATTGCACAATACCCATTGCCAGACAAATCATCTTCTGCATGAGGCCCGCCAGACACCCGCAAAAAGTTGACCCTTCAGGTATACACGGGTAAAATTGGGCTGGAATATAAATCGATTGTACCACATTAAGGTCAGTTTAAATGAACAGGTTCATATCACAGAGTACAGAATGGGCCACACCAGACAAATCTTCCTCTGCATAAGGCTTAAACATTTGAGGTATCACATGGAACCAACATAAAATGAACTATTACACTCTACTTATTACAAAATACCCATTGCCAGACAAATCATCTTCTGCATAAAGCCCGCCAGACACACCCTCACCCCACCCTACACAGTTGACCCTCTGTAATTTCAGTGTGCATAATGAAACATAGGGGACAGAAGAGCATCGGACATCAGCTCTGAGCGTCAACAAATGGTCAAATTTATGTTTTGTTCTTAAAGATGGAAGGATTTTATTGAGATTAAAATCACGTATTTATCAAATTAGGTCTCTGAATACTGGTATTGATATCATAGATTAGGCCTGTCATGAATCTGATTCTTGTGAATATATATCTGATCAGCTATGAAGTCCTCAAAGCCTGCTACAGCCTGATAGCATGGCTATGGATTCCTACAATCCCAAACATGCTTAGGTAGTCCTCAAAGCCTGCTATAAGAATGGTTAATGATAGTCCCTATTACCATTTGGAAATCTCTTGGTGATAATTGTGTTTAAAACCCTATGATCTCCGTTTATTTAGCAAGTTTTATCATCTAAAAAGCTGAATTCCGGCCAAATATGTCCATATTTATCAATTTTACATAGACGTCCTCTCTTCGTTGCGTCTGGAAAATCAAGTCTAACCCAATGCAATGTAAATGATTGGTTGCATAGATCTCGCTCGATCGTAGGCCTGCCTTGTCGCAAAAATTTAAAAATGGCTTGAAAGTTTACAAATACGTTCGTACGAGTGAGCTTCAGAAGAGGAGCGCAAATTAATAAAGTAAAGGTTTTAGAAAACGCTCTTTCTTTTTATCGTGGCGAGAAGGTTTCTTTCAAAAAATTCAAGCCAGATCTCCTTTGTGTTGACATTCCTGTAGGTTATGTGTCATCAAGCATTGTTTTATCCATGCAGCATCCATTGGTACAGTGAGCTAGTCTAATCTGGATATCTCGATAGGCCTAGCCTTTGATATAAGTCTAATGATACCATTGCATTGGGTTAGACTTGATTTTCCAGACGCGATAGTATCTCGTCAACGAAGAAGAGACGTCTATGTAAAATTGACAAATATTGAGATATATTTGGCCTGAATTAAGCTTTTTAGATGATAAAACTTGCTAAATAAATGAATTATCACCCAGATTATCGTCCTAAAACATTTCCAAGTGGTATCAGGAGCTATCATTAACCATTCTGCAACACTCAACAACAAAAGTTCCTGTGACACCAATATTTTAGTGTATTTTTTAAACAAGTAAAGTTTGGTTTTCATTATTGAGTGAGTGAGTGAGTTGGGATTTAACGGCACATCGGCAATATTTCAGCCATATAGTGACGAGATCAATTTATACATCAATAATAAATACATTTTGACAATATAAAAACCTGCCGACAAAGGACAGTAAAACAAACTATACTATCACAGGTATGAACATAAAACTAGCATCGAACTGTAAAAAGATGGAACAATACACAAGATATGATAAAACCGGGCGATTGATCGTCAACCACTGAAGATAGATCACCATACGGGGGACCATGGGGACTTATAGTACCTTTGCTACCTGCATGGACCTCAGCAGGATTTATACCATATCCTAGTCGCTGGCGAATGTGCGCATTTTTAGCCAACATTAAAAAGACAGATATTCTATGTTTAAAATAGTAGGAGAAATAAATATTCATTGAATGAAAAGGGACTTACAATATCCTCTCAGGGGGACTATAATTTTACACTACTTTAACCCCCTTCGAGGATACAGCCAATAACCAATCTCAGATATAAATTTATTCAACCTAAATTTAAAAATACTTTTTGTACAAGACATATCAACATAATTTGTTATATAATTCTATTTCTTTAAAAAAAACAAGAATTAAATAAGTACTAATGCTTTTAAAAAGATCCTTTGTCGAAGAAACTTTGAAATACTTATCCCTTGTGATGGAAAAATCCACAGTCAAGCAGAATATGCTTGATAGTTATTCTTTCATCACAAGGGATACAAAATGGAGGATCTTCACCCTTCCATAAATATTCGAGTGTATATCTGAAATGGCCAATACGACATCGTCGCATGATGACCTCCTCTAATCTGGACTGACAACCCAAGAAGGTGTAGCCGATATTTGGGTGTCCCACTTCTTTTGCATTAGATGGCGGATGTAGCATTTAATAACTGGCTTATAATCACTGTATGGGACCAGAAGTGGTGTCTCAGATTTGTTGAGTGAAGCTTTTGCAGCAGCATCAGCCAATGAGTTGCCAGTGATTCCAACATGGCTGGGCAACCAACAGAAGACGATTTCCTATTGGCCAGTAGCAAGGTCAGTATGTAGTTCAATGATGTCGAGTAAAATTGGATGTTGACACGAATTATTTTGATAAGCCTGAAGACAGGACAGAGAGTCTGAAAAAATAATAAACTTCTGATGTTTAGACTGTTTTATATATTCCAGAGCAGTTAAATTTGCTTTGATTCGGCTGTGAATATGGAAGACTGATCAGGTAATCTTGTTGAGAAAGTTCTGGATCCAACGATAGTGGCACTGGCAACAGCGTCACCATCCTTGGATCCATCTGTAAATATTGATTTGTAAGTATTGTATGTATTTCGTAATTGATTATATTCCTGTTTATACTGTAATTGATTTGTTTCTGATTTCTTTAGTTTGGTCAATGAGAAGTCTACTTGTGGCTTTACCAATTGCCAAGGAGGAGAGGAAAGCAGCCGGAAAGGAGATATTGATTCAAGGTCAATATTGGCAGCACAAATGAAAGGTTTAAGTCTTATTCCAAGAGGCGGAATAAGAGATGATTTCTTTGTGTACAAATCTTCATAACGGGGATTAAATAAACAGTTGTATGCAGCGTTTGACTTATTAGAATATAGTTTTGTGAATATTGTAGAGATAGTTTAATACGGCGTTGTTCAAAAGATGGCTCATCGGCCTCAACGTACAGACTGTCAATGGGTAAAGTTCGAAAAGATCCTAAGCAAAGTCTGAGACCTTGATGGTGGATGGAATCTAAGAGTTTAAGATTGCTTTTGCAGGCTCCACCATAAATGATGGAGCCATAATCGAGTTTAGAACGTATGAGTGATATGTACAAGTGAAGAGGAGTTGACTGGTCCCCTCCCCACTTAGAATTTTAATAGATCTAGGGCCGTCAGGCATTTTGTTTTAAAATATTTAATATGTGGTAAAAAGGTGAGATGGTGGTCGAATATTATTCCTAAAAATTTAGCTTCCTTTACAACTTTAATTGGTGTGCCTGCTAGATGTAAGTCAGGATCACTGTGTGGTTTATATTTTCGAAAGAAGTGAATGCAATTGTTTTTTGGTTTGGAAAATTTAAAGCTATTACGTTCTGACCAATCATTAATTTTATTTAGACAAAGTTGCAGCTATCTTTCAATTATGTGCATATTTTTACCTCGACATGATACATTAAAATCATCAACAAAAAATGACCCATCAACAGATTCAGTTAAAACCTTAGATAGACTATTAATTTTTATACTGAACAACGTCACTGATAATATGCTATCTTGTGGGACACCTTGGTCTTGATCATAAATATCTGAAACCCACACGAACCTCAATCTCATTAAAATCAGATCTTAGTCCTCGCTACCACTAAACAAAGATCTGAGGATATCCCATTACGGGTCACGTCAGACCGACCTTGCGCGAACTTTGACCGACAAATGGAATGACCAATCAGAAAGCAGCTTTCTCATGCTTTACGCCACTAATTTCAAATTGGCGACTACGCTTCGAAACATATTTTGACAAATTCTCGATTACAAATTTGAAACCTGAACGAAAGAAGATTCTGGAATGGTTAATAGTTGGTATAGATTATATGGATTCAGTCGTTAAACCCGTAACTATCGTTCGGAATATCCCGTGTTACTGTTTTTCGAGGTTGTATGATTAGAAATCACATTCCGACTGTCACTTTCATAATCTGGTAAGTGACGCACTGATTGGTCGGATGAAAGGTCGTTCTGACGTGACCCCTAATGTGATGTCTTCAGATCTTTGTTTAGCGGTAGCGAGAACTAAGGTCTGATTTTAATGAGATTGCACGAACCTGGAAATGCCTATTTGTTAAAAACTGTGATATAAAATTAGGTATATGTCCTCTCAATCCCATTTCATGAAGATCTTTCAAAATCCCATGTTTCCAGGTGGTATCATATGCCTTTTCCAAGTCGAAAAATATCAACACAGCGTGTTGTTTATTAATTATAGCATTTTTCACATATGTCTCCAATCTAACCAAATGGTCAACAGTACTTCTATTTTTCCTAAAACCACATTGAATATTTGTTTATTATTATTGGTTTCTAAGTACCATATTAATCTGTTGTTGACCATTCTTTCCATGGTCTTACAAACGCATCTAGTAAGTGATATTGGCCTATAATTTGACAGGTCGGTATGATCCCGACCAGGTTTAGGTATGGGAATGACAACAGCATTCCGCCAAGATGAAGGGAAATTTCCAGATGTCCATATATTGTCAAAAAGACTTAACATTACTTCAAGACATGTGTCAGGTAAATGCTTTAGTAGTTGATAATGGATATTACCATCCCCTGTAGCTGTATCATGAGCTTGCTCTAAAGCAGTGTGTAATTCATGGAGGGAGAAAAGTTCATTGTAATCCTCACCATTGTCAGAAATAATATTAATTTTCTTTTTTTCTTCAAGTTCTTTAGGTTTCTGAAATTTCAATGTATAATTTGATGAGGAAGAATGGTTAGCTAAAGATTCTCCAATTTTATTGACAATATCAGATGTATTCGTAAGCAATGTGTCACCTTCCTTTAGATGGTGAACACTAGATCTTGAACCTTTTCCTTTAATTTTTTGCACCATATTCCAAACTTTGGACATAGGAGTTCTTGAATTAATTTTAGATACAGAGGTTTGCCAGGATTGGCGTTTAGTTTGCCTAAAGACGCGACGGGCTTTAGCATTTGATATCTTAAATGTGTTAAAATTGTTGACTGTAGGGTGTTTGCGGAAATATTTTTCTGCCTTCTTCCTTGCTTCTCTAGCTTGTTTACAGCCATCCGTGTACCATGGTTTCCGTATATGTGGGATTTGTAGAGGATTTTGGAATACATTGTCCAGCAATTTTCGTTAATTCGTCAGAAAACAATTGAATAGGGTCAGTAGCATTAACAAATAAATCAGCTTTTAGTGTGCTTTTGCATAACGTTTCAAACAAAGACCAGTTGGCCTTCGTAAAATTAAATAGTGACGAAGGCGGAACATCAGCTGGATGAACAGGTGAAAGTATTGTTGGAAAGTGATCACTTCCACACAGGTCATCATAGACTGACCATTCAAATTCATTATACAATCTTGAATCCGTGAGTGTCAAATCAAGTGAAGAGTTTGTACCAGTACCAGGGTGTAAATAGGTGTGTGAATCATCGTTCGAGATACATAGATCATTATTTGAAATAAACTCTTCACGGATTTTCCCCTTAGAGTTTGTATGTCTACCACCCCAGAGCGGGTTGTGACCATTTAAGTCGCCAATGATGATGCATGGTTTAGGTAGTTGATCATATAACGCCTGAAGATCCGATTGTTGCAGATTGAAAGAAGGGGGGACATACAAAGAGCACAGTGTAAAAGCCACGTGTAACGTAAGCCGTACAGCAACAGCTTGAAGGTTGACGTTTAGTGAGACAGGGCTGTGGATCACTCCCTGCCTCACCAAGATAGAAGAGCCTCCAGTAGCCCTATCACCTGGAGGAGAAAAACAATGGTAGGAGTTGTACTGACGTAAGTCAATTTTATCTGTTTGCTTTAAATAAGTTTCTTGCAGACAGAATGCAGATGGTTTGAATTCCTGGACCAATAGTTGTAAATCGTTAAATTTTGTTTTAAATCCTCTACAATTCCACTGAATCAATGATTGAGAAGTATTCATCTCTTAGGGGGATTGATTGGAGATCTTCCTCGCCCATTTCTTGTAGGCGACAAGCTTGAAGTTCTACGATGGTTGCTTTCAGAAACATCCATCTCTTCAAGAGATCCAAATTTATATAAAAGTTTGACAGGATCACCTGATCCTTTTGGTGGTCTCCGATTCTGGTTTTTCCGCCATGAAGTAGAGTCTATTTTACATTTGTTGTTGTCTTTTCGTTCTCGTTCAGATTGTGCTAATGGCACCGAGTCATGCTGTGGACTTGATTTGGGCGAGTGAGTGAGGGAGTTAAAATTTAACGTCACATCGGCAGTATTTCAGCCATATCGTGACCAGAGTGAGTGAGTGAGTGAGTTAATATTTAAAGTCACATCGGCACTATTTCAGCCATATCGTGACTTGAACAAGTTAAACATTTATATTATATATAAAAATCTGTCGCCGAAGGACAGTACAACAACTAGCAATATATCACAGATTATTATTTTAAAAACTAGTTTTAGAGCAATAAAATGATCAAATTATATCAGACGACACAGTATAAAAACGGGCTGTAGATCGCCAGCAACCGAAGTTAGGTCACCATACTAGGGACCATGGGGACTTACGGTACTTCTGCTACCTACATGGTCCCCAGCAGGATTTACACCATCCCTCGGGCTACTGGCGATGATCAGAAAGATTAGCCAAACATTTAAAATCAACAAAAATGCTACGATTAAAATCACAGCAAAATGAAAAGATACTTTGAATGATACCGGACCATCCCAGGGGGACAATTATTTTACGATACTTCAACCCCCTGTGAAGATACAGCCACTAACAATCTAAGTTATGAATTCATTTTACCAAATTAAAATCACTTTCTTGTACTATACATATTCTATTCAAAATTTATCTATTAATTCTATTTCTTTTAAAAAGCCGATGAGTAAATGAGCACTGATACTAAAAAGATCCTTGATGGACGAAACTTTGAAATACTTATCCCTTGTAATGGACTTGATTTGGAGGCTGATGTGGAAGGTGTCATAGGAGGTAAAGGTTCAGATATCTGCGCAGCTGGTATTTGATCAACAGTCTGCGATGAACATTCAGAAGGTAAAAGAGGCTGAGGGTTGATGGAAGTTATCCATGTCAAATCAGTTTGGCACTGAATCGATGTTTTTGATTTTGGAACTGTGGGTGTTTTGGCGACTGAGACATAAGTTTCATTTTGGTCAAAATTTGGTACAAGTTTCCTTGCTTCAGTGTATGTGATGTTCCTGGCACATTTTATTGTGCTGATTTCAAATTCTTTTTTCCAAACTGGACATTTTTTAATGTATGAAGAATGAGCTCCAGAACAGTTTTTACACTTTTTGAAGTCACTGTTACAGTCCTCTATGACATGTGATGTTTAACTACAATGTCCACATGTGATTTGGTGTTTGCAAGAATTTATCCCATGGCCAAACTGCTGACATTTAAAGCATCTTAATGGATTTGGGATATACACCTCGTCAAAAGTTTGGCCATGGGGCCAAGTTTTGCCGTAACAGCTCGGTATGTTCCCGTTGCTGTGGAGCTCATGAGGGCTCTGAGTGCTCCAACAGCATCAAGTCTGCCAACTGCAACGGAGAACACTTGGCCTAATCCAAATCCTGTCCCTTATATGATCGTGAAGCAAAAATTCAAAAAATTAAACACAATAGCAATATTTCATACTTTGAAGCTAAAAAGTTGGTGCCTCTTCCCACCAATTCAACCTTAACTTATTCAGCTGCAGTTTCCTCTCCTGCTCATGTTGCCAGACCTACCATGAGAATAACATCGTCTCAAACAACGTTATCTTGGATGGATGAACAGATCATTCTCGATGACCATTCTGAGTCTGTTCATCTCTGTCAAATGTTTCCACATCAGCCTCACAGACAGACATTGTAACACCTTCAGAAGATCCTTCATCTGAACATGAAATTGTCCCTACAACAGTACAGGGCGAAGCCCACTTGTCTTTAAAGAAAAAAAAGCAATTAAAAAAAAAGGCCAGGGCCCTCCAGCATTTGGAGGTGCCTTCTACATCTATAAAGGTTCACAATCAGTTTGAACCTTTGGAGATGGAGGTCAGTCCTTCACTCCCAGTTCATGGGGATGGACCTCCCTCCCGCTCACGATCTCCAGTTGAGCCACCATGAGTAGCTCTCCTAATTTAATCCAATGGAATTGTAGAGGACTTCGGAACAATTCCAATGATCTTCAGCTATTAATTCAGGATTTCAAACCATCTGCATTTTGCTTACAAGAAACTTTCCTTAAGCCAACATATAATTTTGATTTACGACAGTACGATTCTTACCATTGCTTTTCCCCTCCAGGGAATAAAGCAACTGGAGGGTCCTCTGTTATGGTGAGGCAGGGCGTCATTCACAATCCTGTTCCTCTTAATATCCCACTTCAGGCTGTTGCAGTGCATGTGACATTGAATATTGTTTTTACTTTGTGTTCTTTGTATATACCACCATCGTATCCTCTCCGACAGTCCGATCTTCAGGCACTATATGACCAACTCCCTACGCCTTGTGTTATTATGGGAGATTTGATGGCCATAACCCGCTTTGGGGTAGCAGTGACACTAATAATAAAGGAAAGGTACTTGAGGACTTTCTCTTAAATAATGATTTGTGCATTTTTAGTGATGGTACTCACACATATCTATAGTAACGATATGGCTGAAATATTGCCCATGTGACTTAAAATTTAACACACTCACTCACTCACACATATCTACATCCTGAAACTGGCACTAACTCTTGTTTAGACCTGTCACTTGTAGATTCTCATTTACTTAATGAATTTGAATGGTCAGTCCACGATGACCTCTGTGGAAGTGACCATTTTCCTACTATTTTACAAGCTGTGACACCATCCGATGTTTCTCCATCATCACGATGGAATTTTACTAAGGCAAACTGGCCGTTATATGAAGTCCTTTGCACTGATCATCTAAAACCTGATGGTTTTCTTGATGTTTCCGACTCTATAAAACTTTTTTCTGATAAACTAAATAAAGTAGCTGATGAATGTATTCCGAAGTCCTCTTCAAATCCTCACATACGTAAACCATGGTTCAGCAATGATTGCAAACTAGCTAGGAAGGCACGGAAAAAAGCTGAACAATATTTCCGTCGCCATCCTATGGTCCACAATTTAAATAAATTTAAAATATTAAACGCTAAAGCACGGCGTACATTTAAACAAAACAAGCATCAGTCTTGGCAAAATTGTGTCTCCAAGATAAATTCACGTACGCCGATATTGAAGGTTTGGAACATGATTAAGAAAATAAAAGGTAAGGGTTCTAAATCTAGTGTCCACCACCTTAAAAATGGGAATGAGTTATTAACCAATACTTCTGATATTGCTAATAAACTTGGTGAAACTCTGGCTCAACAATCTTCCCCCTCGAACTATGCCCCTAAATTCCAAAAATATCAAAAGGAGCAAGAAAAGAAACCTTTTAATTTTAATTCAGATATTCGGGAGGATTACAATGAAATCTTTTCCATTCATGAGCTCAATACTGCCCCTGGGCAAGCTCATAATACTGCTACAGGGTCTGATAATATACATTATCAACTATTAAATCATTTACCGCAATCCTGTTTAGAAACCCTCTTGATGATATTTGATAAAATCTGGACGTCAGGAGACTTTCCTTCTTCATGGCGTGATGCTATAATTGTTCCCATACCAAAACCTGGACGTGATCATACCGATCCTTCCAGTTATCGACCAATTTCATTGACTAGTTGCGTTTGCAAAACCATGGAACGCATGGTCAATAACAGATTAACCTGGTACTTGGAATCCAATAACTTAATCACAAATATCCAATGTGGATTTCGTAAAAATCGCAGTACCACTGACCACTTAGTTCGACTGGAGTCATTTGTATAGAATGCCATTGTAAATAAGCAACATGCAGTGTCTATCTTTTTCGATCTAGAAAAACACGGTATTTTAAAAGATTTACATGATTTTGGATTTTGGCCGTTTGACTCAATTTATATCCAAGTTTTTAACTGACAGACAATTTCAAGTCCGCGTGGGTTCAACCCTGTCTGATCATTATAAACAGGATCAGGGTGTCCCACAAGGCAGTTTTTGTCTGTCACTTTGTTTAGCATCAAAATCAACAGTTTCGCAAAGGTTTTAAACGATTCAATTGATGAATCGTTGTTTGTGGATGACTTTAATGTTTCTTGCCGTGGTAGAAACATGCATACAATTGAGAGGCAAATGCATTTGTGTTTAAATACAATCCAAAAATGGTGTTTAGACAATGGCTTTAAATTTTCCAAATCTAAAACTAACTGTATTCATTTTTGCAGAAAATATAAACCTCACAAAGACCCAGAACTAATATTAGATAACTCCCCAATTAAAGTTGTAAAAGAAGCGAAATTTTTGGGTATAATTTTCGATCATCATTTAACCTTTTTACCTCATATAAAATACTTAAAGACTAAATGTCTCAAAGCCCTACACTTGTTAACAGTTGTCTCTAATTCCAAGTGGGGAGGGGATCAGAAAACCCTCCTCCAACTATACAGAGCTCTTATACGCTCTAAACTTGATTACGGCTCTAAGTTGGGGCTTGTAAGAGCAATTTAAAATTATTAGACACCATTCATCACCTTTGTCTTGGAGCCTTCCGAACTTCACCTATTCACAGCTTGTATGTGGAGGCTGATGAGAAATCCCCTAAACACCGACGCATTAAATTATCTTTACAGTATATGTCTAAATTACGTTCTACTCAATCTAATCCAGCGTATGACTGTGTGTTTAATCCACTTTACGAAAATCTCTATAATAAAAAATCTTCTCTTATTCCCCCACTTGGAATAAGAATACAATCTGATATTTCTGCTGCGCAAATCAATCTGGGAAACATTGCCCCAGTCAGCTTTTCTCTTCTCCACCATGGCAGTTAGTGAAGCCTGAGGTGGACTTAACATAATCTCAAAAATCAAACTAAACATAAAGAATTCATAATTTTTTCAGACTCTCTTTCTTGCCTTCAGGCTATTAAAAACATGTTTTTCACACATCCAACTTTAATAGAAATTATTGAATTGTTTAATCATCTTGCAACTGGCCAATACGACATTGTTTTCTGTTGGTTGCCCAGCCATGTCGGGATCACTGGGAACACAATTGCCGATGCTGCTGCGAAGGCAGCACTCAACAAATCTGTGACGCCACTTCTTGTCTCTTGTCTCTTATAGCGATATCAAATCTGTAATTAGATGTTACATCCGCGATTTGATGCAAAAGAAGTGGGACACCTAGGTAGGTATAAATAAATTACATGACATTATCGGTTACACCTACTTGGGTTGTCAGTCCAAAATTAAAGAGGTCGTATTAAGACGATGTCGTATTGGCCATTCTCGTTACGCAAATGAATATCTGTTGAAAGGTGAGCATCCTCCGTTCTGCATCCCTTGTGATGAAAGAATCACGGTCAAGCATGTCCTGCTTGACTGTGTTGATTTTTCCATCACAAGGGATAACTATTTCAAGGTTACATCTATGAAGGATCTTTTTCATACTATTAGTTGTCATTTAATTATTGGCTTTTTAAAGGAAATAGAGTTGTTTAGTAAATTTTGTTAATTTGTTTTGTATAAAAATAAATGATATTTTAAGATTAGTAGAATAAATTGATATCTGTGAAAGTTTGTGGCTGTATCCTCGAAGGGGGTTAACGTAGTGTAAAATAATTGTCCCCCTGAGAGGGTATCGTAAGTCCAAGTTATTCAAAGTATGTTATTCCTACTAAAGTTTTAATCGTAGCATATGTGTTCTTTTAATTTGGCTAAATTTCCCAATAATCGCCAACAGCTGAATGGCTTATGTAAATCCGCCTGGGGTCCATGCAGGTAGCAAAAGTACTGCAAGTCCCCATGGACCCCAGTATGGTGATCTACCTTCAGTTGTTGGAGATCAATAGCCTGATTTTATAATGTATTGTTATGTGTCGTAGTATCCATTTTATGATTCAATACTAGTTTTAAATATTTTTCTGTGATATGTCTAGTTATTTTACTGCCGGTCGTTGGCAGGTTTGTATACGTTTCAAAGTATTTATAATCTTTAATCTTGATCGTCACGATATGGCTGAAATATTGCCGATGTGACTTACAACTTCACTCACTCACTCACTCACTCACTACGACGATGGCGTATTGGCCATTCGCGTTACACCAATAAATATTTATTGAAAGGTGAGGATCCTCCGTTCTGCATCCCTTGTGATGAAAGAATCACGGTCAAGCATGTCCTGCTTGACTGTGTTGATTTTTCCATCACAAGGGATAAATATTTCAAGGTTAAATCTATGAAGGATCTTTTTAACACTATTAGTTCTCATTTAAGTATTGGCTTTTTAAAAGAAATTGAATTGTACCATAAATTTTGATTAATATGTTGTGTATATAATATACTTTTTATGATTGGCAGGATAAATACAATAACTGAGATTGTTAGTGGCTGTATCCTCGAAGGGGGTTGAAGTAATGTAAAATGATTGTCCCCTGGAGAGGGTATGTAAGACCACGTCATTCAAAGTAGATTTGTTCTTACCATTGTCTTTAATCGTAGAATATATGTTATTTTAATATGGCTAAGTATGTTAATAATCGCCAACACCTGAAGGGATGATGGAAATCCTGCTGGGTTCCATGCAGGAAGGTGAAGTACTGTAAGTCCCTATGGTACCTAGTATGGTGATCTAACTTCAGTTGCTGGTGATCTACAGCCCGTTTTTTATACCGTGATGTTATATTTAGTGCTATCAAATTTATGATTCCATACTAGTTTTAAAATATATTTCTGTGATATGTCTAGTTATTTTACTGTCCTTCGTTGGCAGGTTTTTATATAAATTTCAATATATGTATTATGTTTAACTCTTGCTAGTCACGATATGGCTGAAATATTGCCAATGTGACTTAAAATTTTAACTCACTCACTCACTTAAAAGAAATAGAGTTGTTCAATAAATTTTGTTAATTTGCTTTGTATAAAATAAATGACTTTTTAGCATTAGTGGAATAAATCAATATCTGTGATTGATCGTGGCTGTATCCTCAAAAGGGGTTAAAGTAGTGTAAAATTATTGTCCCCCTGAGAGGGTATCGTAAGTCCCTATCATTCAAAGTATGTTATTCCAACTACAGTTTTAATCGTAGAATATGTGTTCTTTTACTTTGGCTAAATTTGTCAATAATCGCCAACACCTGAAGGGATGATGTAAATGGGGTCCATATGCAGGAAGCTAAAGTACTGTAAGTCCCCATGGTCCCTAATATGGTGATCTACCTTCAGTTGCTGGTGATCTATAGCCCGTTTACATAATGTAATGTTATGTATAGTGCTATTGATTTTATGATTACATACTAGTTTTAAATTTATATATGTGATAAGTCTAGTTATTTTACTGTCCCTCGTTGGCAGGTTTTTTATATAAGTTTCAATATACGTATTATATTTAACTTTTGATAGTCACGATATGGCTGAAATATTGCCGATGTGACTTAAAATTTTAACTCACTCACTCACTCACTCAAGTTGTCCAGTCAGATATCGAAAGTATGAAGCAGTTGAATAGACTGACCATCTGTTATTCCCGGGAGTGTGACATACATATTAAATATACAAAGATCCTATATCATAACTTAAATATGAAATCAACTTACATTACTAATCAGTTTTAGTAAGTGCCTCTGGTGCTAATTTTGTTGTTGAATTCCCTGATATCTTTGAAAAATATAGGGTCAAGGCAACTAGCGATACAATGGTGCACGATTAGTTTCACAATCCGATGCAATTTTGGCAGAACCAGTTGAACTTTGCCATATGGTTTGCCACAAAAGAATGTGGTGTATCTGATTATGCCACAGGATTTGAACTAAATAAGTCTGTTTTATCATTTCACGTGTACTATCAGATTAGACGTATACTTAAAGAAATTAGTGTACCATTACCGCAGGATCGAGCATGGAATTCCACAAATAATCCGTACAATAGGTGGGCATTCGAACGTATTTGTCAGGAATTTAATGTTTCTACGAGTAAAGATTGGCGTCTGAGTGGAGTTAACCATCGTCTAGGTATTCCGTACGCTGGTGCACACTCTGTTACAGAAGTCAGCGATGATTTACTGAAAAGAGGTCGGCTTCTTCCGAGCTTTGCTCTCTCAAGTAACGAGTTGAGAGAAGATCGTATGAACTTTAAGGGTGGTGTTGCTTTCACCGTCCAAAAGGTTGAGCAACCACCTGGAAATGCTTGGAATGAATTTTTTTATGATTAAACAGAAAATAAGTTTACTAACCCAGGAGTTGTAGGAGTTAATGAATCAATAAGAACTTATGTATGGGCAATTCTTGGTGCACAATCGCAAACAAGAACGTGAATAATTGGTTCTGGGATGGCGCTCGATGCGCAAAAACAGTTTGTGCAAATGTGGAGGAAGCTATTAATTCACCAGTTGACATACCATACCAGCGTTATCGAGATGTATTACAGTACGCTCAATCCAAAGTAGACTACGTTTATGCGCCGGGACTATACATGTCTCCGAGTAATATGGAACTTAATATCAGTCAAGTGATAGGTTATAATAATAAAATTATTATTGCTACCGATCAACAAAAAACAGGTATAAATTTCGGATATTAATACCGAATTAATAACGCAAACAAACACAGGCGAAACGGGAATAGTAAAACCACAGATATCTACTGACGCACAACCACAAGTGTCACCACATATTGCAGCTAAAAATCAACAACATATCAATGAAAAAACAGCGCTTATAGTAGGCGGAGTCCGCGGCTGGTTTACTCATGATTTAGTTAAATAGTTCTTAATGAACTGATCTGGATAAATAGTTCTTATTTGGATAAATAGTCTTTAGCGGATACGTACAACAGACAGGCAATTGCTACGATCAGTGCCCACAAGTTTTGACTAAGCCAAGTGGTGGTTTTAGCTAATAAATTCAAGAGCCAGGAAATAATACTCCCTATTATACCGGGAAGTGCAGATGCGGCTTTCCCAGCGAGCTTTCCCAGTGTTTCTCCTGATGCCTTTAAATGCTTTTTTATCCACTCTTTTATATCACCCCTATCACAAGGCGGTGTGCCACCTCCTGTACCACCACCAGTCAAAGTCAAAGTCGATATAATAAAATCCCAATGCGGTGAAATACTGGCAATGGTTATCCCCTGTTCTCTGAACAATGTTTTAATTTTATCAGCCAGTGTAGTATCATCGATGAGGACTTGATCGATAGTTTCTCGAATTCGACTGATTTGTGAAGCAGCTTCGAGGCGGGCCGATCTTTGGTCTTCTAAGTTACGCAATCTTTCTGCAACACGGCGTCTACTGAATTCATCACCACCTGTTCAAGTTTTATTTTCTCATAAGCTATATGCTTGTCGAGTTCAGATAGCTTGTCTATATTATTGATGAATTCTCCCCGCATTGTTTGCATTGCCTTGTCAAAGCCCCATAATTCCCTTATATTGTAATCAAATGATGGTAACATGGAATTATCGTAGTAGGTATCCAAGATTTCTCTGAGTCCATCTGAGGCCAGCTTCGAGCTTTCTTCCAAATTATCTTTATCTTCATCACGCACAGTCTTAAGAGCCTTAGTAGTCTTTGCGGGAAGTTTTGCTCAAGTCTACAAAACCTAATTCATTACGAACAAAGTTGATGCCGTGTTTAGTGGCTATCGTAGACAAAGCTAGGGGCTTACGAGTACGAGAATTCATAATATCAATATCCAGAGAGCCACTCAGTCGCAATATTCCTTTACTATCTATCGTAAACTTTGAATAGTCACGACCTATTGGAGTTTATTTTAAGGCATCGTAATATTAATTAACGGTTGATTGTAAAAGTTCATCGTTAAGATTCATAAAGCTGGTTTCATCATGAGGTTACATAATTTCAATATAACAATGTCTTCACAACGTAGACCTCGAGATCCATTAGGGGTCAAAGCAATTCGCCAGTCTGTAACTTTAACTAATAACCCGAGTAACATTGATCAGAATCAAACGCTTCTGGTTCACTTTCCTAATCTCGGTGCACATGATGTTTTAGTTCCGGGAACTGCACGACTATCATTTATGATTAGTTTGAATTCTACCGACGCTAGCAGAGAGCTTGTTCAGAACATAGGTCGTGCGATTGTGTGCGGAAATTTAGTGGAAATGAAGTTTTGAGTATTGACTACAGCGATGTATATTTCTGTTACATGGATCTCTGGAGAACAGCTAAAGAACAGGAAAACTTACAATACGAAGGTATTTGTAATCAGAACACACTGAGACTGCATGTAGGTGCTGATAGTGGCGATAATACCGTCGTAGGAGATAAGGCTGTTGCTGATGCATTAGGTTAGCGATTCTATATTCCGCTAGACTTTGAATTACTAGATAGTCACAATGCCCTTCTATCAAGCTTCCCTAGGTGATAGGTTAGAATACGAACTCACTTTTAATGACTACAGCAGAGTAATCAAAGCTACTGAAGATCCTAGTAGCTATTCTATTGAACATATCTCACTGGAGTATGATATGAAAACAGATTCTGAATTAGCCAGACAAATTCGTAACCAGTATACCGGAAGTTTAGCCATTTTGTACGATCGCGTGCTTCGACACCGAAAGATCACCAGGTACAAAAGAGATACGACGTGGAATATCAATCTAAACGTCCCAGCCAGTTGTTGAAGGGTATTTTAATGTTGTTCGAGGACCCTTCTGAAGTATTTGCAAGAGATACCGAGAAGTTCTACAATCCCTAGATTACAAAAGTAGAATTGACTATCGAGGGCGTGCCTAATCAACTATATAGTCAGGGCATGCGAGCATATCAACAGTGGGATGAGATTGAAAACCTCCCTTCTATAAAACGAAGCGCAGAAGTTAACGTGATCTATGGCTGAATTCGTTACCACGGAGTATTCGCTATGGCTCGAAATGCGAACAACAGACGATGACCAACTACACTGCAGTGTGGCATAGAAAATGCCAGTGAGGGTGTTGCTATACAGATAACAAAGCACCAGGAAGCAGGTGGTAAATTCAACATATATTTGTACATGATTATGGACGCGCAACTTAATACACAGAATGGACGATCTATTAATAGTCTGTTACCTAAAGAACCGCACTGCGCTATCATCTGTGGGCAAACGGGTTGCGGATAAAACAGCTTTTATTCTAGATATTTTACAAAGTCATTATCGGGATGTTTTCATCCATATTATTATTCCTTGCCCGACTATAAGCGTTAATAAAACATACCTATCGAGAGATTGGGTAATGAATGATCCCGAGGTGTACAAAGTTGATCCGCGCGATCGTTTACAAGACTGTTTACGAGTATGTCATGAAAAATACAAAGGAGAATCAACCCTTTTCATAATAGACGACTGCAGTGCGAGTAAAGAACTTACCAAAAAGAAAAATATGCTTTCATATTTAGCATTCTCCGGAAGGCATACTCAGCATAGCGTTTGGGTACTTACTCAAAAATACAACTCTGTCCTGAAAGATCTCAGAGAGCAGACCAAATGGGTAGCCCTATTTCATTGCAAAGACCGAGATTCATTTGAGGAATGTCTATGCAAAACTGATGTTATTTATACCAAGCTCAAACGAGAGAAAGCTGTTAGCGTAAACGAAGCATTGAAAACTCGTATTTAAAACCGATCAACCAGCCGCTTATGCAATTGCTTAGCAAAAATATAGCAAAAAGATAGCAACTGCTAAGCAAAAATATAGCAACTGCTAAGCAAACATATAGCAACTGCTTAGCAAAAATATAGTGTAAATATAGCAAAAATATAGCAAATATAGCAACTGCTGAGCAAAATTATAGCAACTCCTAGGCAAAAATATAGCAACTGCTGAGCAAAAATATAGCAAATATAGCAAAAATATAGCAAAAATACGAATAATTGAACATTAGCGGTTATTATGTAATAATGTGGTTTGAAATCCTCATTCTTTTGCAACAGTTTATTATTATGGGCTGTACTGGATATGCCATATTTTATTATGTTAGACTTAAATATCTCCTTAGGTATTACATAATGGAATGCGACGAATTCATCAAACAAAGGCTCAAAGAACCTGATCAACATGCAGAAGAACATACAGATAAATCTTCAGATAAACATAGAGAAAGAGTCACGGCTTTGGTAGCCGGTGGAAAATGTTCCCAATATTTTTGGGAAAATTATACCATCGAAAAAATTGAAAACATGACCTATGAAGAAATTAAAAAACTGTACACGCGTTACGAGTCTAGACTGGGAGCTACCATGACTAAAACAATAGGTTCGGCTATGTTACAACTATACACAGTCGTAGCTAGTACGTTTCTTCCTATCCTGGCAGAACATCGCCCGTATTTATGCGAATCTCTCGAGAAAGACCCATTCATTGAACACACTATAAGCTGTGAGTTTTATCAGAGATACAGAATGTTCTTAGCTCCGGTGACCACTGCTTTAATAACGTCTAGGTATTGTCAATTTAAACATAAGTGCCTACTTACTAATAATGGAGACTCAAGTGATACCACAGATTGTGGAAACACAATCACAACAAGTGAATGAGAGAAATACCAGCGATTGCGAAATAACAAGCCAGAGTGAAAATCGCAGCTGGAAGGAAGGGTGCGCTAGCGAGGAAGGCAAAACAAATACACAATACTGAACATAGTCATCCGATTAAAACTTGGGCTCCCTGTGCACCAGGAGTTGTTGCTATAGCGGTGGTATGGTTGTTTTATAAGACCGGAGAAGAGAAAATGTCACCCCCGATTACACAACAACAAGTTCAATTAGAGGTAAGCCCTCAAATAATGTTATAATGACTACTCCAGTTACAGACGGTAAAATGTTGGTAAACGCAACGTATCATTCAGTGGTGGTCAGCGGCTTGGCCATTGGCTATGCTCGTATGGCTAAAATGATTACTAAAGCCACACCACCCAATCTAGATTTTAATGGTTATGATATTGGTATGATGGTTCTTGATATTGGATTGGCAATGGCAACAAAAGATATGCTCATCAAACAAGGACTTATCCCAGAAGACATAATGAAGTAATTAAACATATGAATATTTTATATTATTGAACATTTGAATATGGCAACAATTGCGATGATGGTCGGTAGAGCTATTGTTAATGCTCTAGCTTTTTTGGGGAGTATTTATTTATTTTCTACTTTGAGGGAATCAAAGGCTACAGAAGTTAAAGAGGAGCGTAAACGACATAATAAAGCATTAGAACAACTCGAAGCAGACCAGTCACAATGGACCATGCGCAGAATATTAAGATTAGATTTTATTAATGATGAACTGCATAAGCAAGGACATTCAATTCAAACGTTTAAAGATGTTGAATCGGCCATGCACGAATACTTCCTTGTTTATGGAAAGAAACTCAGGCTCAGAAAAACCGAGAGATAAAATTTATAGCTTTGGGATTGTCCACTGTGGCTATTTTTACCTATGTTCTATTGCGTATCAACCATTAATAACCCTGACTGCTAATCTAAAAATATGGGCTATGTCGCGAGGACAGCTATGACTCACCAGTGGAGATGTGATTTACCTTTTAGACAAATGATATGATATGTGTATAACCATGAATCTGTGCAGATATACTCATGGGGAAATCGATTCAATGTCAGAAGCCATGTGTGGGCGTTTACTGTGGGACCAACTCTTATTACATCAGACAGGGATATAGAAATACGTTTGTTCTGTATGTGGGATTGGAGTCAAAGGTAGTTACTGTTTATGTAAGAGTCACGGTGCTGATTATTTACGCTCGGAAGAGAGATTACATCAATGAGAGGAAGAGGGTAGGGAGAATACGTATCTATATACACATGCACAAAAGTTAAGCGCCACCCACCACATTTGTGAGCTGTTACTTTTGGCACTTAATGATGACTTTTATAACGAGATGTACGATTGTTATAAGCCGTATATGTAAACCTCATGTGATGCAAAAGTTGTCCCAAAGCAAGTTTATCTTGTGTTCGAAAAGAATATGAGCAGAAAGAAATTTTACTGAAGACCAGAAATTGAAGGATTAGAAAACATTAAAAACTTTTTTGGGTCATGTAACTGTCATGA
This sequence comes from Haliotis rufescens, assembly GCF_023055435.1. Classification (NCBI taxonomy): domain Eukaryota; kingdom Metazoa; phylum Mollusca; class Gastropoda; order Lepetellida; family Haliotidae; genus Haliotis; species Haliotis rufescens. The sequence goes on from NW_025964384.1 coordinate 1,030,209, forward strand.
TAACAGCAGACCATATCAGGTGTCACATAGACACCTTAGGGAGTGCAGAGTCTATTGCAAGACAGAAACGTCAGTGACTTGTGTATGAACCACGGACATTGACCACAGCTTTAACCCTACGCCTCATACTCATTACAAGTCGTTGAATGCTTCTCTGAGGCAAACGGATCCATTCTTCATGAAGTGCGGCTTCAAGTCCAGCGAGATTTTGAACTAGGGGATCACGATGTCTGATTTTCCGGCCAAGAATGTCCCAGAGATGCTCAATCGGATTAAGATCCGGACTACAGGCTGGCCAAGGAAGAGTGGCAATCGCTTCTTGACGCAAATAAGCCCAAACTGCCCGAGATCTGTGTGGTCTAGCATTGTCGTCCGTGTAAACAGGTCTTGTCTGAAGAGGATGGTTGTCAACATGAGGGACTACCACTGGACGAAGAACGGCATCTTGGTATTGTTAGCCATTCAGGTTTCCACGAATTGTCACCAGCGGAAGTTTGCAGCCGAAGGAAACACAACCCCATATCATGACAGACCCCCGCCACAAGCTAAGGTCTTCTGGATGTTCCTTGGTGCAAAACGAGTGGTACGTTGCCTCCAATTACGTATTCGACCATCAACAGTTCGTAGCAGCATTCGACACTCGTCAGACCAATGGATCCTTCTCCAGTTGGCCAAGTTCCATCGACTATGGGCACGACACCATATCAGACGATTCCGCATGTGCCTCTCAGTCAGTTGAGGACGTTTTACTGGTCTTTTGGCGTTATAACCAGCCGATCTGAGGCGACGCCTTATGATCATTGTCGAGAGTCTCTGATGGGTAATCCACTGCAGTCTTAAATCTGTTGAAGTGGCAAATGGATTTCGTCTGACTATCCTGAAAAGACGTCTTTCCTCTCTGTTAGAGGTCTTTCTTGGCCTACCAGACCTATGCCTGTCATTGACATCATTGGTTTTACCATGTTTGACAATCAAACGAGTGATAACACTGTGATGACGACCCATTTGTCTTGCCATGACTGCCAGCATTTTTCATGCCTATCACTTGCCATCTTTCAGCGTTCGTTAACTTTCTCCTCACCTTGGCTGATTTTCAACCTCTTTTGGAAGGGGAATCTCACACAGGAGCAAAATGCAACCACGTGTCTGAAACTTGAATTTCACTATTTATAGGGTAGGGGAACTGCAGCAACACGCAAAGCACGCTTTCCTTGTGTTATCTGGACAAATTTGGGTTCATGAAACTATGGAAACTATCATCAATTTCGTATTTCTGATTCCCACACTTGAAGTGAGTGAGTTGGGTTTAACGCCGCTTTTAACAGTATTCCAGTTATATCATGGCGTGTCAGCTTAATGTGGGAGGAAAGCCCGAAGTGAAGCAGGTCTTAGACGTTTACCACTTCGGTGAAACCCACGAGCACGGGTAAGGTGCTGACAAACCTAGAAACATAATCGGGGCGAACCGGGATTCGAACCCACAATCATAGGTTTCTGGCGTGCCCAAGGGACGCAACTCTGCACAGCGAATCGCGGCGCCTTAGACGACTGGGCCACCCGTGCCCCTTCCCACACTTGAAATCAAGAGACTATGAATATGGTGGCGCCTAACTTTTGTGCATGTGTATATATTATTAAAGTCAAATTTTGTCTCGTCACGATATGGCTGCAATATTGCCGATGTGACGTTAAATATTAACTCACTCACTCACTCCTGGTGGTCGATGGAGTTGATGGAGTGCCACATAAAATCAACCCTTTTGTAGGTCAAAAGCTCTCAAAGGCATTTGTGGAGATGTCAAGAATGTAACTCGTCTCCGGAACGAATTCCTGCTTGTCGAATGTTCAACACGACAACAGGCCATTAATCTACTTAAGGCTCATCATTTTGGACCCACTGAAGTACACTACTGCCTAGAAGTTCATTCCCCTTACACGCATGGGCAACGCGTTACGCAACCAGTGTGCATCGGGTTGGTCACGCGTGTGATACCCGTGTGCAACGCGTTGCACACGGGTGTGCATCCCGTCCGCCACTCGTGTGCAACGCGTGACACACTCATTAGAGGGGGAACAAACTTTTGACCAAAGGAGGACCCGTCTTAAGCTGAACCTGGAGGTGGTAACAAGGAGAGAAAATTTTGTTATCCTGACGAAAAATGATAATACACATGTATTTGCTAATGTCTCCTTTCTTTATGTGATTTTGTGGGAATAACATGAATACTGTTGTGTTTAAATAGATCTGTCTTGTTTTATACGACCATTGCTTATAAATCCGATGGTGTTAAGAGAATACATGGTCCTGGAACATGTTATTGCAATTGAAATGCTTTTATTGTGATTTGACATTAACCGTCTGTAGTACGACTTTCAGTGATAATATGTATGAGGTTTGGCGGCGCATTGTTTTTATTGGACCCTAATTACTTTATGATGACTTGGACTCTTTATCTCAGCTCCATAGCCGTGAGGCTGGAAAAGAGCAGCATGTAATTAATGAGGGTGGGTTATATCATTGAGGATACACTTGAGGGAGAGAATACTAATTACCGTACTACAGGAAGAGACCTGTAGACGTAAGCGCGGGGTTGTGTTTTAGCTGGCCGTTCGATAATGGCCGCCAGGAGAAGTGAGCTTTGACTGCGTCATCTAAAATAAATAATAAGATACAGCAGTGTTATTTTCACGGGTCTGTTGAATAAACTCCCAGCGCTACGGTCAATGTATCTTCTACTTGATCCTTGATACATCATTTTGGCATTCACAATATATAGTATTTCAACGTACAAAGGAGCACTGATCTAAAGCAATTCCGCGGGAGTAGTTGTTACCTGTGCATTGCTGTATTTTCCCAGTGAGTACCCGGATGATATAGCAGAAATCTAGACTTGTTCGCGACCTGTGCTCGCCATTCGTAAGCGCATTTTTATTGAAAGTAGAAGGACGTATGGTCACATTGATCAACAAAAATGAAATACAGTTTTGGAAATGTAGGTATATTTGTGGGGAGCATCGGTAATGGTGATGCAGTTTTGGTAAGTCACTTGCTTGGTAATTGTGCGATCTTTGTGTACACTATTTTGACTTGCAACACAAAGTAAATATTTCATCTGAACATTGCTTATTTTACCGTGTGTATATGTTTACATTCAAAATGTAAACAGAATTCACTAAGGAAATTTATTAAACGCCTAAATATTCAGTTTATTTTACAAATTAACTAAAATATGTCCATTTTTATTAATATGATAACGAATTCCAAATATTTGTTTATGTTTAATATCATCGCCAAGTACAGTTCTGTATTGTTTGGCTTCTTTTCTTAGCATTATTAATATATTGTGATGTGTTTCAGCTCTTTTGATCGTCTTTATCATTTTTAGTCAGTCGGTTAAATAAATGAATGGATTATTCAGTCAATTTGTAAAATGACTGAAATATTTAGATATTTAATAAATTGCCTGAGTGAATCATATTTTACACATTGACTGTAACATATACACGCTTACAAAAGAAAATACTTGTGAAAACAACGTCTTTCGCGCATCGAAAAACTTCCAAACCAAACGGAAAGGAACAAGAATGATTCTGTTCAAAGCTGCAGCGAATGAATGAAAAACAAAATGCAAATAGCATTATTACAACCTACCAAAGTTATAATGTATCCGGGAATATCAACATAAAGGGACAATATCCATTGCGTCTGCGGCTGTACAAAAATACTTCTCGATGTCAAATGTCTATGTGAGAATCAAATACTTTAATAATAATTATTTGGAAACAATATTTGGAATATATATGAAATATATTAAAATATTGAAATATATCGTTTTTAAACGTTATTTAAATGTATCGAATATTATAACCCGTGTTTGTTTCTTAACTGATCACTTAGTTTGTTTCAATTATTTCACATAGGTGCCAAGTTAGCTGAGAAAGCCCACGTGACAACTATTTTTATAATGTCCACGGTTCTTAAAAACATACATTGAGTTAGATAACAATGAACAACCAGTCAGTGTATTATCGGTTACCCTTTGAACAAAGTATGTTGTTTTTACATCTGTACTTCACGCCAGGATATGAGTGTATTCCCTAGGTTTAGTAAACCTACCTTCACATGTAAACGCTTACTTTTGACATATCCACTGTGCAAGATAACAGTAATTAATCAATCAACGTATTTCCTGTTGATCCTTTGATGTCTGGGAATGATCAGTTGATTTACAAAAAAAGTAAAGCAACTGACCATACATCTCTTGCTGGGCTGCCACGTGCATATCACATAACTCACATTCCACCTCACTTCAAACCTGGATTTAGATTGAATAATTACCCCAGGTACAAGAAAGACCAAATTTGAACCTTTATAATCTGAGTGGTGCTACAACTAAGTATACATGTTATAAATTCATTAACTGAGCAGCAAGTGAATTACGCCAAACACACAAGTGTAGGGTTATACCAGAAAATGTGGATGACAACAAGGGAGTAGTTATTGTATCATCCACGCAATCCGAAATCCGCAAATGCTTTCACTCAGGGATACTTTTTTATTATTAAACTGTAACCATCAGGGGTATTTCCAAATAACGACATCCGATGAGCTTTCGCCGTTATTTGTCTGTTTGTTTAGGCTGAAGAAATTAATTACCATGCGCCCTTTGTTGAAATCTTCATAGATCATGGGTAACCAATCAGTTTTCAAAAATGCGTAAGCTTATTTAGCTGTCCTTGCAGACTGGTAGCCCAGTCTCTTGTCACGCTCGTTTGCGAGCAAATTGACTCACGGCAGCTAGAAAGCCCAAGCGGAAATCCAAAGGTCGTATTACCTGAAGAATCAACCTTCATTTGCGAAATATCTACTGCTCTCAAAATTAAAGTCAGAACTTTCTAACCAAGGATTACCAGTTGAAACTGGTCGATGGCTGAACATTCCCAGGGAAGACAGCCAGTGTCCACTCTGTGAATCTTTCGCTGTGGGAGATGAATTGTATTATTTATTCCAATGTGAAGCTTTTCACCAACGGCGATATGAACTCTTAAATAAGCAATATCTTAAGTTTCCAAACATTTAAGGAAATTATGACCACTAACAGTGTAAGAAATCTAAATGGCCTATCTAAATTCCTTAACAATGTGTACAATACAATTGGTAAAATGTATTTTTTGTTAAATTGTACATAATAAAAATTGTAGATACTTGTATGTCATGTTATTCTAAGAATAAATGAGTTTGAGTCCGACACCCGAGAAGAAGCCAGAGATTAGTGCCCCTTTTTGAATAGTTTACAATCATGTGTTTTAGGGTTAGCTGTGTTGGCTTAAGCGTATTTTTATTTCAAAAGAAATCTGGATCGGTAAACAAGCAAAACTTGCTTATGTAATACCTCATCAGGTAACAACTTAACAACAGCTGGATATATGTAAGAGAGTGATGAATATAAACATACAAAATGCACAAATGAAATACACGAAGCCAATACACTGAAGCAAGTGGTGTCTGTGAAATAAGGTAATGCAGTTTTCCTTTACTACATGCATAAAATTAAGCTACTCAAACCTTTTGCTTTTGACAATGATGTCGTGAACTGATTTAAGAAGAGTCATGTTTGTAGAACTGCTTAACTACTGCCACGTAATATCATTTTTAGACCATACCCATGTGTGTAGAAATACACAGTGTTTCTGATATTATCGTATTTTTTGACAGTTATAGAAAAAGTGAATTGCATCTTCAAGGTGATACCCACAAGTGCAGTCTGGTATGTCTGATACATGTCGCCTAAACTTATCAGCGTTTAAGTCACTGCAGCCGAGCCTAAGGCGACAGTGGACAATTTGGCATGATCTATGAAAATATTTGAAGTCAAAATTATTAGTAATTGCATCAGAACGATTAATTAATGATTTGATTTCTTTTAATGAGCGAGCATTAGTTACTTCATCGGATAGAGGGTTCCGCAGGTTGATCATATCCAGAAGAAATTATTATTAAGCATAGGTCTGTGTTCTAAATTTGATTGTTTGTATGTTGAATCTATTTCTAAGGTTATATTTGCTGTTATCAGAGAATTGAATATACACTTTTCAAATATTTTGGCTGAGCAACTTGTGAGTGCTACAGGTCTATAATTTGAGCATTCATGTTCAACGCTGACACTGACACCGCATCAGCCCGGTGTCACGAAATATATTCGCCCCCAGAATAAAATCTCCCCCCGGCGAATTTATACCGGTACAGTTCCGCCCCTCTCGAAATAAACTCTCCCCCGCCCTACGAAATAAAATCTCCCCCCAGAATATTTCCTCCCCCGGTCGTTTTATAAATACTTGCCATGCAGTTGCAAATAGTTTTAATGTTAATTTGTTTATGTGTTTTTTTATTCATTTTTTTTTTATCTCCTTTATTTTTTCTGAATTATACATTTAGTTACTTGTGTGGGGTGTGGGGTGTGTGGTGTGTGGTGGGGGGTGTTCCACCTTTCCTTTCGTTTTTCATAATAATATATTTTTAAGTTGTATATAACGTATGAATCCCTTCTCAGATTACTTTATCTCAGTTCTTTATGACGTACTATTTTACTTTTCTGTGTCGTTCTTGTTTTCTCTTCAGTGTGAGGTTAAACTGTATCATTTTTACTATTTTGATATTTTGCAATATGTTGTGGTCATCAGTTATGCAAATCAGTTTCGGTGTGTCTTTTTAACAAGATGTTCTTCATTAATATTCACCGCCAGCCCCATTGTAACAATTACATGTACACTTTGCTTTGACGATGCCGGTTGATGTTGTTCAATACAGGTGTTTTTGAATCTATTCTACATGCTAATCATTTCGGGAAGATGATACACATTATCTATATTTTGGGTTACTTTGCTTATAAAGATTATACATGTAAACGTACGCAGTCTCAGTAGATTTTAAAGTAGATTTAATCAGTGCTGAATTAGATAGTTATGATGTTGTATGTTTAACAGAAACCTGGTTGCACCATGATATTCTAGCCCCTGGTATTACACTGATACCATTTTCAAATGGTAGCCTGTATTAAGGAATATATTTTAGATCTTTAATCAGAGTATAACGGCGTGGATATGTTCACAGTTTTTACGTAGTTAGTGTTAAAACCGAATGTTTGCGAGGATTAATAAGATCTCTGAAATCAGTTACATCAGTAGTTCCGGTGTCACGAAATATATTCGCCCCCAGATCTAGAATTGCCAATGGAAATACTACACCATGAATGAACTGTTTCGATTTGCGCGGTTTCACCAACCGTTCAAGATAACTAATACTCTCTGTCAATGCGTTCAACGTGTAAATGCATTTCATACCAGATATACTGACATGGTCCCAGCTGGCAAACAAGACTTATAAGGGCTTACTGTTTCGGCATAACTTCATCTATTCATCGGAGGCAACAGATTTTTGCAAACAATTGCGTCATCACTGATTTTCAGTGAACCATTAATATATTTGTACCGCTATTGTCAACGTTCACGCCAAAAGGAATTTTTTCGTTGGAAAATCGAACTTGGTTATTCTCTATTATTGATGTTTCACATTTCTATGGTTGTTTACGTTATGAGTATTGGTTGATAACAACATCTGGTGTCACATGACACAAAATAATATGTGTATGCCTGAAGTAGATAATGTTTTATTCAGGAAATAATAGCTAGAATTGGTAACCCGAACAGACTAAATGGTTATATTTCCCTTTAATATAACAGTGTTTCAACACACAAAAATGTTAAACAAACACACGTTTGTGTTTACCGTTATACTTGCCCATGTAGCCGTCGTATACATGTAAATATATAAATGTTGTGTACAGTCATGGGTGGAATTGAATACAATATTGAAATAAGGAACGTGTTCATGAGGCGAGACATTTCAAAACAATATACAATCTAAAGTGTTGAATATCTTCTTTGGTTGAATACAAACTACAGTTTTTACACGTGCACATACCTTAGCTACATCATAAATAATATATATTTCATATTTTTTTGTTATCTATAAATACCCACATCTAAAATCAACCAACATCCCAGAAATACAATTTCACGTAGTTAAAATTATAAATCTACTCAATAGAATACAAATGGATCCCAGAACGATGCTTGATTTCAGGACCAGAACTTAGGCAATCTAGACTTGTCAAATCATTCTTTACTTGGAGTCCGTTTCAAATATATTCTCTATGATCTGGGGACAGATAGAGTAACACATAGTCAATGAAAACATTTCTTTAAAATATATTTTTTTTATTCGGAAGAACCTTTCTCCTTCTGCTGTTATGGAATCAACTAAACTAGACTTGGTTAGTATGATCTAGACTTGCCTAGGAATTTAGTAAAACAGAATACCTAAAAAATATAAATTCCACAGTCATGGCGCAGGACCAGGCCTAGGAGACAGACTACCGCGTGAGTATTGCATTGAGAACTGACGGAATCCCGCTTGGGTCAGCCTGGGCCAAGTGTAATCGGATATGTTGCTAGGTCTCGGCTCGGCTTGGGCACAGTGGTGCAATAAAGGGGTTAGTTTTCTTCCGGGATTGTTAATGTAGAGATTAAAGCATTATCAACGCACAATTTGTCTGTTTTAAAAAGAAAATGTGCTATTGTGATTTCATATTCATAATAATGCTATGCTGTACCAGTACATGGATATTACTTGCTTGTACTCGAGGTACATTGATAACGTATGCTTGTAAAGGCTGGCATGGGACTCGGTGTAGCCGGTGTTGGTTTACTATCAACTATAATCGCCACGCCTATCGTACTTGACATGGAAGTAGCGATAAAATTTATTTCTCGTAAGTTGCCAAAGAAAGCATTAAAACATGATAATATACGCATACTCGCCGAATGAGTGAGTTTGGTTTAACGCCGCTTTTAACAGTATTCCAGTTACATCACGGCGTGTCAGCTTAATGTGGGAGGAAAGCCCGAAGTGATGCAGGTCTCAGACGTTTAGCACTTCGGTGAAACCCACGAGCACGGGTATGGTGCTGACAAACCTAGAAACATAATCGGGGCGAAGCGGGATTCGAACCCACAATCATAGGTTTCTGGCGTGCCCAAGGGACGCAACTCTGCACAGCGAATCGCGGCGCCTTAGACGACTGGGCCACTCGTGCCCCCGATACTCGCCGAAGCAAAGTTGAACAGCATTGAGGATCATATTTCAACAGCACTGGCTGATTGTAAGATATCCGAGGAGGATTTTCGTTCAGTGTTCTCAGAACTCACCAAATACAACACAATAAAGCAGGAGATTCGATCTTAATATCGTAAGATCAGTGGTATTAGCGAAGACGAGGAAAAAAGTACATAGAACAGGGGACACAAGCGCGTCAATTATTCCGTGCCAAAACCAAAGAACTGGTTGGAGATTAAAAATAGATTGTTTCCAATCATTGGATCGCACCGCATAACAAATCATACATTCATTTAAACGAATGCTTACATAAATATATAATAATGGAGAATTACAAACCAACAAAGGAAGAACTCGAAAAAGCTATCGAAGCATTTATGCTCAGGGACAAAATTATCAAATGCAGAGAATTGCCACAAGGTATATATTATATCAATGATGTCAGACCAACCAAATACGGTCATCAATTGTTTCTTTCCAATTACCAAGAAGAGTATATAGTCTGGTCTCCTAGTAAAATGAACGAAGAACTTTGTAAAAATGTTGAATATCACTTTGTTAAAAAATTATGGTATGCGTATGAGTAAAAATAATAGAGAATATTTTCATTAAAATTTATTTTAGTCTCATCATCGTTTTTGTGCTAAAAATTCCCTCTATGGTATCATTGATTGACTCAAGGTAGTGGTGAGCTAGAGTCAAATGAACTTAACATCATAACAATCGTTGAATCGCATCAGCGTTTACACATAAACAATTCCCCCTGTAGTAGCAGTATAGGTATATAAATCTGGCTCCAGTGGGGTTGCGGCAGAATCACCATTACCTATACTACTTTCTGTGACGTTCCTTGTAAGAGCTGAACATTTAATATTGGAAAAAGGCTCAGGGTAGATGAAATGGAAATTTGCAATAACATATTGTGTGATGCATAAATTGGGAGCTTATTGCAATTGCAAATATCGTCTTTCTTTTTTGACAATAAATAACAACAAATTCAATCAAACGAGTCACAGCACGACTGTATGTGCTCATATTTCAACGCCATCATCACTGTTCGTGTGATGATTAACCGATCATTATTGACTTATCAACACTGACTATTGGGCAATCTTTTTGTTCCAAAGGGAAATAACTCTCCTTTTGAAATGATATAAGCGACGGTCCAAACTGTCACTTCCGGTCTGGTTCCCGGATCAATGCGCGCTGCGACAACTACACTCTCCAACCCAGACTTCCATGCGGCCGGTGTCATTTATACCGGTACAGTTCCGCCCCTCTCGAAATAAATTCTCCCCCACCCTACGAAATAAAATCTCCCCCCCAGAATATTTCCTCCCCCGGTCGTTTTATAAATACTTGCCATGCAGTTCAATAGTTGCCAAACACTTCTGATAGAGACGATGTTGAATATGTGGAGTGAAAAGGGCTTCACTTTGAGCACTGTGTTTTCTTTACTACCGCAATATGAGACAATAAAGTGGTATATAGGTGGATATAATATTAGTCGTTAGATATAAAGAATGTTTAGTAACTTAAGAAGTTCTAGGACAGTTATTTACACATGTCGTGTCAGCCCTATTACATTCGCGATTGTCCACTTCCAGAAAACATCCTGTGTTGGTTTAACATGAATCAGTAAATGTTAATTAGGGATGCCCATAACGTTAATTAATGAAAGACGAGTAGGCAAAACACTGTCATTTCCTGCCCAGGACATCACACCCCTACACGCTAAGGTCGGTGAGAAACATTCTCATAAAAAAACACACACAGAGTCAAGACTGTAGATTCCCGTCGTCTAGCTACAAATCCCTGTGATGTATTAAAGGTTGAAGAATTTTGAACTGAACTGTCTGAAAGTTTATATCTAAAATGTTGGAATTGGATACAGTGATAAAGTCTTATATCAATATGTAGACTCATAAATATTGGTTTTATGTTTCAACGGAGATATGATATTTTCTTATGAAATATCGCGTATTAGTGTAATTTGCATGCTTTATTCATTGTACCATTCTAAACCATGTGAATGTTGTAATATCAGTCAATCGGATGGGGAAACAGCCCAATCCTCGCTCTATAAAGGACCATGTCAATCATTTTCTAAGTTGAAATGACCCCTGATACTTTATGAATACTTTATAACAGTTTTTTCATAAACTAAATGCTTCGTACTATAGGCCTGTGGCCTCTTCAGTGCTGAATAAAGATTGAAAATACATCAGTCAATCAAAGATGAAGGTAACTTTATACATCAGAGTTCTTTAGAATTAGTTCATGTTTTGTTCTTAGACTAACATTTCAACCATCGATTGTGTTCACATGTAGACTCAAACTGGTATATTAAAAAAATGTATGCAGACAACAACAACTGTATTAGACACAACAAGTTCTGTAGAGACTCATGTCTCCCATCCTTTGTTTGGTATGATTATGTCTTATAATTATTTTAGGATGGAAGGTTACCAAATAAAATATTCTGAAATATCAATTCATTATGACCATATTTCATAATCTATTTTTTAAAGTAACCCTCCTTACATTAAAGATAACTATTTAAAGAATATAGTACTTAAAGACATTGCAACAAACCGAATAATCAGGGGGGAGACTTTATACTGAGGGGGGCGCGAAATATATCCGCCCGGGGGAGATTTTATTTCAGAACAGATTCGCCGGGGGAGAATCTGTACCGGTATAAAATCTCCGATGGGAGAATTTGTACGGGGGGGAGTTTATACCGGGACACCGGCAGTGGACTTGACACAGTTATTTGCGCACCGATTATATAACTCCTACAGACAGGGTGGGGTGGTTGTTTAAAGCGAAACGGACGACCCCGTCTGTTATCTAATAAATGCTGTGTGGCGCCTTTGATCTTGCCTCAAAACATACACCTTATAGTAGTAAACGACGATCAGGATGGCCTGGAAATAAACACAATTCTGTCTGCCCAGTGTATCCACAATTAACTAGAATGCTTCATATCCACAAATATATATATAGAAAATAGATATTTGCCCACAGCAAATATTCATTTGCTTAATTGCATCAGTGTGGTTTATCAGAACATGTACAATGCTTTCTTACGCTTGGTGCGGCAGACTGAAATTGAACATTAGGATAACGTCAGCAGGGTTAAAAGAGGTCATACCAAAGAACTTTATTTACTAGTGGAAAAGTCAGACATTCCGATCAACCACTACAAGGCCCGGCCGGATCTCAAGGTTGACCAGATCAACACCCAAAAGGAACATCTCTACGCCAAACAAGGAGTCCCTTTCGTCATTGTGCACAAGAAGGGGGGGACAGGACATCGAGTACGACATCACAAACTACACAGACTTGTACCACTTCTTCCAGAGTAGTGGCGTACCGACCTCAAACCACTTCGTCGCCAATACCGCCGCCCTCCTTGCCAAGAGTCTCTACCAGAATCTCGACCCCCAGGATGAGAAGCTGACCAAGAGACTACTAGAAGGATACCGCCGCTAGACTTCTAGCCAAACATGCTCGCCAGCCGACGCCGTACCTTCCCACGCTTAGCATAGTTGCTGTCAAACCTAAAAAACATATTCAGGGAGGTCAGTTTTGACTTGCCAAGCACCTTAAGGTGAGTTTATTTTTAAACTGTGAAAAGCGATTGTCCCTTCAATACTTGTAATATGGCTGGAAGCTGTTTCTCGGACTGTTATGAGTTATGATGTATTTTATGATATTACTGGGGAATGTTCAAATTAGTTACTGTCATTTAATCCAACGTTCTAACTGTCAGCTGTCTCAACAGGACCATAGGTTTTGTTATATATCTCCTCCCTGTCTCTATGTCTTAAGTTGTTAATCGGTAACTGCGGTCGAAATGTATCAACTTATTCATCTATTGTTGCAAACTTGACTGATTTAAACATTTCTAATTGATCATGAACTACTCAGTCAGTCAAGCACCTGTATCAGAAATGTAAAACCAGCCTTGTTTCATGTAGTCCCAATATCACTGAAAAATGCCGATGAAACGTGACATATAAATTTACTCACAGACAATATATTTTTCGTGAGAGTGAAGCACAGTTTTATTAACAATTTCATAAACTATAATAATATTAATATTAAAATTCATCATCACTTGCCAAGTTTATGAAAATGTCCCCATTTGGGAGATGTCACATATAAACAAGGATTCGAACTAAGTTGGATCGTCTTTGACACTGAGGTTTATCCCCACTTTGCCAGCAAACTGCAGAAGATTAACAGTGAGTGAGTGAGCATCGTTTCTATGTTTATACAAGAAAAGATGTTATGCCAAAAACGCGCACAGTAGTTAGTGAGTAAACTCACGACCTGTCATGACCTGGTTGAGTGACTTCCTCCAATCAACGTGAACGGATTACCCACAGAGAAAGAAAGGATTAAAGTCACCCATAAATCTTATCCTAACGTAGTACTCCAACTTCTAAATGCCTCTCAAAGAAGGATTAAAATCCTAAAGATATCCTATCTACGTGGTATAGGTACTCACAACCTCTAATAATAAACTGTTACGTTTGGTATTCCCAGCAATACTCACTATGGTCATTGGGCAAATGTAAAAATCACAAACCCTAACGAGATTCTGTCTACATGGTCACACCCGGTGATTGTAAAGATCTCAAATTCTATCAACAGTCAGACAGCATGGCTGTTCACATTCATTTACAACATCCTCTTATAATTAGTATAAAAGTGTCCCACACAAAACCTTCTTTTATTTATTCTTTCAAAATACAAAACAGAAAGTGGGGTGTGGGGAAATGGGACATATTCCTACGTGAAATAACGAGACATTAGTAGTGGTGACGGCTATATCATAATTGTACTGTCCAAAGCATAAATTTGGCGAACGAAAAACGTTATATTTGCAATCAAATGGAATGACTCGTGCGGGCAAATGAATATGTTCGCAATCCACAAACAATCATTTTATTAATTGCGAACATTTACCAACCCGCGACAATCGTGTCAACACGGGGGTTCCCCTAGCAATAAACTCGCATCTAAATTCACTACTGTTCTACTGTCGGCTAGCCACAATGGCTAGACGGGACCCTAGTGGAATGGTTCATGCCATAAAAGTCTAACAACCGAACACTAATTAAGACGGGCCGACCTTGTATTTACGGTCTGGTGAACACAGCTTAATGGCTGCTCATTAACTCAAATTTCACATCTCACTGTTTTGTTTTATCTCACTATTCATTTGATAATTTTGTCAAGTTCAACTGGAACCCGGTCCCGTGTTACACGCGTGTGCAACGCGTTGCACACGCGCTGCACACCCGTTGCACACCCGTGTCCAACGGGTGCTCACCCCGTGTGCAACCCGTTGAGCACCCGTGTCACATGCGTGTTACACGCGTTCTCAACGCGTCTTAGGGGAATGAACTTTTAGGAAGTAGTGTAGCTGTCTCTGCTCACAAGTCTCTGAACTCTTGTAGAGGTATAATTCGTGATCATGCCAGATGTCTTTCTGACATGTCCGAAGAGGAAATTGCTGTATAACTTCAATCTCAAAGGGGTCACCTGTGTGAAAAGATTCACAAGGAAAGATCATGACAGAGTTGTGCACACTAACACCTATCTTCTTACATTTGCCCTTCCTAAAGTACCTTCTTCACTCAAAGCCGGTTACTTCCAACATTGGAATGGATGTTTATATACCTAATCCACTCCAATGTCAGAAGTGGGCATGGGGCCAGGTCTTGTGACAAATCACCTGTGTGCTTCCGTTGTAGTAAACATCATGACAACACCGACTGCACAGAAGACATCGATCAGTTGTGCGAACTGCACTTCTCATCTTCAACATCCTGTCCAGACAGTACAGACAGTACACAAAACTAAACATCTGACAAACAGAGAAAGGAATCAATTAAAGAAAAAAGAACTCAGGGCCCTCAAACACATAGAGGTGCCGTCCCCGTCAACAATCCCTGTAGAAGTTCATAACAGCTTTGAACCTCTAGATATGGAAGTCATTCCACTTCCGCCAATTCCACGGAGAGGACCTTCCCCTCAATCTCGATCTCCTTTGAACCTCCATGAGCTATTCTACTAACTTACTTCAATGGAACTGTAGAGACCTTCGGAATAATTTTAATGATCTTCATCCATTAATTCTAGATTTAAAACCATCAGCATTTTGTCTTCAAGAAACTTTCCTCTGGGTGATAAAGCTACTGGAGGATCTTCTGTTATGGTGAGGCAGGGCGTCATTCATAGTCCTGTTCCTCTAAATACTCCTCTTCAAGCTGTTGCAGTCCGTGTCACTTTGAATGTTGTATTTACATTGTGTTCTTTATACATTCCACCACTATATTCTCTGCGATGGTCCGATCTTCAGGCACCTTATGACCAGCTCCCTAAACTCTGTGTTCTCATGGGAGATTTGAATGGCCATAACCCACTTTTGGTAGTACTGACAGAAATACAAAGGGTAATCTACTTGAAGACTTTTTAAATATCTTAAATAATGATTTATGCATTTTTAATGATGGTTCATCCACATATCTACATCCCGCAACTGGATTTATCAGTTGTAGATTCTAACTTACGAAATTAATTTGAATGGTCAGTCCACGATGACCTCTGTGGAAGTGACCATTTTCCAACCATTTTAAAATCTGTAACTCCATCTGATGTTACTCCATCATCACGACGGAATTTTAGTAAAGCCAACTGGCATTTATATGAAATCCTTTGCACAAACGAACTCAAACCTGAAGTTTTTATTTATGTTCCGGACACTATCCAACTTTTCTCTCATGAACTAAACAGAATAGCTGATGAATGTATTCCGAAGTCCTCGACAAATCCTCACATAAGTAAGTGAGTGAGTGAGTATGGTTTTACGCTGCTTTAACAATATTCAAGCAATATCACGGTGGGGGACACCAGAAATGGGCTTCACACATTGTACCCATGTCGGGAATCGAACCCAGGTCTTTGGCGTGATGAGCGAACGCTTTGACCACTAGGCTACCGACCACCCCTCACATACGTAAACCATGGTTTAACACTGAATGTAAACAAGCTAGGAAAGCACGGAAAAAGGCTGAAAAGTATTTCTGTTGCCACCCAATGGTACATGATCTAAATAAATTTAAAATTATAAATGCTAAAACACGGCGCACTTTCAAACAAAACAAACGCCAATCTTGGCAAAATTATGTATCTAAGATAAATTCACGGACGCCTATGTCCAAGGTATGGAATATGATTCAGAAAATCAAAGGTAAGGGTACTAAATCAAGCATACACCATCTTCAAGATGGGGATCAATTGTTAACTGATACATCAGATATTGCAAATAAACTTGGTGAAACTCTTGCTAAGCAATCTTCCTCGGCTAACTATGTTCCTAAATTTCAAAAATACCAAAAGCAGCAGGAAAAGATAACTATAAATTTTAATTCAGATAACGGGGAAGATTACAATGAAGTCTTTTCCATTCATGAGCTCCATACTGCCCTTGCGAAAGCTCTTGATACTGCTACAGGGTCTGATAATTTACATTATCAACTCTTGAAACATTTACCGCAATCCTGTTTAGAAACCCTTTTGATAGTATTTGATAAAGTCTGGACGTCAGGAGAATTTCCTTCTTCATGGCGTGAGGCTATAATTGTTCCCATACCTAAACCTGGATGTGATCATACTGATCCTTCTAATTACCGTCCCATTTGATTGACTAGCTGCGTTTGCAAAACCATGTAACGCATGGTCAATAATAGATTAACCTGGTACTTTGAATCAAATGATTTAATAACAAATATTCAATGTGGTTTCCGAAAATATCGCAGTACCATTGACCAT
This sequence comes from Haliotis rufescens, assembly GCF_023055435.1. Taxonomy (NCBI): domain Eukaryota; kingdom Metazoa; phylum Mollusca; class Gastropoda; order Lepetellida; family Haliotidae; genus Haliotis; species Haliotis rufescens. Next base: position 1,047,235 of record NW_025964384.1, read on the forward strand.
TTAGTTCCATTGGAATCATTTGTTTAGAATGCCGTTATAAACAAACAACATACAGTGTCTATCTTTTTCGATCTAGAAAAAGCAAATGACACTACATTGAAGCACGGTATTTTAAAAGATTTACATGACTTTGGATTGCGAGGCCATTTGCCTCAATTTATATCCAACTTTTTATCAAACAGACAATTTCAAGTCCGTGTGGGCTCAACCCTGTCTGATCATTATAATCAGGATCAGGGTGTCCCACAGGGCAGTATTTTATCTGTTACAGTGTTCAGCATAAACATAAATTGTCTTTCCAAAGTTTTAAACGATTCAATTGATGGATCACTTTTTGTGGATGATTTAAAAATATCATATCGTGGTAAAAACATGCGTACTATAGAAAGACAATTACAACTGTATCTACACGGTCGTTGGAAAACGGTTATAAATTTTAAAATCCAAAAATATTGTATACATTTTTGTAGAAAATATAAACCTTATAAAGACCCTGATTTATGCTAGCCACATAAAGAAACTGTGCACGGAGAAAATATAGATATAAGGGCACACCGTCCATATATGAAAGATAGGTTTGAACACAGCAATTATTGGAGACATTCAAACGCTCATGCACGTGCCATGCGATATGACGTCATTGATGGGGGCCTATGGACGTGCAACGTGTTACTGCACGTGCATCCTGTGCAGCTGTACACAGCATGTGCAACTCAAAATTCGCTGTCACTTTGGAAAGCATGATCTGGGGTCATTCAAAAATTCAAAGCATATCACAAGCAAATCATGCCAAGATTGACAGCTGCACAGCGTCATGAAGCCATTGGAATGATCCGAGCGGGAATGAGGCAACAACAGGTGGCAACACATTTCCAATGCCATCGTAACACGATATCGGTATTGGTGGGCGTTATCAGAACACAAATGACGTTGCCGACCACCCACGTTCAGGACGTCCCCGAGTAACGACGCCAAGACAGGACAGATGGATTCAAGTTACACATCTCCGACACAGGTTCCAACGGCAGTAACGACGTCCCAGACAATTCCTGGACTGCGCCGTATCCATCCCAACACTGTCAGGAATCGTTTACGTCAGTACGGGATTCGACCACGACGCCCTGCCATACGTCCCATCCTGACATCTAAGATGGTGTCGAAATCATGTTCGCCAACCTGGAATATGGTGGAGCAATGTTGTCTTTACAGATGAATCGAGGTTCAACATTTCCCACAGTGACGGTCGCCAACTTGTCTACCGCGTTTGGGAGAACGTTATGCACGCAACTGTATTGTGGAGAGGAATCGTTTTGGAGGTGGCTCTGTGATGATTTGGGGTGGGATAACAGCACGGCACAGAACCCCTTTGGTTGTTGTTGAGGGCAATCTCACCGGTGTTGGCTACAGAGATCAGATTCTGAGGCCTGTGGTCATTCCTTTCCTGCAACGTCATGGCCCGGGATTGACATTTCAACAGGACAACGCTTGTCCTCACACGGCTAGGGTCGCAATGGATTTCCTTCACCATAACAATGTCATGTTACTGCCATGGCCTGCAATTTCTCCAGATCTCTCCCCAATAGAGCATGTGTGGGATGAAATGTAGCGCCGTCTGCGTCGTCTTCCACATCCTCCAGATAACTTCCGTGACTTGGCACAGGATTTGAGGAGGATATGGCAGGCCATTCCCCAGGCCTTCCACGCCCATTTGTTGGACTCCATGCGTCGCCGATGCACTGCTGTGATTCACGCACAGGGTGGTCATACCCGTTATTGACTTTGTGACTTTGTCGTTTGACCCCCTACTCCATGTTGATCTTCTGACGTCATCGTAACAGATGTTGTTCAGGTCCCGTTGACATTTTCTTATGGTCCGATCATTCAGCTGCTACAGCGTCTGCATCATTTTGTTCTTGCTGTGTTGTATTTCAATCCAGAATATATTTTCTCCGTGCACAGTTTCTTTATGTGGCTAGTATAGTTTTAGATAGCACGACAATTAAAGTTGTAAAAGAGGCTTAATTCCTGGGTATTATTTTGTATCACCATTTAACCTTTTTACCACACATCAAATATTTGAAAAATCAAAGCCTGAAGGCTCTTGACCTTCTGAAAGTCGTTTCAAATTCAAAGTGGGGAGGTGATCAGAAAACCCTACTCCAACTGTTCAGGGCACTTATCCGCTCTAAACTGGATTACCATCATCTATGGTGGAGCCTGTAAAAGTAATTTGAAAGTATTAGATAGTATTCATCATCAAAGCCTGAGGATTTTCCTTTGGAGCCTTCAGAACATCCCCTATCGATAGTCTGTATGTAGAGGCGGATAAGCCCTCACTAAAACAATGCACTCATGAAGAGCAACTTCCTCGTGGTGAGTGCTGGGTAGCGCTAATAGCTCTTCCCCCGTGTGGACTCGGGGTAGAATTTGTCCACAGCACCCCATTGCTTGTCGTAAGAGGCGACCAAATTGGGCAACCTGTTTGCCGTGGGTTGCGCCCCTGTGTCGGTGGAGGACGGGATTCTGATGGTTGAGGGCATTGGAGCCAGGAACAGGTGTTCCTTTCGCCCAACACACCACTTTGACCCTTACTTCACCTAGACGGGTGGTAGAATGGGCCCGGTTCTATCAATCGGCTGGTCATGCTGTGCCCTGTGCATGGTCAATGTCAATTTTGATTATATAAGTATACATGCAGTAAATATGGCATATTATCGCATTCTGCACATATTATAACTTTGCCTAGAGTCCTATGCCAGAAGGCGGTGGCTCATGGGCCAATCTGGCATTATTGACCTCCAGGTTCTGATTGTCTTCAGATAATTGTATAGGGCAGAACCAACCTGACTCTTAATCTGTTTGACATTATTAGCTACCTGTGTTGGTATTGCTTGAGCATAGCACCCCTGTAGCCCTAGTGTAGGTAGTTGGCTTCCACTGCAACACTGTCCTTGTTGACACTCCATGGTGGGTGGGGAGCAGGGTTGTCGAATCTGTTTTCTTTCATCATGGCTTACCCACAAAACACTGGTTCTTTTTTTTTAAAATAAGAGAAGACACGTTGACACAGATACAGTTTCATCTTCTTCTGATGAAACTTGTGTTACTAATGTAGATTCATGGCCTCGATTTCTAGTTGTGGAAGGTTTTAATGGCCAACCACTCAAGATCAATCCTTTTGTTGTTTCTAAAGCTATACAAGGAATATGTGGTGATGTGAAGAACGTCGCTCGTTTACGGTCTGGTTCTCTTTTGGTAGAGTGTGCAAGGAGACAGCAGTCTCTAAATATACTAAATGCACATCATTTTGCAGATACTGAGTTAGTTGTCTCAGTGCACAAGTCTCTTAATTCATGCAGGGGCATTGTTCGTGATCAGGCCAAATGTCTGTCTGACATGTCAGAGGATGAGATTGAGATGGAACTGAAATCTCAAGGGGTGACTTCCGTAAAATGATTCACCCGAAAAGATAATGGCAGAGTCATCAATACCAAACTTATCTTTTGACCTTTTCACTGTCAAAAAATTCCGACATCCATCAAAGCTGGATATTTTAACATCGTAGTGGATATGATTATTCCAAATCCACTCCGTTGTTTCAAGTGTCAACATTTTGGACAATGGGGCCAAATCTTGCACTCACCATCCAATTTGCTCCCGCTCCAGTGGCAAACATGACAATATCGATTGCACCAATGATATCAAGTGTGCAAACTGCAACGGTGAGCACATGTCCTACTCCAAGTTATTTCCAGTATTTGACAGAGAATCCAAAATTGTCAAAATAAAGTACACTAACAACATTTCTTTTTCTGATGCCAAGAAATTGGTAGCAGACAAAGCTCCCAATACTCCTTCCTCCAGGTCATACTCTGTTGCAGTTTCATCTCCAATCAAAAAGGTGAATAGTTCATGTCAGACAGCAATTAGCTTGGTCAATGATCACCAAACAATGCTCTACTCTCTTTCTGAGATGACTGAATCCACTAAAACACAGACTGATATACAATCTACCCCTCAGTCTCAACCAGCTGACCTTACTACTCCAGGCCCTGAGCCAGTTACTGAATCTATGCCAGATGCTGAACCTATGCCAGATACTGAACCTGTGCCAGATATTAACACTGATCAAACCATTGAAACGAAAAGAAATGTACGTTTAACCAATAAAGAAAGAAAACAGCAGAAACGAAAAGAAGCTAAGGCCCTTAAGCATATTAAGGAGTATTTACCAATCCCTATAGAGGTTCACAACAGCTTGGAGCCTCTTGAGATGGAGGTCACTCCATCGCTGCCATTGCAGCGTAGAGGACCTTCCCCACGCTCACGTTCTGCAATTGAGCCTCCATGAGTTGCTCTGTCAATTTAATCAAATGGAATTGTAGAGGACTTCGGAACAATTTTAACGACCTTCAGCCATTAGTTCAGGATTTGAAACCATCTGCATTTTGTCTTCAAGAAACCTTCCTCAAAACCACAGATCATTTTGATCTCCGACAGTACGATTCTTACCATTGCTTTTCCCCTCCAGGTGATAAAGCAACTGGAGGATCCTCTGTTATGGTGAGACAGGGCGTCATTCACAGTCCTGTTCCACTCAATACCCCTCTTCAGGCTGTTGCAGTACGTGTAACATTGAATATTGTTTTTACTTTGCGTTCGTTATATGAACCACCTTCCTATTCTCTTCAACAATCTGATCTTTAGGCACTGTATGACCAGCTCCCCAAACCATATGTCATCATGGGAGATTTGAACGGTCATAACCCGCTTTTGGGTAGTAATGTCACCAACACTTAAGGTAAATAACTGGAGGATTTTTCCTTAAATAATGATCTGTGCATTTTTTATGATGGTTCTCATACATATCTACACCCTGCAACTGGAACATACTCTTGTCTGGACTTGTCAGTGGTAGAATCTTTTTACTTAATGAATTTGAATGGTCAGTCCACGATGACCTCTGTGGAAGTGATCATTTTCCTACCATTTTAAAATCTGTTACACCTTCTGATGTTCCTTCATCTTCACGTTGGAATTTTACTAAAGCCAACTGCGCATTATATGAAGTCCTTTGTTCTACAAAACTAAAACCTGAAGTTTTTATTGATGTTCCCGACTCTATACAAATGTTCTCTTACTAAAATAGCTGATGAATGTATTCCGAAGTCCTCCGCAAATCCTCACATACGTAAACCATGGTTCAACAATGATTGCAAACAAGCAAGGAAGGCACGGAAAAAAGCTGAACAATATTTCCGACGCAATCCAATGGTCCATAATCTCAATAAATTTAAAATTTTAATGCTAAAACCCGGCGCACTTTCAAACAAAACAAACGTCACTCTTGGCAAAATTATGTTTCCAAGATAAATTCACGGACGCCAATGTCAAAGGTATGGAACATGATTCAGAAAATAAAAGTAAGGGTACTAAATCAAGCATACACCATCTCATAGATGGGGATCAATTATTAACTAATACATCAGATATTGCAAATAAACTTGGTGAAACTCTAGCTCACCATTCTTCCTCGACTAATTATGTCCCTCAAGTTCAAAAATACAAAAAAACAGCAGGAAAAGAAACCTTTACATTTTAATTCAGATAACAGGGAAGATTACAATGAAGTCTTTTCCATTCATGAACTTCATACTGCACTTGGGCAGGCTCATGATACTGCTGCAGGATCTGATAATATACATTATCAACTCCTAAAGCATTTACCGCAATCCTGTTTAGAAACCCTTTTGATAATATTTGATAAAATCTGGATGTCAGGAGAATTTCCTTCTCCATGGCGTGAAGCTATCAGTGTTCCCATACCTAAACCTGGACGTGATCATACTGATCCATCAAATTATAGACCAATTTCATTGACTAGTTGCGTTTGCAAACCATGGAACGCATGGTCAATAATAGATTAACTTGGTACTAAGAATTCAATAACTTCATCACAAATATCCAATGAGGATTTCATAAAAATCGCAGTACCATTGACCATTTAGTTTGATTGGAGTCATTCGTTAAGAATGCCATTATAAACAAACAACATGCAGTGTCAATCTTTTTCGAACTAGAAAAGGCATATGACACTACATGGAAGTACGGTATTTTAAAAGATTTACATGATTTTGGATTGCGAGGCCGTTTGCCTCAATTTATATCCCAGTTTTTAACTGACAGGCAATTTCAAGTCCGCGTTGGTTCAACCCTGTCTGATCATTATAATCAGGATCAGGGTGTCCCACAAGGAAGTATTTTGTCTGTCACTTTGCATTAAAATCAACAGTTTAGCAAAGGTTTTACACGATTCAATTGATGGATCGTTGTTTGTAGATGACTTTAATGTTTCTTGCCGTGGTAAGAACATGCATACGATTGAGAGGCAAATGCAATTGTGTTTACATAAAATCCAAAAATGGTGTCTAGAAAATGGCTTTTAATTTTCCAAATCTAAGACTAACTGTGTTCATTTTTGCAGAAAATATAAACATCACAGAGACCCAGAACTAATATAAGATAACACCCCCATTAAAGTGGTAAAAGAAGCGAAATTTTCGGTATAATTTTCGATCATCATTTTACCTTTTTACCACATATAAAGTATTTGAAAAATAAATGCCTGAAGGCCCTTGACCTACTGAAAGTTGTTTCAAATTCCAAGTGGGGAGGGGATCAGAAAACCCTCCTCCAACTGAACAGGACACTCATCTGCTCTAAACTGGATTATGGCTCCATCATTTATGGTGGATCCTGTAAAAGTAAATTAAAGTTATTAGATAGTATTCATCATCAAGGCCTGCGGCTTTGCCTTGGAGCCTTCAGAACATCCCCTATCAATAGTCTGTATGTAGAGGCGGATGAGCCCTCACTAAAACAACGTCGAATTAAACTCTCATTGCAATACCTCACAAAGCTCTATTCAAATCCTACTAATCCTGCATATGATTCCGTTTTTAATCCCCTCTATGAGGATATGTACCTTAAAAAGTCATCCCTTGTTCCTCCACTTGGTCTACGAATCAAATCTGACATTTCTGCTGCTGAAATCAATCTTGAAACTATAGCTCCAACTCAGCTTTTGTCCTCTCCCCCATGGCAGTTGGTACAGCCAGAGGTTGACCTGTCATTAACTAAACTTAAGAAATCAGAAACAAACCAACTAATCTATCAACAAGAATTTAATGAATTGCGGAACACATATAACAAATCTATATTTACAGACGGATCCAAGGATGGTGACGCGGTTGCTAGCGCCACCGTGGTTGGATCTAGGGTTATGTCTTTACGACTTCCCGATAATAGTTCTATTTGCACAGCCGAATCCCATGCAATTTTAACAGCTCTAAAATATATTGGTAAACAAACTAGTCATAAGCAATTTATATTATTTTCGGTCTCCCTCTCGTGTCTTCAGGCTATTAAAATATATCATGTAAGCATCCACTTTTAATTGAAATTATTGAATTATATAATCAACTTGCTACTGGCCAGTACGACATCGTTTTTTGTTGGTTACCTAGCCATGTTGGAATCATTGGTAACACAAAGGCCGATGCTGCTGCCAAGCGATTCTGCCCACTGGTTCTCTTTGTAGCTCTGGTACAAAAAACGGCGGAATAATAAATAATAATAATATTTGCGATTACAATAGGGCTTCTGCTTTGCAGGCACGAAGCCCTGAATATATCTCCAACTCTCCTCTCCCCCATGGCAGTTGGTACAGCCAGAGGTTGACCTGTCATTAACTAAAATTAAGAAATCAGAAACAAACCAGCTAATCTATCAACAAGAATATATTGAATTGCGGAGCACATGTTATACAGACGGATCCAAGGATGGTGACGCGGTTGCTAGCGTCATTGGATCCAGAATTATGTCTTCATGACTACCAGATCACAGTTCTATTTTTACAGCCGAATCCCATGCAATTTTAACAGCTCTAAAATATATTAGTAAACAAACTAAGCATAAGCAATTCATATTATTTTCAGACTCCCTCCCGTGTCTTCAGGCTATTAAAAATATATCATGTAAGCATCCACTTTTAATTGAAATTATTGAGTTATATAATAAACTTGCTACTGGCCAATATGACATCGTTTTTTGTTGGATACCCAGCCATGTTGGAATCATTGGTAACACAAAGGCCGATGCTGCTGCCAAGGCAGCACTCAACAAATCTGTGACACCACTTCTTATTCCATACAGTGATAATAAACCCGTGATTAGATCTTACATCCGTGAGCTAATGCAAAGGAAGTGGGACACTCAAGTAGGTATAAATAAACTACATGAAATTAAACCAAATATCGGTTATACCTACTTGGGTTGTCAGTCCAGATTTGATTAGGTCATTATGCGACGATGTCGTATCGGCCATTCAAGATATACTAATGAATATATATTGAAAGGTGAGGATCCTCCATTCTGTATCCCTTGTGATGAAGGAATCACAGTCAAGCATGTCTTGCTTGACTGTATTGAATTTTCAACCACAAGGGATAAATATTTCAAAGTTTCATCCTTAAAGGATCTTTTTAATATCAGTGCTCATTTAATTATTGACTTTTTAAAAGAAATTTTATTGTTACATAAATTTTGATTGATATGTTTTGTATATAATATAGTTTTTATAATTGGTAAAATAAATTTGATAACTGAGATTGTTAGTGGCTGTTTCCTCGAAGGGGGGTGAAGTAGTGTAAAATTATTGTGCCCCTGAGAGGGTATGTAAGACCACGTCTTTCAAAGTATATTGATTTCTACCACGTTCTTAATAGTAGCATATATGTTCATTTAAATTTGGCTAAATTTGTCATAATCGACAACAGCTGAAGGGATGATGTAAATCCAGCTGGGGTCCATGCAGGTAGCAAAAGTACTGTAAGTCCCCATGGACCCTAGCATGGTGATCTACCTTCAGCTGCTGGCGATCTATAGCCTGTTTTTATCTTGTACCGTTATGTATAGTGCTATTCTCTTTTATAATTTCGTACTAGTTTTATATCTTTTTCTGTGATGAATCTAGTAATTTTACTGTCCTTTGTTGGCAGGTTTTTAAACAAGTTTCATTGTATGTATTATGTTTAACTATTGATAGTCACGATATGGCTGAATTATTGCCGATGTGACTTAAAATTTAACTCACTCACTCACTCACTAAAACAACGTCAGATAAAACTCTCATTGTAGTACCTCACAAAGCTCTATTCAAATTCTACTAATCCTGCTTATGGTTGCGTTTTTAATCCTCTCTATGAGGACATGTATCATAAAAAGTCATCCCTTGTTCCTCCACTTGGTCTACGATCAAATCTGACATTTCTATTGCCAAAATCAATCTTAAAAATATAGCTGCAAGCAGCGATGTCGGGCTTCGTGGGTTTCTGCTTTATAGTAGCGGATCCTGGTTTACATTCGTGGAAGTCCATTCACAATATCTCACTTGGGTTACACAGAGAACTAAAACAATGAAACCGAGTTCTTCATGTCCCTAGGTAATGAGGCATTTCCAGTTGTCTTCCGGTATCAGGAAGGATATGTGCACTATTGTATCTGATTATTATATGGTCTTTATTAGCAATATGATATTTAAGTGGTCCGTTTTGAGTGAGAAAAAATTGTCAGTTTTGGCGATGTTCCAGTTTGGCATTTTTAAATTTGGTAACTCTATTTGCCCCCTTGGCAACTGAAGACCGCATTGACCGCCAATACGACCGCCAGTATCAACAGCTGTAGCCGAGAATAGTGTGTGGGCTGTTATGCACTACATGGGCAACAACGTAATGTACCAGGTGCAGTCCGTTTCTAGCCACCACATACCATACAACCCTTTTTGCATTCAGGGTTAAAATAGGTCCCCTGAAACCTATGCTTGTTAGCAGGGTTGACTAAATCAGAACTTGGTGACAAAGTAACAATACAGTTATGATAAGCAAACAAAGCCACATATATAAATTCAGGCATTGTTTATATATTCTATTTTGTCATGGAAAAAGAATTGAGGGTTTTGCAAATATTATATGTAACATTGCTATCCAATGCAAATAAATGTATTGAAAAGTACCATCATTTCCAACTCGCGTCATTGGATTTTTGTTTGTTCGTTGTTTACATATATACTTTGTTGTGATTTTATGCATAAATTGAAAATGGCGGGGCTATTGACGACTTTGCCTTCTCGTTAAACTCAAGTTCCACACTGTCTCAAAAATATTGATCCAATTACCGACCTATTTCATTAACTAGCTGTGTTTGTAAAACCATGGAGCGCATGGTGAATAATCGCTTAGTTTGGTTTTTAGAAACCAACAATTTAATCAGTGATATCCAATGTGGTTTTCATAAAAAAAACGAAGTACTATTGATCATTTGGTTCGTTTAGAATCATTTATTAAAATGCTTTTATAAACAAACAACATGCTGTATCTATCTTTTTCGATTTTGAAAAAGCTTACGATACCACTTGGAAGCATGGTATTTACATGACTTTGGTTTAAGAGGCCGCTTGCCTCAATTTGTATCACAGTTTTTAACAGACAGACAATTTCAAGTTCGTGTTGGATCAACCCTGTCTGATCATTATAATCAGGATCAGGGGGTTCCACAAGGCAGTATTTTGTCTGTTACCTTGTTTAGCATAAAAATATATAGTTTATCTAAAGTATTAAATGACTCAATCGATGGGTCATCGTTTGTGGATGATTTTAATATTTCATGTCGTGGTAAAAATATGCGTACCAATGAAAGACAGTTACAGTTGTGTCTTAATAAAATTCAAAAATGGTGTCTTGAGAATGGATTTAAGTTTTCACAGACGAAGACAAATTGTATACATTTTTGTCGGAAATATAAACCCCATAAAGACCCAGAGCTCTCTTTAGATGATATTCCAATTAAGGTTGTAAAAGAGGCCATATTTCTGGGATTGATGTTCGACCACCATTTGACGTTTTTCTCACATATTAAATATTTAAAGACTAAATGTCTGAAGGCCCTCGATTTGTTGAAAGTCGTCTCGAATTCTAAGTGGGGAGGGGATCAGACAACTCTCCTTCACTTATATAGATCATTAATCCGCTCTAAATTAGACTATGGCTCCATTGTGTATGCTGGAGCCATAAGAGTAATTTAAAAAAGCTAGATTCAATCCACCATCAAGGACTTAGACTGTGCCTTGGTGCTTTTAGAACTTCTCCTGTTGACAGTCTCTATGTCGAGGCTGATGAACCCTCTTTGAAACTACGCCGTATTAAATTATCTCTTCAATATATCACTAAATTGCACTCTAACCCTTCTAATCCTGCCTATGACTCCGTTTTTCATCCCCAATATGAAGAACTGTTTCAGAGGAAACCAAAGCTGGTTCCCCCACTTGGAATTCGGATTAAATCAAATGTTATTGCTGCCAATATAGATTTAGATCTCATCTCTCCTTACAGCCTTTTGTCTTCTCCTTCCTGGCAGTTTGTGAGGCCAGGAGTAGACATTTTCCTCACACGTTTTATAAAATCTGAGACCAATCCACTCGTATATCAACAAGCATATTTACAGTTAAGAAACAAATACGACACTCACCGTTCAATCTTTACTGATGGATCCAAGGATGGTGGCAAAGTAGCATCTGCCATCGTCATTGGATCAAAACATTTATCCTCCAGAATACCAGATAATAGCTCTATATTCACTGCTGATGCCAATGCTATCCTTACAGCCTTGGGATACATCAAAAACAGTCTGCATATAAACGAGTTATAATCTTTTCTGATTCTTTATCTTGTCTTCAGGCACTAAAAAAAGTCTCTTCTAGTCATCCAATCATTTTAAACATTTTAGAACTTTATAATGATCTTTCAACTGGCCTATACGACATCGTCTTTTGTTGGTTGCCCAGTCATGTGGGCATAAAAGGCAACACAATGGCTGATGCTGCAGCTAAAGCAGAAATCAACAAATCTGTGACACCACTTCTAATTCCATACAGTGATTATAAACCTGTTGTCAGATGTTACATCAGGGATCTTATGCAAATGAAGTGGGACACCCAAGTAGGTATCAATAAATTACATCAAATTAAGCCAACTATCGGTTACACCTACTTGGGTTGTCAGTCCAGATTTGAAGAGGTCATTTTACGACGATGTCGTATTGGCTATTCAAGAAACACAAACGAATATCTACTAAAAGGTGAGGATCCTCCGTTTTGTATCCCTTGTGATGAGAGAATCACAGTCAAGCATGTACTGCTTGACTGTATTGATTTTTCCATTACAAGGGATAAGTATTTCAAAGTTTCGTCCATCTAGGATCTTTTTAGTATCAGTGCTCATTTACTCATCGGTTTTTTAAAAGAAATAGAATTAATAGATAAATTTTGATTACAGTATGTACAGTATACTAGCCACATAAAGAAACTGTGCACGGAGAAAATATATTCTGGATTGAAATACAACACAGCAAGAACAAAATGATGCAGCCGCTGTAGCAGCTGAATGATCGGACCATAAGAAAATGTCAACGGGACCTGAACAACATCTGTTACGATGACGTCAGAAGATCCAAATGGAGTAGGGGGTCAAACGACAAAGTCACAAAGTCAATAACGGGTATGACCACCCTGTGCGTGAATCACAGCAGTGCATCGGCGACGCATGGAGTCCACCAAATGGGCATGGAAGGCCTGGGGAATGGCCTGCCATATCCTCCTCAAATCCTGGAGGATGTGAAAGACGACGCAGACGGTGCTCCATTTCATCCCACACATGCTCTATTGGGGAGAGATCTGGAAAATTTGCAGGCCATGGCAGTAACATGACATTGTTATGGTGAAGGAAATCCATTGCGACCCTAGCCGTGTGAGGACGAGCGTTGTCCTCTGAAATGTCAATCCCGGGCCATGACGTTGCAGGAAAGGAATGACCACAGGCCTCAGAATCTGATCTCTGTAGCCAACACCGGTGAGATTGCCCTCAACAACAACCAAAGGGGTTCTGTGCCGTGCTGTTATCCCACCCCAAATCATCACAGAGCCACCTCCAAAACGATTCCTCTCCACAATACAGTTGCGTGCATAACGTTCTCCCAAACGCCGGTAGACAAGTTGGCGCCCGTCACTGTGGGAAATGTTGAACCTCGATTCATCTGTAAAGACAACATTTCTCCACCATATTCGAGGTTGGCGAACATGATTTCGACACCATCTTGGACGGTTGACTCGATGACGGTGTGTCAGGATGGGACGTATGGCAGGGCGTCGTGGTCGAATCCCGTACTGACGAAAACGATTCCTGACAGTGTTGGGATTGATACGGCGCAGTCCAGGAATTGTCTGGGACGTCGTTACTGCCGTTTGGAACCTGTGTCGGAGATGTGTAACTAGAATCCATCTGTTTTGTCTTGGCGTCGTTACTCGGGGACGTCCTGAACGTGGGTGGTCGGCAACGTCATTTGTGTTCGGATAACCCCTCACCAATGCCGATATCGTGTTACGATGGCATTGGAAATGTGTTGCCACCTGTTGTTGCCTCATTCCCGCTCGGATTATTCCAATGGCTTCATGACGCTGTGCAGCTGTCAATCTTGGCATGATTTGCTTGTGATATGCTTGTGTCTGCGCCTGAGAAGTTTTGAATTTTTGAATGACCCCAGATCATGCTTTCCAAAGTGACAGCGAATTTTGAGTTGCACATGCTGTGTACAGCTGCACAGGATGCACGTGCAGTAACACATTGCACGTCCATAGACCCCCCATCAATGACGTCATATCGCATGGCACGTGCATGAGCGTTTGAATGTCTCCAATAATTGCTGTGTTCAAACCTATATTTCATATATGGACGGTGTGCCCTTATATCTATATTTTCTCCGTGCACAGTTTCTTTATGTGGCTAGTATATATGGAAAGTGATTTTAATTTGGTAAAATGAATTCAAAACTTATATAATTAGATTGCTAGTGGCTGTATCTTCACAGGGGGTTGAAGTATCGTAAAACAATTGTCCCCGTGGGAAGGTACGTAAGTCCGGTATCATTCAAAGTATCTTTTCATTCCGCTGTGATTTTAATCGTAGCATTTTTGTTGATTTTAACTGTTTGGCTAATCTTTCTGAACATCGGCAGTAGCCCGAGGGATGGTGTAAATCCTGCTGGGGACCATGTAGGTAGCAGAAGTACCGTAAGTCCCCATGGTCCCTAGTATGGTGGCCTAACTTTGGTTGCTGGCGATCTACAGTCCGTTTTTATACCGTGTCGTCTGATATAATTTGATCATTTTATTGCTCTAAAACTAGTTTTTAAAATAATAATCTGTAATATATTGCTAGTTGTTGTACTGTCCTTCGGCGACGGGTTTTTATATATAATATAACGATATGGCTGAAATAGTGCCGATGTGACTTTAATTATTAACTCACTCACTCACTATTGACAGCTATTACTACCTTGACCTTATTATGTTCACTACTTGTAAAGCCAAAGCTGACAGATATCAACCAGAAAGGTGCATATACTATCTTACAAAACTGAATCATCCAACTGGCCACAAATAAACTTAAAAGGTAATTCAGCTTTGGGACCTAATCGGCTTATCACTAAATACTACATTCAGAATTTGATGTTGCAATCATTATTAAACGGGATGGACATTGTTTTTGTTTTAGAAAGGATCTCTGTTAGATTCATAAACACATCAGACATTGTTGATCCGAGTTTGGTTGAAATGGGTAAACTATTTATACATGGAAATACTGCATTAGATCCAGCTGAAAACATTCATACTCAACATACATTCTGTCGTACAAGTTGTCTGGTTCTGTAAAGCGTTTTGCACACAACTGGAAAATCCATACAGAAACAGACTATAGAAATCGCTTCCGTCGAAACATGACGTGAACGTAAAATCGGTCTGTTATTACCTTAAGTTGTTGTAATAAAATTATGACAAGTACGTGAAAAGATAGAACAAATATCGGAGAGTACAGCGATATCAAACTTTCAGTCACAAACTCAACTCAAATCCAAGAGTCTGAAAATGATTTATGAAGGAGGTGTTCTTGGGCGAGATATAAAGGGTCATGTTTTGTCTGTAGGACCCCACACGCGCCTTTCGAGTGAAACCGCTACCAGCAACTTCATTAACCCGCTTTAGCGCTTCCGCTGTCTCACTATACCCTTACCGTGGCTCAAGCTCCAATATGCACTCGACTGACCTATCAATCTTTATTTCAAGTACTGAAAAGGCCATAGGCCTATAGTACGTATATACATACAGTAGCAATGGGTGCAATAGGAATAACATATATCGTAACAAAATATCACATCTATAATGCAGAGGATCTGATGTTCATTGCATGATATATATACATTGAAAGATATTTTGTGACTGTTTCATTTTGGGATGACATGAGAATATAAAATTTGTCTATTCTAGGATTCAGATAAAAATATTTATGTATGTATTCTTTTCTGATATTTGCATACAATGGACAGACTAGCAAAAAATGGTATTCATCTTCTATCTCTTGGCAAGTACAATATTTACACAATCTGTTTTCCCTTGGTATCGCTAAATGTCTACCTTTTTCTATTAGAAGGTCATGAGAACTACATCTGAAACGGGATAGTGCTGTTCGGAATTTCTTAACATTTATATCCAAAAGATATTTTTCGGACAGAATGAATGATTTAAAACAGGTGTAATGCTTTAACTTTTTATGTAAGTTTAGTGAAGAGTACCACTTTTGAAAATACATATCTTTTAGCCTTTGTCTTAAATTATATATGAAACGATCTGGTACTGTTACATGTTGCTCTCTCCAAATGAACTCATACCCGCAAGACTGGAGTATCTTTTTGACACCCGAGGCCCAGTTATTTTTACCTCTGCTATCGTTAAGAATCATCATGTTATAGCATTTCTTTGGGAATCTGGTATTTGGCATTTTAAGCAATTTTATCCAATATTTTATTACTTTTATGTAAATGAATATATACATTGGGTATCTCCAACAATCCCCGTAAACTGTAACATTTGGAGTGTTGGAATTTACTCCTAAAAATCTTTTATACGCAAATAGATGTACCTTCTCTATTGTATCATTGTTCTCTAGGCCCCAGACTTCAGCACCAAAGAGTAAAATAGGACTGATCTTAGTGTCGAAAATCTTAGAGAATGTTTCAAAGCTAATATTTCCAAGGGGTTTTAGGTTTTGTAAAAGGCCAATTAAAATCTTTTTGGCTTGTAGTGCGGCTTTGTTGCAATGCAGTGACCAAGTAAGTCGATTTGTAAAATGTACCCCCAAATATTTGTAACTTCTTACAACCTCAAGTTTTTCACCTTTATATAGCCATTTTTCTCGTTTTGATAATTTCCCTCCATTTTTGAAAACTACAACCTTTGTCTTATCGATATTGACCTTCAATTTCCATTTGTTACAATAAAACTCAAGTTCATTTATTAACTTTTGAAGTCCAGGTACTGTGCTCGAGAACATAACTATATCATCAGCAAAAAGGAGTAGGAAAAGTTTAATAGTTTCTGGATGGAGTTGGATACCCTCGTTACAATTTTCAGATATTTGTATCGAAAGTTCATTTATGAAAAATGAAAACAGGAATGGACTTAGAATACATCCTTGTCTAACCCCAATATTACAGTAGAAGGAATCAGATAAGGTGTTACTGTTTCGAACACAGACCTTCACATTGCGATATATACAACATAGTAATTTACCAATTTTAGTACTGATACCTTGAGATTTGCAAAGGGACCACAACATGTTTCTGTTAATTGAGTCAAACGCCTTAGCAAAATCAACAAATATAGCATACATTTTTTCTCCTTTTCGTGCTAAATATCTCTGTACAAGTGTCTGCATTTGTAGAGTATCCATGCCTGAAACCGGCTTGTGCTTCATCTATCTTATTAAAGGAATCTGTCCAAAATACTAAACGTTTGTGTATAATACTGGGAAAAATCTTACTGAAAACACTCAAAAGAGTTATACCCCTATAGTTATTGGTGACATTAGTTGATCCCTGTTTGTGCAAAGGAATTATTATCCCCAGAGTCCACTGTTCTGGAAAATAAGTCTTTTCAAGCATAACGTTAAAAAGAATTTCAAGGTAGGGGAGGAGAATATCGGACGAATAATCAAAAAATTCAGGAATCAAATTATCTTCACCAGCTGCTTTATTGCTTTTTAAGTTTGCGATGCTTTCTGAAATTTCATTTCTTGTTATAGGTGAATCAAGAATATCTGAAGTTAACTGACAAAAAGAGTTATCAAATACATTCCATTCGTCGATATCAAAACATCTTTCCTCGTTCTCTGTAGAAGTTGAAAACAGATCCCTGAAATAGTTAAACCAATCATCAATTGGAATATTGTTTTGTGTATAACGATTAGTATTTAGCCCTTTAAGAGTGTCCCAAAATTGTTTAGAATCGCGTATACAATGTTCAAGTTTTTCCTGTTTCTCTTTGAAAAAATTCGTTTTTCTTTTCTCTGCATACACTATTATATTTATATATCGAAACATGACGTGAACGTAAAATCGGTCTGTTATTACCTTAAGTTGTTGTAATAAAATTATGACAAGTACGTGAAAAGATAGAACAAATATCGGAGAGTACAGCGATATCAAACTTTCAGTCACAAACTCAACTCAAATCCAAGAGTCTGAAAATGATTTATGAAGGAGGTGTTCTTGGGCGAGATATATAGGGTCATGTTTTGTCTGTAAGGACCCCACACGCGCCTTTCGGGTGAAACCGCTACCAGCAACTTCATTAACCCGCTTTAGCGCTTCCGCTGTCTCACTATACCCTTACCGTGACTCAAGCTCCAATATGCACTCGACTGACCTATCCGCATGGGTCAAAGGCAAACTGACACGCTGTGAAGTCAATCACATGCATGCGCAATTCTTGGTTTATTTCACGATGCTTCCCTTTTGAGAGTGTGTATTGTGAATTCGCGCCAACTTCTGCAACGCAGATATGACATGACATGATCAAGCCACATCTGTCGCGCGCGATACAATCACCTAGTCGCCTTGCCGAGAATACCACGTTCAGCGATAGCCAAATCAGACAAAAAGAGCGCCCGTGATTTCTATAGTGCGTTTCTCCATGTTGCGCACAGTTTGTATCGGTCGAGAGGAGGATGGGGCCACACAACCAATACACGACCTGGGAAACAATACAGTTTACTAGGCGTATCGCCTGGTGCCAGTTTCCGCGCTATAGCGCTACCGTTGTCTCGCTATACCGTTACCGTGACTCGCGCACCAGTGTGACCCCATTTACCCCTCCCCATTGCTATTAGGGAAGCAGATAGACTATATCGTCAAGGTGTGTATTGCCAAATGGGGTCAGACAGTAAGCGCACGACCTTGCATTAGTGCTGGGAATTCAACTTTCAGAGATAACCGAATCAGCATGTTGACATGTGATTTCTATAGTCCGTTTCTGCAAACGTTAACTTCTGGCCTTAGGCAGTAAGACTCTGCTGACATCCGTAAACCATAGCGATAGAACACAGTTGCAGTTCACCAGGAAACAGTGCTCAACAATCACATCATAGACCTCACGGGGTCGGTATTAATTCAAGAAATAAGTATGCCTTTCGGAGAAGGCCCTTCCGAGCACGTTCATTACTATTCTGAGTTGATTGAAATGCTGTGAACGGGGCTTATGCCGAAATTTTACTGCATCTTCTTTCACTCCTATCTTAAAAAATATATTTATATAGTCCGTTTCTGCTTGCGTTGTTTACCCGCAGTATGTACACTCTATTTCACTGAGACTGACAAGTGATCTCGGTAGTCGATAGCGGATAAACACATTCGCAGTTCGCTGAAAATTATACACAAAGACCACGTACTTGTTTATGAAATCCACAAACCTACACCACAGGTTTACAGACAATACTATAGCATATAGCGAGAAGAGCAAGGACGCTTCTTTCAGTGTCTTTACTGAACAAGTTTGAAGTGTCGTAAAATATCATTGTTTTCCCCACAAAATGACATTCGCAGTTAGATCACAGTTTGGTGTATTGGGATTTTGTGAATGCATTTCAATATCGAACTGCATATATACTAAAGAGTGCCTAGTCTGACAGTTATTGGACGGTCTGGTGAGGTACAATAGGTTAAAGTATGTTGTTATAGATGAATTCTGTTTCATTTTTCTTTCCGTAGCCTTCAATTCTATGTCGCTAGAATTAAACATGGCCATGGACAAGCCCAGTGTATACAAACACACGAAATTTGGTTGAAATCGGACCAGTAGTAACTAAGCTATAGGTGTTTAGAGTTCTGATATATTGCACGTTTATGGACGTTTGCCAAAGAGTTCCCTCTTCAACACGCTGTCCCTTCGTTGTCCTTGGAGCTAGAGTCAAAGGGATTAGTGTTCTGAGCTTGTGAGGATCCCAGGGACCTGTCGCATTACTTAGATGCTAAAATGCATGTCGAAAAGCCCTCTGCTAATTTGCATAGAGACAACGTCTGAGAAGTTTTGAAGTCTTTGCTCAAAAATTGTGAGAAGAGATAGTTCGGCGGCCAAGTGGTGAGAAAAGTGCTAAAATGCATGTCGAAAGGCTTCAATCCAATATGGCTGTCAAACGGTGCGTTTTAGCGACATTGGCGGTCGAGGCAAAATTGATGGGCATCTCATTGCGCTGCCGCATGCCAAATTTGGTAGTCATTGGACCTTTAGTTTCGGAGATATTTGCTGCTGAAATTGAAATTTTAAAAATTGTTTTGAGTTGTCTGCTCTTTGCCATTGGGCCTATGACCTTGGGCTTTTGCTGGGCACTGCGTCACATTGGTGCCAATGTTGCTGTCGATTTTGAAGCGATTCTGCCCACTGGTTCTCTTTGTAGCTCTGGTACAAAAAACGGCGGAATAATAAATAATAATAATATTTGCGATTACAATAGGGCTTCTGCTTTGCAGGCACGAAGCCCTAAATATATCTCCAACTCTCCTCTCCCCCATGGCAGTTGGTACAGCCAGAGGTTGACCTGTCATTAACTAAAATTAAGAAATCAGAAACAAACCAGCTAATCTATCAACAAGAATATATTGAATTGCGGAGCACATGTTATACAGACGGATCCAAGGATGGTGACGCGGTTGCTAGCGTCATTGGATCCAGAATTATGTCTTCATGACTACCAGATCACAGTTCTATTTTTACAGCCGAATCCCATGCAATTTTAACAGCTCTAAAATATATTAGTAAACAAACTAAGCATAAGCAATTCATATTATTATTACAGCCAGAGGTTGACCTGTCATTAACTAAACTTAAGAAATCAGAAACAAACCAACTAATCTATCAACAAGAATTTAATGAATTGCGGAACACATATAACAAATCTATATTTACAGACGGATCCAAGGATGGTGACGCGGTTGCTAGCGCCACCGTGGTTGGATCTAGGGTTATGTCTTTACGACTTCCCGATAATAGTTCTATTTGCACAGCCGAATCCCATGCAATTTTAACAGCTCTAAAATATATTGGTAAACAAACTAGTCATAAGCAATTTATATTATTTTCGGTCTCCCTCCCGTGTCTTCAGGCTATTAAAAATATATCATGTAAGCATCCACTTTTAATTGAAATTATTGAGTTATATAATAAACTTGCTACTGGCCAATATGACATCGTTTTTTGTTGGATACCCAGCCATGTTGGAATCATTGGTAACACAAAGGCCGATGCTGCTGCCAAGGCAGCACTCAACAAATCTGTGACACCACTTCTGATTCCATACACTGATTATAAACCCGTAATTAGATCTTACATCTGTGATCTAATGCAAAAGAAGTGGGACACTCAAGTAGGTATAAATAAATTACATGAAATTAAACCAACTTTTGGTTACAGCTACTTGGGTTGCCAGTCGAGATTGGAAGAGGTCATAATACGACGATGTCGTATTGGCCATAGCAGGTATACAAATGAGTATTTATTGAAAGGTGAGGATCCTCCATTTTGTATCCCTTGTGACGAGAGAATCACAGTCAAGCATGTCCTGCTTGATTGTTCTGATTTTGCCATCACAAGGGATAAATATTTCAAATCGTCATATATTAAGGATCTTTTTAACAGTATCCATTCTCGTTTAATCATTGGTTTTTTAAAGGAAATAGAGTTGTTTGCAAAATTTTGATTGTCTTGTAAAATATAAATGTTTTATGATTGGTAGATTAAATTAGCAACTGGGATTGTTAGTGGCTGTATCCTCGAGGGGGGTTAAAGTACTGTAAAATGATTGTCCTCCTGAGAGGTTACGTAAGTTCCACTTCTTTCAAGGTAAATTTACAACTACCGTGTTTTTAATCGTAGAATATGTGTCATTTTAAAATGTTAGGCTAACTCTGCCAATAATCGCCAAGGCCTGAAGGGATGATGTAAATCCTGCTGGGGTCCATGCAGGTAGCAAAGGTACTGTAAGTCCCAATGGTCCCCAGTAGGGTGATCTACCTTCAGTGGCTGGCGATCTATAGCCCGTTTTTATCATGTTATTGTTAGGTATAAGTGTTATCCTTTTATATGATTCCATACTAGTTTTAAAATCTTTTTCTGTGATAAGTCTAGTAATTTTACTGTCCTTCGTTGGCAGGTTTTTGTATAAGTTTTAATTGTATTTATAAGATTTAACCCTTGATAGTCACGATATGGCTGAAATATTGCCGATGTGACTTTAAATTTAATCACTCACTCACTCAGCTGACAGGTTTTGGCCTTGTGTGGGAGCACCAATGTATTACGAATATCCCCATGTTTATAAATGAATTTCTATATGGATTATAATTTTCATATGAACAAGACTGGGATGCAGCGCTTTCAGAAAGCTCAAAATCATATAACTATTCGTTAATATATATGGAAATATATATTAGTATGTTACCACAAGAGAAATTTCGACATGCTCTGGCTAGATTACGGTGTTGTTCCCATCATCTTCGGATCCAATCTGGCACAAAGCGGAACCTAGAGTGGAACGAGTTTGCAAAGTATGTTAATACAATTATGTTGAAGATGAGTACCATTCTAATATGCAAAAGTTACCAGATTTTGAAGGCAGAATTTATACCAAAAAATATTTTGAAATCTCAACAAGGCAAAAGTTCAACATCCTAATGCCATCTGTCCATCGAGCAACTGCACAATGTCTTTCTTTGTTAATTGTTAAAGCCATGTATCTAAGACAATCGCTGTTAAATATATAAATATGATCCTTTCACTGTACCTTTACCGTTTGTATCATATCATAAGATAAAATAGTTGATCAATGTGTTCCTATGTCCTCTGCCAATCCACACATCCGCAAACATGGTTCAATGATACTTGCAAACAAGCTAGGAAGGCACGGAAGAAAGCTGAAAAGTATTTCCGTCACCATCCTATGGTACATAATTTAAATCAGTTCAAAATCGTAAATGCTAAAGCGTGGCGTACGTTTAAGCAAAATAAACGTATGTCTTGGCAAGCTTACGTTTCCAAAATAAATTCACCTAAGCCCATGTCGAAGGTATGGAACATGATTAAAAAGATCAAAGGTAAGGGATCGAAATCTGGTATCCAACATTTTCAAATGGGAAGGAATTATTAACTGCTAAGACAGATATTGCTAATAAACTGGGTGAAACTTTGGCAAAACATTCTTCCTCATCCAATTATATACCCCAATTCCAAAACTACCAAAAACAACAGGAAAAGATATTAATTTTAATTCAGACAATGGGGAAGATTACAATGAAATATTTTCTATTCATGAACTACATACTGCCCTCAGCTCACGATAGTGTTACTGGAGCTGATAACATACATTATCAACTCCTGAGGCACTTATCAGAATCATGTTTACAGTCACTGTTAAATTTTTTTAAATGAAATTTGGACGTCAGGACGATTTCCACCGTCTTGACGAGATACCATTGTTGTTCCAATACCTAAACCAGGAGGTGATCACACAGATTAATCAAATTATCGACCAATCTCACACACAAGCTGCGTTTACAAAACCATGGAACGCATGTTTGGTACTTAGAATCCAATAGTCTCATTACAAATATACAATGCGGTTTCCGTGAGAACAGAAGTACTATCGATCATTTAGTACGTTTAGAATAATTTGTGATTGAAAAAATTACTTAATGAACAAACAACATGTCGTGCCTATCTTTTTTATCTCGAAAAAGCATATGACACTACATGGAAACATGGTATTTTAAAAGATTTACATAACTTTGGATTGCGAGGTCGTTTGCCTCAGTTTATATCCAACTTTTTAACGGACAGACAATTTCAAGTCCGTGTAGGTTCTACC